>NC_047536.1:7383038-7684722 GCF_012275295.1 Melopsittacus undulatus
ATTAAATAACAATTACCAAAGAATTTTAAATATCCATTCAACTGCACTAATTACTGTTGAGCAAAATTTGAATTTTTGTGAAAGTATGGAAAAGTAACAGATGCAAGAATAAATTAATAACTTGCCATAAATATCACTTTTTTTTCAAATTCTGCTTCTTCTGTGCACTCTGTGAAGATTCCTAGTTCAAGTTCAGCTCCACAACTTTCAGATCAGAGGTTTACATCCTCCTCCTATAATTTGTGCAACCTCTAGGTCAGATGATTGCTAAAACTCAATTCTATTGTGATATTATAATTATTTCCCTGCTGTTTCTTTACATTGCAGTGATAGTCCCTGTTTGAAATCTGGGTGTATCTTGTAATTCTCCTTATCTGCATATGAATGTCTCATAATCTGCTGCTAGTGACTAAGTTTACCAAAGGAAAAAAACTTTTCTGCTTTTCTACCAAATTTTATTGGTAATTTCCAGATGGTGCAACTGGCCCAGATACTGTCTTAAATTAGCAACTGTTCAGTCTTAGTTATTTCACTTTTCTAGATTAGGAGAGCTATCAGCAAGACCTTGCTGTCTATATAGTGTATTAAAATATCTTCCCATTGAAAAGTTTATTCAGGTTATCAGAAGTTGATTAAAAATCAACATAGAACCATTTTTATGTGTGGTATCATTTCATTGATAGAAATATTAATGCAGTACGTACTGTAAAGTATAGGATAAAAAGATGGTTTTTTTTGTACTCCAGCAGTATTAAAAGAGATGAACTCAAGACATATGAAGTTACGTGTTTAAATTTGGTCAACAGAACTCTGATGTCTCAAATACTTCAGCTACAGTTCATGTATTCCAGTTTTGACCTTAACTATCAAAAATAACTGAGCACTATGAAAATCTTCAAAGTTTCCTTTTTTAACTTATTAGTTTATATCGCTTTCTTGCAATTCATTCTTCAGACTTTGTACTTGCAACATCCAGATGTTAGTTTAGATACGTATTCCATTTTATCTATATCCCCAGAATATGTTCTCATTTGCTCTCATTACATATAAAATCATAGACTTTTAATTAAAAACATATAGTTTCAAAGTTGTCTTTTAAGTGTTTCTAAAGGTGTAGGTAGGTAAATATTCATGTGAGTTTTCTACATTCCCATTATTAAAACTTTTATGAGCTCTCAGTGAAGTGAAAAACTTAAGCACAATTCAGTCTTTTCTGCTCTATAACTCTAAAATGTTTTCAAAGAACAAGTGCAATTATATGTTAATGTCATTAATTCTTAACTTCATGATCTAGTTTACTTGATTCTTTTTATTAGTAAGCATTTTCTTGATTCTTTTTATTAATAAAAGTATTGTTAGAAAGGGAATAAAAACATGTGACTCTGTGCTCAGGCAGAGAAAGCAAGGTTTCAAGAGATAATTTATTTGCCCTATTTACATCTGTTTTTTCCCCTCAAGATGTTTTGTATGATGAATAAGAGGTACTGAAATCAGTAACATTCAATGATTACCCTTTAAAAAGGCAATGAAGATATACTCACTGTGAAACGAGTATATGAAGAAAAAATGAGATGCAGGACTCTTGAAACTGCTGTGTCATAGCTTCCATAAATGGGTGGAGATCATCCATATGTAGAAATGAAATATTTCTTTTCCAGTCCATTATCACAGCCATGAGGCTTAGTGCTCTGGAAAACAGCTGAGATGTAAATGCAAATATTTAAGTAGCCAAAAATATAGCATAAATTCATCACAATCCTTTATTTCATTTGTTATCAAATTAGGAGTTCAGCTAAGGAGAATACAAAATCACACAACTGAAGTTCTAGTGAATTACGTATATTAATCTTTTATCCTTGTAATCTTTAGGGAAATGGAAACCTGCAGACAGGAGGATTCTTCTGTGGAAAACAAGGAGGAGTTGTTTGTTTAAATTGCTGTTGTGATTTGTTATCCTTGTAAGAATAATAACAGGAATTGTCTTCCAAATGGCTAAAAAGAAAACCAGAATTATTAGAAAATATAAGAACTAACAAATAATTTTTTTTGCTGATTGTGTATAAGTAATTTTTTTTAAACAGACATTATACAGACCACTTCCCTTATGGCACTTTAAAGGCTGGTATAAAAATTTCAGTTTAGAGAATGCCGACCTCCGCATTTGTTATTTCTTTACAGCAATAGGCAAACAATTTCTTACTAGAGAGCTAGTGAACTTATAGCTGATGGAATTATGTGGTTCCTGGCAGTAACCAAGTTATTGAACAGGACAGGAGGATTTTAATGTCTAGGTTATAGTCTAAGTGTTTAATAATGTTGCTTTTTCAATTTGGACCATACATTCTTCATCACATTTTGATCAGGACTTACTGTGAAACACTAAAGACCTTTCTTTTTCCCTCTTATAATGCCTTGCCACAATTCATAATAACCACATTATTCACAGGCTATAGTTTAAGGAAGCACACCTAAGAGTAAGGTTCATTTTATCTGTGAACTAGTCAGTGCTTTCAGTGAGTAAAATCTGACAGTTTCAGAAATCACAAAAAACAAAGTAGTTGGCCTTTTTTTACAGAAGCTGTCAGGCTCTAATAAAATTCCCAATGGTATTTCTTTCAGTGGTAAAGAATTTGTGTCAGCATCACTTTTAGGTTTTGGTTTTTGTTTGGGTTTTTTTTTCATACATGTATAAGTTTAAAAAGGTCTCTCTGCTTTACTGTTTATTTGGCTGTCTTAATTGGCACAGTTGTATTGCCATTTCCTTTACAAAGCTGCTATTGTTTTAAAGTTGCAAAAGGTATAATTATAAAATGATGTCTTGTTTCCAAAGCAACAAGCACTGTTAAACTTATAGGAGGGGTTTTGTTTTGGTTTGTGCTTTTTATGCTTTATATTTGGTTGGTTTTAAGATCATATAGGTAAACTCATATCCATTGCTATTAATTAAACACAATATGTCCCATAAATATTAGATGTATTGCCATACCAAGGATTGCAAATAGTTCCAACTAGTGCTTACATCTTCTCTAATATGTTGTTAGAATATATTCTGCAATATTGGATTATCCCAGAACAGGCTGAGTTCAATGAATCAATAGCTCATTAAAATTGCCATGCTTAGCATGGATGGGTGCAAGTTACAGCATCTTACGTTTACACTGACTCCAAGTTTACACCTACAGTGGAAATCAATTTAATATGAGCACATTGGTTCAATACTCCTTAAACATCCATGACCCTCCTCATTAGATATGTTGGGAGTGGTCGAAGCAAGCCATGGCCATAGAGGGAGCATCTGCATTTTACCCCAACTCTTTTAGATGCTGCAGCATTACAGATGCATGTCTTGTCTCTATTTATTTAGACTGGATCTTGCCTGCAGCAAACTAGTTAGCCATACCCCTGTAGCATTACAGGCTGCCATTTTCAAAATAACACCTGTAGTTGTTTTGTACCTGTTTGGCTTCTTCCTTCTGTGACACCAAGGAGTTAGGATATATCTGTCACCTAGCACTCTAAACCTCTTTTCTCCTGTGGAAACTTCTCGATCACTGCCTGTCGTTGCTGATCTATAAATCAGTGTGCTCCAAAATCTTTCATTCCTGTATTCCAGTGCACATGTGGGGATAGCGCAACAAATACAGTACTCACTATGACTTCTAAAACATGCTTCCTTTGCAACTCTATAATGAGATAGGTCATAAAGACACAAAATATTCTACCTTTTGAGATACTTTTGTGATGTAGTATTTTATTTTAATAATAGCATGAGAAGAGAGTAAGAGTGTAATTTCTACATGGAAAGTTCTAGTTTTCCTGCTATCTCACAACATCTAAGAGTCCAGGTATACATTTTGTATTTTATGTATTTTATATATTCTATATTTTTGCCATTTTTTCCCATCTTTAAATAAGTCTCAACATCCTTCTAGTCAGATCTGTGACTTTTATATCCCCTGCTTCTATCACATCAGGTTGCCATGGCAATGCTACGAAAATATTCAGAATCATAAGACATTCGTGAATCATTCTAGCCAGGTTTCTGAAATTAAAGATATAACAAGTAACTTAAAAGTGACCCTGATATCTATGTATCTCTTGAGACTTTACCACAGCAGTCATAGAATCATAGAATAGTTAAGGGTTGGAAAGGACCTCAAGATGATCCATTTCCAATCCCCCTGGGCAGGCGCATTGTCCCTGCCCTGTCCCATGGGCAGGGAGACCTCACACTAAACCCTATCACCCAAGACTTCATCCAAACTGGCCTTGAACAGTGCCAGGGATGGAGCATTCACAACTTCTCTGGGCAACACATTCCAGTGCCTCACCACCCTCACAGTAAAGAATTTCTTCCTTATATCCAATCTAAACCTCAGCTGTTTAAGTTTCAACCCATTACCCCTTGTCCTATCACTACGGTCCCTAATGAACCCTCACGAGCATCCCTGTAGGCCCCCTTCAGATACTGGAAGGCTGCTATGAGGTCTCCACGCAGCCTTCTCTTCTCCAGGCTGAACAGCTCCAACTTTCTCAGCCTGTCTTCATATGGGAGGTGCTCCAGCCCCTGATTATCCTCGTGGCCCTCCTCTGGACTTGTTCCAACAGTTCCATGTCCTATTTATATTGAGGGCACCAGAACTGCACACAATACTCCAAGTGAGGCCTCACAAGAGCAGAGTAGAGGGACAGGATCACCTTCAACCTGCTGGTCACGCTCCTTTTGATGCAGCCAGAACACAGTTGGCTTTCTGGGTTGTAAGCGCACACTGAAGCTGGCTCATGTTCATTTCCTCATCAACCGACACCCCCAAGTCCTTCTCTGCAGGGCTGCACTGAGTTTCCTTTTTGTCCAACCTGTAGCTGTGCCTGGGATTGCTCCCACCCAGGTATAGGACCTTGCAATTGGCATGGTTAAACTTCATGAGGTTGGCATCAGCCCACCTCACAAGTGTGTCAAGGTCCCTCTGGATGGCATTCCTTCCCTCCACTGTATTGACCGAACCACACAGCTTGGTGTCATTGGCAAACTTGCTGAGGGCACACTCAATCCCACTGTCCATGTCACTGACAAAGATGTTGAACAAGACCGGTCCCAACACTGATTCCTGAGGGACACCACTCGTTACTGGTCTCCAGCTGGACATTGAACCATTGACCACAACTCTTTGCGTGCGGCCATCCAGCCAGTTATTTATCCACCGAGTGGTCCACCTATCAAATTGATGTCTCTGCAATTTAGAGACAAGGATGTTGCGTGGGACAGTGTCGAACACTTTGCACAAGTCCAGGTAGATGACACCAACTGCTCTACTCCTCTCCATGAGTTCCGTAGCCCCTTCATAGAAGGCCACCAAATTGGTCAGGCAGGATTTCCCCCTAGTGAAGCCCTGCTGGCTGTCACCAAGCACCTTGTTGTTTTTCATGTGCCCTAGCATACCTTCCAGGAGAATCTGCTCCAAGGTTTTGTCAGGCACAGAGGTGAGACTGACTGGTCTGTAATTCCCTGGGTCATCCATTTTCCTCTTCTTGAAAATGGGGTTATATTTCCCTCTTTCCAGTCATTGGGAACTTCACCTGACTGCCATGATTAGTTCCTAGGACTAACAATTGTGTCCTTTTACAAATGTATGTATATATTGTGCATGTTGTAGTAGAGCTCATGCACTAATTATTCTTTAGGGATTTTCTTCCCTTCTCTCACACCACTCCTCACAAAGCTTAGCCGAATATGTGTCTTCAGTCACAATTCAGTTTCTGTACCAAAGGCAAGCACATAAAGGTCTCACTTCCTGTTTCCCTTCCCTTCAGGCATTAACTGTGATGTGCCATTTTTTACAGATGCTTGCATAAGCTGCTATGATAGCCTCCATTAACAGGTGGAAGTTCAGCCTTGCAGGTAATCCCACTGAGAGATCTTTAGACCATCTGTACCACTAAAAGAGAATTTCTAATGTCTTAGATGAATCCTTCTTTATGAAATCTTTTGCTATTTCTTTTGTTCCTACCAAATGACAAGAAGAAATGGCTCCTTTGCGCTCCTCAGACCTGTTGTCTAGTGAGCGAAGGTCGAAACCAGCACTTAGAAAAACCACAAAATTGGTGTTAAATCAGAAAGGAAGAAATCATAGGAGACAACAAGGAAACATCACCCATTATGTCCCAGTTCACCCTTTAGCACACTTCCTGTGATGACACTTTCTAAGACCAAGTTTCCACTGAGGTTGACTTTGTCACTTTTCCTAATGTGTTATCTTACTGATATTGCTCTTTAGAAATCTTTTATGTAATCCAGCAGAAAACAACTGAACTAATGAGCTGCTACGGAACTCTTATTTCACAGAAGGCTTTGCCAGCATGCTCTGTTGATGAATTCCTTTAAACTTATGCTAGAGAAGCAGTGTAGTGTCAATATGGTTGTTTTGCCCATAGCTATTGCAAGTGGTGCTTCTCTGCTACTCTTTTAGGTAGTATTTTTCCTTTCTTTGTGTGTGTTGTGTTTGTCTGGACCTTTCCTCATAGTTCCACTCAGAATCATATGCATATGAAATGTTGCTGTTTTTTTATAAGGTTTTATTAGCTTTGCTTTTGACTTTTGTTAAAGCTGCCTCTGTTGACATTTCTTATAGACATATTGCCAATATTCCTCATGTTAATCATCCACTGGAATGCCAAGAAAATCAATTATAGATATAGCAGTTGAAAAGCTACAATTATTAGCAAAATTATATTAATGTGTAATTTTAAACCTGAATCAAAGCTGTTCAAATGTGTTTATTTAAACTGTAGAATGCAGGTTTATTTGTTCTTTTTGATTCAACAGTTTCTACTAATTTTGCAGTTTTTGAACTATGTTACAAGGTGATTTCTAAACAATATTTGATAAGAGCATTAATTGGAATAATAAGTTTATTAAAATTGGTAGGTTCTATGTAGAGGAAAAAGCTTCTCAAAAGAAAAAAAAATCATGTAGGAGTCCATCACCATTTTTTAAGATCTTTATCTCCTTGTGTATTAATTATGCTTTAGAAAAATCGCCATATTTAGAAATAATTTAAGGAAATTAAAATCTAGAGATAAAGTTTTAGTATAAGCTTTGCTTATCCTGCTCCTTCATGAAGAGAAACTTCAGTTTAAGTCTCCAGTGGAACATACTTTACTGATACCATTTTTTCTTCCATGCTAACATATTGAGTAATCATTACAACTGTAAAATACTGGGAAAAGTAGTTGACCTAAAATTCATTGTTTCTCAAAAGTTTAAGAACATAAAATTCTTTAAAGCGTTAATAGATGTTTTAGCTGATTTTATGGAAGCTGATTATTATACAAGATTCCATAACAACTTACGTTCTTAATTTAATGAATTATTGAATCAAGTGTTTCAGTTAAAGAAATTACTTTTGATACATTGGTAAAATCTGGGCTTTAAACAAAACTAAGTATGACAGGAAATAAATTAAATTATTTGGAATCTTGATCAACATACATCAACCTCCTACCCAAGAAAAATGCTTTTTCTCAAACTAATGATGACTATATACAAAACAGATTGTAAGTTCCAGAAAAATACCAATTAGATTGTTTATAGCTTCCAGAAGCGTGCAGTCCCTCCAAAGCTTTAACCCTCATACAAAGAAGTAGCAGAAATTCCATGTTCAATATGACAAAATGCAGAGTTTATTTGTTCTGTGTTCTGCAAAGTCTGTAACTAGTTCTACAAGTCTGTAACTATAATCACTGAACTTCCTAAAAGACGTCTGCTGCTCAAAATCCTATTCTATGGTTCTATGATTTTGTGAATACCCCTAATAAAAAATGGGATACAATAAAATATTGTTAGGTTCAGCAGGTTTTACACAAGTGTGTTCTTACAAAAATCATGTCCTTCGAAAGAAGAAAAATCAAAGGAATTTAGGATTTCCTATAACCTCCAAAGATGATGTGCCTGCTTCACTTTACCTAATAATTTTCTTCCACCAACTAGGATGAACTGTTATTTTTCTTTGCAAGACCGAGCACATAGAAAACAAGTCCCACATTTCACAATTGCCAATCTAAAATACCTAGATTAAAGGGTATTGTTTCTATGGTACATGCAAATATTGTATGTGTGTATATATATCTCTGTGTGTATATTTTAAATACATAGATTCATACTTTTAAACTTATTTTTATCTCTATTGGGTTTTCATGCTGAAACCATTTGTGCTGAGGCACAGCAATATATACATAGATTTGTAAATCTATTAATGTAAAAATGGACTGTAGTTATGCTCTGCATCATAAGAATGATCTCACTTGCATAATTATATTTGTCTCTGTTATGAAAACAAATAATAAATCACTACAATACTTATTATGCTACTATATAAAATTCTCCAGCATGAAGCTTTTAGCACTGGCAAACAGCTGAAATGAGCAACAGAGATGTCTACAAGTGATCCAGCGCGCCTGGTTCATTCTTTTTCCTGTCCAGCTACAATTAAGAATATAAAGACAAATGCTAAAAAATTCCTTAGTTCTACTAACAATATTGTGCCATTATTAATCACAGAAAGTCAAAACATAGACATCTCTGAATGACATCTGTAGAGATATCCCAGTATCTGGAGACCTTATTATTATCTATGTTTTTTCTGTACATCAAGTGTCTATGCTTATACTCCAATACACCCAGCAGAGCTGAATCAACATAGCCTGTGATTCATGATGCTGGCAAAGAACAAAATTGATTCTAAACTGTCTTCAGGTTAAATGAGCTTCTCTGCCCAAGTTTTAATAGTGAGGTAGAAACACACAGAAACTGCAAGAGCAGTTTTCTTAACTCTGAAAACAGTTAAAAGAGACCTCAGCTTTTCTAGTAGTTTTGTTTCTCAAAGTGGAATGTCTGTTTTCTGGTTTCTGTGTTTTTCCAAGATGTTTGGTTATATTTAATTCGTTTTATACAAGTGTTTAATGAATTTGTGTACATATACGTCTGTGTTCTATATGTACACAAACATGCAGGGTGGAAAGGTTTAGTACTAGTACTGAAGGTAAGAAATGCTTGTGTTTATATAATCTTTCTGAACTGGGAAAAGAAGAAAAAAGGAGAAAAAAGAAAGTGCAAGTTGAGATTTCCTGGACTTTTGAGTGCTAAATATCAAGCAGTGCTGTTTTGGTGGGATTTTATAATTTGCAAATTAGTTTTGTAGTTAATAATATGCTAACATGCATTTGTTTTAATAATTTTACCTTAGTTGCTTCATCCATAGAAATTTTCATCATTAAGTCTAGCTTCTGTTTCTCCATGTGTTGCTTCATCTGCTACTCAGCCAGCAGCAGATACATAATAATTTTTCAGACCTAGATATGCCTGTATCTGAAATGTCTTTTTCGCTGTCCTAATACTTCATTAGTCCAATTTGCTGCCCTTTAGAATGTCCTCTGCTATTTAGCCAGCCTATTGTAAATTTCTTATTGTTTAGTAGGTAAGCTTGGGATCTCTGATATTTGCCATGTCATAGGCTGTATTTTTTCTTTCTGTTCTGTAAACCCTGATTTCTACTGTTAAAATTTATGAATATGTCACATACATGAAAGCTAACTGAAAAAGGTTGCAAAAAAATACCTTATGCTTTGTTCCAAATGTTGTTGCATTCTTGTATGTAAAGAAGAATTATAATACTAATTTTTAAAATTTACATTCAAAATCACATAGAACCTCAGTGGGATATTTTATTGGGGCAGACCCAAGAAAAGAGGCAAAAACATAAGATGTGGAAACTCTAACAGGCAGTATCTTGAAGGCTGAGCCCTGGCTGCTAGGCAGTTTTATTAGCTCTCCTGAAATCAACAGAAACTGCCACCAATGACATAATATTTACAGAACATTATCTCCTTGAAAGGATATAAGCATAACCCTGACATATTTGGCCAAGTATTTAGCTAAAATTGTCAAGAGCAGCTGTAGATGTCTTCAATTTCAGTGATTGGTAGCCTTTAAATGCATTGCTATTTTATCCCTTCAGTGGAAATTGTTTTTTCAGTTCTCCAGAGCTGCTAGAACAGATATTTTAAAATTAGGCTAATTTCTTATTATCATTTCTAAAACCAGGTTCAAGACTCCACCTGTATGAAAACTTATGCTGAAGTACTATGTTCTGACAATGCCATACCCCTGACATATTTAATGTTATTTTTTTTATTACATACCCATCCATTTTAATGGATAAAGAGATGTTATATGGTACTTCAGTATTCTTGCATATCACCTAAAAATGACCCATATTTGCAGTGGTTTATTGAGTTAGTTCCTAGACTTAAAAGTTTCTGATGCTTCTGTAATCCCAAGTATTTCAATTAGACCCTGTGTAACATCCTTGTGTGTTCTGACATAGCAAGGGATAGTTATTTCATTTCATTTCATATGTTTGTTTGTACAACATGGTTTCAATGATGCATTCATATATCCCTGAATACAGATAACACACAACTGGGTTTGACCCACTACATAGCTTCTGACAAACTACTAAAGAGTTAAGGAGAAACAAATCAAAATGGAAAACCCATCTCTTGATGATTTAACATCTATCGCTCTGATGGAAAAGGTTCCAGTATTAAATTGCACTAATGTACAGAACTAGCACTAAATTAAAGCACAATGAATGAGGTTATAGTAAGTGTTAAATTTTTTTAAGTATTACAATACTGTGACTTCTCCAATATTTCACAAGAAAAGAGCCAAGGGAAAAAATAGTGGATGCGGTATCATCTAGCGAGCTATAAAAAGCTAGTTGAGCATGCAACAGAAATCTGAAAACTCTGGAAAGCAGGAAATATAAGTTTTCTATTTTATTCTATCATAACATACTGTAAATGCTTCAAATTGGTTGTTTAGATTTATATTTTCACTAAAAGCCAATGGAAAACCTCTGTCGGCTTTACAATTAAGTTGCTCTTAGTAATGTATAATTAAGAAAACAGTTTTCTAGTTTGTTAGTACCTCTTGCTAATAATTCCCATGGTAAAAAAAAAAAAAAAAGACATTTTTTCAGGCTAAATTTTACCCAGTTTTCAGATACAAATTACCTAGCAGGCTGCCTGCCTATTTTTCAGTATCAAGAAACAAGATGCTAAAAATGATAGGCAATCAATTTTTGCCTGGCTGAGCTGGAATCTTTTGAATTTGGGAGGATCTAACTTTATTCAGAATGTGCTAAGAACCAACCCACAGAAATTTGGCTTCAAAACGGTTGCTTTAAAAATAATCCAAAATAATGTGTGTCTTTGTTTGTATTTATAAGTTTTAACAACATAGTGATATGATTTTATTTCAACTGAGAAAAAGGAGTAAAGGTGAAAATATTAATATCTTTCTAAAGTTTTGTTAGCTGCATTGTAGAGCGTTAATTATCTGACAAGGCTAAGAGTCTGAGCCAAGTCCATTGAAGTGAATAAAAAGGATACTTTAATGTTCTTATGTGATTCAAAAATCACAGGATCAATTCACACTAAAGTTCAAAGATTCTGTTGGAAGCATCCTTCTCCCCATCCCTGCACCCCCCTTTCTATCTATGCTCTAAATTCTCTGCTGGTTCCTGGGGAGGGGGGCCCTTCTCCCTCCTCACCCCCCTCTTTTTTTTTTAACACAAAGTGATGATGCATAGTAAGGACTAAGAATATACTTCATTCCTTCTTAAAATGACAGCACTGGATTCTGAAATCTAGCATAGCTGAGCAGGATGTACTTGAACAGAATGTAAGAGCTACTGCAGATCCTTGTACTATGCAATGGTAGGTGTTTGTTATTTTGGTTTTGTGTTGTTTTTGTTTTTCCTTAATCCCACTGCCTTAAATGATCTGAACTTTTAATTGTCAGATATGATTAAATTCACTTTCTTATTGGTTTTGAAAATGAGGCTGATACAGAAAGGCAAATGGATTGTTGTCTGTATTTTTTTTTATTTTAATTCTATATTGAAATTAAGTGGGGATAGCTTTACTAAGTCTAACTGCCTTGCTTCTTGGTTTGGTTTTCCTCCCCCCCTTTCTAATCTTCATAAGGAGCTGTTTTATAGAGCTATACTCATTTTTACCACATCATGGGTGTACGCTTAGTGGAATCAGTATTTTAATATGGGATTTCTAGGAGGTTGAAGTATTAATTCATCATACTCTATGTCCATCTGTTGGAAAACAATATTTTAAAGAGCCTTAGAAAGAAATTACACCTTTTCAACTGTACATTATTTACATATTTACAGGATCTTGGGTTTAAGCATCTGTGATCCTGGTTCACCCAGTCACCATATTCCTATTGAGATAGTCCATCTATCTTTCTTTCAGACATGATAAAAAACTACCATGACCTGTTGGACTGCATGTCTCTCGTTACCCTCCCTATTCTGTCATAACAGCTTTGTCATATGATACCCAGACTTAAAACCCCATAATTAATAGAATTACTGATACATCCTAAGCGTTTGGCAGGAAGGAGTTCAAGAGACAATTGGATCTTCATAAACAATAGTTTTTCCCCTCAGATCAGTGTTATTTTTATTCCACTGCTTCTAGTCAAGGGTAAATAATGAAATGACCAGATTGTACTGTTCCAGGGAGATGCTGTGTTGCCTTAGTGTATCTTTAGTCTTTTTCAAATGCCAGTATGTCTGAATGTCACAGGCAGAATCCTCTTATGAAATGCCACTTCAGCAATTATCATTTGCAAAGAAGGAAGTGCAGAGAAAGATTTGAGAACTGCAAATCAGTTTGGCTTTATGTTCTAATTAAGATTTTGATCAAACATTCAACTATCTTTCCTGATCTCTGCTGCTACACATATAGAGGAGGAGAAAGCCTTGATGTGAATATGGAGAAAGCATCTTCCTTTGTAGGATATAGAAAGGAACAGGCCCTCTGCTCCCAAAGAATTATGTTTCTTGAAATAGAAGGTCACTTCATCACAGGGTAGCAGGCTGTCCTTGGTGCAGACCAGCACCTTTGGGCCTGGAGCCTGAGTATAGGGCTGGCTGCCATGTTCCAGGCACAACAGCACTGCCCCATCCTGCTGTGGTTTAAGTCCTCCTGCCTTATTATCCTTCATATTTTCTTCTACTGTGACACTGTAGGAGAAAACAAGTTCTTGTGAAATAGGGGTTAATGAAAGGAAGGTATTAAGACACCCTATTTTTCTTTCCCTAATACTTGGAAATCCTGACATGGTTAGAAATGTGCAATTTACACTGTATATTTTTAGTTTCTCCACATGCCCTGTAGTAAGAGATCTTCGAACATTCGAGATTGAAACTTTGATGGTCTTCCTGTTGGTCTCAGATTCTTTTCCTCAATCCAGATATTCAAGCATGTCATCATCTTTCATATCTCTCCTCACAACAACCTGTAAGATTTGGTAACAATGTTATTCTCAGCTTCTAAAATGAAATACAGGAAGGTTAAAGACAAACACCACTTAGCTCAGATTAATTATGTGCCGCTAAAACTAGCTAGGACAGTAATAGATGCAAGGATTTAGAATTCTGAGAAGCAGAATCTCAATCTCTGTGTGCAGTCCAAGGTCAGATGGAAAGTTTGTGATGTACATGCACACTCTAATCTCTCGACAATCCTTTCCAATTCAGTCACCCCAGCAGGTAGCTGGAACTACGCCACAAATAGACCTGGCTACTGAGGTTAGTTACTTTGGCTGGAATTGATGCAAGGAGCATCACATATTGCAAGGCAAATGATCTCAGTTAGAAAAATAAGCAAACTTCCATGTTCTTTCACCTAAAATCTGTGTAAGAACTAAACGCATAATCTTATGGTAGTTATTCCTGATACCTGGTGTTTACAAAACCTTTTGAAAATGCATTACACTGCCCCTGTAGTTACTCTCCAAATTTATTCCAGCTATGTTGACAATTCTGAGACAAAATCAAAACACATCTGAACAAGCTTCTGGTTTGCAGATAATAATAATAGGATGTGCTAAAGAAAATCCAGTAGAGGAAATCATCATTGTGGGAAAATTCATTCGGCTAAAATTCTATTTACTTTCTTTTCTTACCATTTAAGTTCACATTTTGAAAAGGAAATCTTATCCAAAATTATACAGTGAAACTCCAAGGTGAGAGAGCATAAATCTTTCCCAAAGAAAACAGAGATGTTGCAAATGCTTTTTTTTAGTGTAAATAAGAGAATAGTTAGAGGAGATTAATTTAAATACAGCAGTTACAGAATGTGTACTTAGTCAACTTAGATTTTCATGGGCTTTACACCAAATAAAAAGAATTAGAATCAGAATTGAGCCATTGATAACATTTTTTGTAACATAAAAGATAATCCTATGTTTGGTTATATTACCAGATATTAGCCTTTTGTAGGCTCTGAACTAATTCTGTCCATGATTGTACAGAGTAAAAAATGTCTGCTCCATTCTAGTAGCACACACTAAACAGGTTATGCTAAAAGTGAATATTCATTTTGTTGTGCTGGGTCACTAAAAAGTTACACCTGTGGTCAGAACATCCTGTTCTCTCAGTTTAGAGAGTTGTTGTTACACTAAACTGTAGGCTGAAGTCATCAAACCTCAAAAATCTTTAAAATGAAACTCCAAGACTTTCAATGCAGAATGTCTATTCTAAATGGTAGCTGAAAATAGTCAAGAAAAATCTGAGTGTGGTGGGCTTATGTATGAATCTGTGTTCATAGGTATTATATCTGGAAATATGGAGAAGAGAGCCCTCTGTCTTAGGACCCATTTGTAGTAAGACCATAACAATATAGCTGATATTCAAGGCAGAGCTTCAAACTTATTTGTTCTGTCTGTGGTAGGCAAGTGATGCCTAGTGTTTTTGGCTCCTGTGAGTTTTGAACACAAGCATTTCTGAAGATCACAGCTCATGTATCAGTGTTGTAAGTCCCTTTTACTTTATGTTCAGAAAAAAGTGGACAATGTTAGCTCCTGTTTACCCAGAGATGAAAGCAGGAGCACTATTGATGTTGGCAGTTCCACAGATTGATTTGAAAAGAACTGCTCCATTTGTCGTTCCTCAGAAGAGGCACGCAGCTGATTTATCTTAGTCACTGGTTGGTTGGGTAATGTGACTAAAAGCACAGTGCATCATATTCTCCTCGTTAGAGAACTGATGTTTTTTGGATTGTTTTTCTGTTGAGCTGTATTTAGGATCATAGAATCATGAGCAGTTTGGATTGGAAGGGACCTTAAAGAAAAACTGGTTTCAAACACCCTGCCATGGCTGTATTTTGCTGTGCATTCACAAGTATCCATTGATGCGCATGAGTGTTTTCACTGACACACACTGTTTGAACTGGTTAAGAAATTGACTGTAATTTTAAAAGCTATGAACAAATAACAGACTTAAAAACTACTTAAAACTTATTCATATGTCAAATCCAATGAATGCTAGGGGTGAAACTACAATAAAAGAGTTGTTTGCATGACTTATGAGGTAGGCTGTTCATTTGCAGATATAAGTGCTTCCACTGTGAGGATTTATTGTCTGTTAGTGTGGTGTCCAATAAATAAGAGTGATATTAAGCTAAGAAAGATTTGAAGTTAACTCAAGCTCGTTGCTTCTTAAAGGGTATTTATAGCAAATAGCATGTCATTTATTAAAGACTTTAAATAACAGGAATACTGATGTACTGTGAATATTCAAATGATATCTAATATTTAAACCACATTACTATCAAGTAATATTAATAATGCTTAAGAAACATGGGAAACGAACACCACTAAGCTATGAAAGAAATCACTATTTTTATAAAGATATTTAATTTCACCTTATGTGTAAATCGTAACACATTATTTGATGATTTGCTATTATCTGTTTCTGAAGGGGAGATGTTATTATTTCAATACCAGATAGATAATGTCCTTGAAGTAGTAATATTTCAGCAACAAGCTTTCAGCTGGGTTTTTCTAAGCAAGATAATGCTAAAAATTTAGATGTGGTCTCTGGAACTACATATCTAATGTATATCGGAGTACTGTGCCATGAGTATTCTTACACCATAACTGACTGGGATTGCAGAGTCACTGTATGTGTAGTTAAGTTACTCTTGTATAATTCAAGTACTCAAAGACAATTCTTTAAAGCTGAAAGTACCCTTTGAAAATACCTTCTTTTGGGCTATATAGCTAATTTGTTAAGGGGCTAATTGAAAAACAAAACAGACATAAAAATAATCCCTACTTTAAAATATTGGTCTTCATAGAGTCAAAAACCTAAAATATCAGGTTTCCTCCTTTGGTTCTAGCAAACAGTATCCTTACCCAGAAAAATAATTCCACTGCCTTAAACTAGAGATGTAAGCATTTTATTCTTGCAAGTAGTTTCTACCTACATATGGCAAAACTTCATAAATAATAAGCCAGAAATGCTTTAGATTTGAAGCTACTGAGTACCCAAAGCAATTATTTCACTTTTTCATTGACTATAAGTTGCAGTGATAACAAAGTCACCTTAACACAATAGGACTGCAAAATATGTTTCAGTCCTATAGTTGTAAAGGTTTGTATGGGAACTTTATGTAGGTTTGGATTGGACTTTTATTTTGTAATGAGTGAATCATTTCCCTTAGACTGACGAAAGTCCCCTGATGACATTTAAAGCATTATATGAAGTATATTATACCCTGACTCACCATAAAGGTTGGATGCAATCTCTTTATTATGCTTGTTTAGGTTCTTGGCTTATGTGTTAGAGTTCAATATGTGTTCCAGTTAGTACTATTAATAGTGTGGTTATGGAGATCCGAAGTTGGGTGTTATTCTACACTGTCAAATCTGTCTTTGTTTTGCTCCTAGGACCTATTCACTTGCCATTACACAGTCTAATTTGCCCCCTGGGTTCTCTTCTGAAGTGAGTCAGCTAAAAGTCTCTATAGGAATCTGGGCACAGTTGACTACATAGGCTCGGGGGTTCTTCCAAAGATGCTGAATGTGCTGCACATACTTTGGCATGTGCACAGCAGCTTTGGCTCTTGCTGCCCAGGGTTTCCTCAGATGATGTTGTATCTGGTCCAGTGTTCACGTGCACCCTCCTGCCTCAAAGCTGGGGCATTTAATATTCAGTTAACCTACACAAATATTTTTACAGGCTACAATGCAGAACCTTCACAATTTTAGGCAATTGAATCAAATAAAAGAATACAAAAATAATCGTCTTTTACTGGGCCACAGGGATGACACAGCATATATCTGGACACAGCCAAGTCTGCTTTGGAAGCTAATAGCTATGGGCAAAGTGAGCACAAGAGCATCCAAACCAGCTGGTCCTGGCACAGTTCGTGGGAACTGTGGACTGAGTTATCCAGTTCTCTTCAAACTTACAACCAGATCCTCCTCTCTCAAGTTTTCCTGTTCAAAAGAGAAATGAGCTCTCTGCTGCAGTCATGGAATTTGATGAGAGCACAAGCAAACTAACTGAGAACCTGAAGCTGCTACTTGACTTGGTTTCTCAGAGAAGCTGAGGGAAAATCAGCAATGGTTTATGTTATTTGGTTGGGTCAGAAAAGGCTGTTTTAAAGGCTGGTTTTAAAGTAGTTAGGGATTAAGTAAGGAAGATGCTGACAGTTTTGCTCTCTCATAGAGAAAATGCTCCAAAGCAGGGCAAACAATATCAATGACAGATGAGCAGAAAATGCCAGTAAAGGGTTTCTAAGGTAAGTGAAAATCATGAGGGAGAAATATGGCTATTATGAATCTGAAGACAGATGACAGCTAGTGAATCTTGAATGGCCCCTGAAGAAGAAAAGCCTGAAGACTGAATAAGGGTTAATGACA
This sequence comes from Melopsittacus undulatus, assembly GCF_012275295.1. Classification (NCBI taxonomy): domain Eukaryota; kingdom Metazoa; phylum Chordata; class Aves; order Psittaciformes; family Psittaculidae; genus Melopsittacus; species Melopsittacus undulatus. Next base: position 7,400,833 of record NC_047536.1, read on the forward strand.
TGGTTGTAAAACCTGGAATGATCTTGTAGAAATCGTACTGCCAGAGACTTTAAAGCTGACCATTATATTTCCATGAGAATACTGCCTGAAATGCACAAGTGGGCTGAAAGATAAAAAAAATCTTTCTAGGTACAAAGTAATATATAAGAAACAGCAGCTGTGTCATGGCCACAAGTACAAGTAAAGCCATGTTAGTGAAATGAAATCAGTTTAAGCCAGTGGGACTGTTGTTGGTCAGATTCAGGCTCCAAAAGTGCAGCTGAATTCCAAATCTCATTTTGAAATATGCTAGAAACCTAAGAAAAGCCAGCTTCACTGGTCTGTATCTTACAATCAAAATTTTTATGTGGGAAATTTCTAAGTGATTCCAAAAGTAAATGTAATGCTTATTAAGTTATAGAAGACTTCAGAATAGAATTCTAGTCACATGTGTCTTCAGAGTATGAGACTAGAATAAATTAGGTTGAAGGAAAGAGAAATTAAAAGAAAAAGAATTGTCTAGATTCCTTGTTATTCCAGAGATTTGCCTTGTTTCCAGTGGCCATTCCCAGAAGCCTGAGACTGTGTACCTGCCATAATGATGACAACTTATTGCTTCTGCACTAGCCAGAGATGCACAAACCACTTGTACAAGATGCACTTGTAGTCTGCTTTTCAAATAGCATTACCGAGGTTCATGTAACGCAGCAGTAATGAATATATTTATTATGTAAACTGTTGTGACTCTCAATAGATGCTATTAGTATTGCACTCTTTAAACATAGCCATAACTTTGAACAACTCTTAATACTCTTTTATTCTTTTGCTATTAAAAATCCTTTTGTAAGTATCATAAAATAGAAAAGAACTTCAGGGCATTAAAGTGTGGGTGCCCATATACTACAGGACTAGGATGGAAACTTTAAATCAGTTGTTGGTATAGATAGGATAAGGCAGGCTGGAAACGTCATTGCAATTGTTAGTGAAAGAAATAGCTATGTTTCCTGAGGACATGTAGTTACTCCTTTTTTTTAGAAATTTTTCAGAAAAGCAAACACATACAGGTACATAGAATCATAGAATAGTTAGGGTTGGAAAGGACCTTAAGATCATCTAATTCCAATCCCCCTGCCACCTTCTTGTGCATCAGTACCATGAGGCCTCTCCTCTCATCTGGATTTATTCAAGTAGGCTCAGAAAAAGATTTTTTTTTTTAATTGCATTTTTATTTTGAAAACTGGTTTTTAATGATCTTTTTTGTCATTTCTTATCAAGTTATGTAAAGAAATGTTATATGATGTCTAAAAGCCAGCTGACAGTTTCATGTTATGAGAATGTTTTCTTTCTAACAAATTCTTTGTCTAGGGGACTCATTATTTTCAAGTTTAGGGAGCAGAGAAAGTAAAAGGATTTCTGAACAAGCTGTGTCCTGGTTTAAACCCAGCCACACAGCTCGTTCACTCCCTCCCCCCCTTCCTCCACCCACTCCCGGAGGGATGGGGAGGAGAATCAAAAGAATGCAACTCCCACAGGTTGAGATAAAAACAGTTTAGTAACTAAGGTATAACACAAATCACTACTGCTACCACCAATAATAATAATTATAAAGGAAATAACAAGGGAAGAGAATACAACACCTCACTACCCACCAACCTATAACTCTCCACACCCTGCCCAACTGACCACTGACCGATACCTAGTCCAACCCCACAGTCCACTAGCCCTTCCAGGTAACTCTCAGTTACATCCTGGGCATGATGTGCTGTGGTATGGAATATCTCTTTGGCTAGTTTGGGTCAGGCGTCCTGTCTCTGCTTCCTCCTGGCTTCCCCTCCTCCCTGGCAGAGCATGAGGCTCAGAAAGTCCTTGACCAAACCAAACATTTGAGCAATAACTAAAAACATCGGTGCTATCAGCACCGTTCCCAGGCCGAAGGTCAAAAACACAGTGCGGCACCAGCTAGTAAGAAGGAGAAAAAATGACTGCTACTGCTGAACCCAGGACAAGCTGAAATACCATAATCTCCAAAGTTGTGTCTGCAGCTAATTCTGATTCAGTGCTTTCTCACTGTCTCTTAGCCTTTGTCAATTAAAACTAGTTAAAAGTCAGTTCCCAGATCACTTTTTGAATAAAAATTCACATTTTTGGGATGTCTTTTCTAGACAACCAAAAATTAGGCATTTAGAGTAGGATCCCACTATAATCAGTAGGGAGAAAAATACGTCTTCGTAAGTGATTCGCTCCATGTGTCTTGGATACTAGTTTAAAATTAAATAAATCACCCCGAGAAAGCACTTATCTCTTTCCAAGCGAGGTCAGTTACAGTGATCAGCTTAGTTGGTTAAACACTGGTGAGACTGCTAGTATTACTGTATCTTTATTTCCTTGAAGATAAAGGACAGTGACATAGTGCGAATTTTAATACAGGGAATTATAGAACTGCAATACATATAAAAATGCAATCTGTACACATACATAATGCATATAGTGGCAAAAATCTGTCAAATCCTTCTGCATTTGGGTTTTCTGTATTTTTTATTTGGACATTGTCAGACACTAACAATAATAGAATGTCCAAACACATTTCCCCACACACAGCATTAAACTGAACTCTCTCTGTAGAAATATTTCCCTTAGCTTGCATAACTTTACATCTGATGAGAGAATAACTTTATTTAATTGATACAGCCATAATTTTATTGAATCTTACTGGCCTGCTGTGGATGAGGAATACATGCCATTTAATGTATTGCACAGGTAGCCAAAGCAATCCGTTGTCTGTAAATTATGAGATTATTTACTGAGCCATATGGACTTATTTCCCTGTTAATGTGACCTGAAATAAACTAGACCATAGTAAATAGAAACATAACTGAGGAAACCACTCTTTCAAGCTTCAAAGGTAGATGTCTACATCTGAGTTAATCTTGGATTTCAGCCCCAGCAAGAATTCTGACAATAGAATAATTTCCTTTCTGCTTAATTGCAAAAGGATTTCCTGCAAGATAAGCTTCGTTATCACTTGCATATAAATATTTAAGTTGAAGGAAAGCTCTACTATAACATGCTACCAAAAGCTGATTAATTTGATGTGTTCTTGTGAAACATTTGGGGTTTGTCTAAACAACCTCTCCTGATACCCATCAGTTCGGTTAAAGAGCTTGCAGCCTCCCCCTGCTTCAGTAATGAAGTCCCCTCTAATGTAAATAGTTTCCCATAAATGAGATATGAGACCTTCTTCTTGCATAGTATTCTTTCTAGTGCTTCTAATGAAATAGTTTGGCATAGGATTCTTACACAGGCAAGATTTCCATCTCCACTTCTTTTAAAGATGATTGATAGGATATTTGCATAAAATTATGAATTGCATTCTCTTCTTTTGAGACTCTAGTATAAAACTGGCCATACCACAGAATGGGAAGAGCTGACTCACTGCTCTAATTATAAATCTAAAGACTAATTAACCTTCCATGACTAAATTAAATTCCAAAATAAAAAGGACTGACAGAAGCCTTTAAACAAAGATTTGAAGCCCACTGGAATATAAAGTACAGAATTTATTCAGGAGGCTGTTTTTGAATTTGACATTGATGAAGATGTTCTGTATTTGCAAATGGTACATGCAGTACTAGTTTGGAAAACAGGCATTCAGAGTTTAACAACTGGGGCAAACAGTCACAGCTAAAATGTAGTACTGCAAGTAGCTGTGTAAATTTGTAACAAAATTCTTTCCTGCAGCATTGTTTCAGACCAAGATTTGTTTGCTCATTATTTAAAATCAAAAACATTAATCCTATGTTTATTCTATTGGAGGGCAAACCCCACAGAATACATGATTTCTGGCAACTTTGTTTTTCCAAGTTAAACAAAACTGCCTTGTATAATTGACAACATCTTTGTGGACTGGAAATTCCATTTCCCTCACAAAATTCCATTTCCCTTACTGGAGATGAATCAGCTTCGCAAATCCAAATGACAATAAAATTTCCCATCTGTTCAAAAAAGCAAATAGACCTGATTCTGAATGGATGAATAGATGACAGTTTGTTGCATTATTTTATTTGTTTCTATTCCAATAGAACCTTAATTTTAGACTTTGGTATGTTTTTGAAATAAGGTCATGAATAAATTAATAATGGGCTGAACAATTCATTCCTTCGTCTCCTCTCCAAGTTTCTATTTCAAGAGATTAAGACTGGGTAAGCACCAAAGATTTAATTTATAGCCACAATCTCTGTCCTCAATTACTTTGAGTGGATGTTCTGCATTATTCTTCTTGATATTTGGTTATATGACTGCTAGACACCATAGATTTTGCCAGTAACTAGTGCATGTGAGGACAACTCAGAAAAAAATAAATGGGCTCACATTCACATTGTTAATGTATGTGAGTCGAACATTTAAAGTATCAAATATTAACTTGATTATCTGAATTCTGAATCAATACGAAGCTTTTGTGTTGTTGTTGGTTCTATTTAAGGTATTATAATGGCTATAAAGTATCAACTTCTGCTGCAGTGATTTGCCTCAAATATGTGATTCTGCTTTCCCTGGATAATTAATTAAAATAAAATGTTCAAGATTCATTAGGGACTGTAGTGATAGGACAAGGGGTAATGGGTTGAAACTTAAACAGCAGAGGTTTAGATTGGATCTAAGGAAGAAATTCTTTACTGTGAGGGTGGTGAGATGCTGGAATGGGTTGCCCAGGGAGGTTGTGAATGCTCCATCCCTGGCAATGTTCAAGGCCAGGGTGGATGAAGCTTTGGGTGATATGGTTTAGTGTGAGGTGTCCCTGCCCATGGCAGGGGTTTGGAACTAGATGATCTTGAGGTCCTTTCCAACCCTAGCTATTCTATGATTCTATGATTTTTGTAATAACTGTGTTGCATGAGACTGTGCTGTTGATTTCTTCTGAACTGCTGAAGGAGCCTATGAAAAAATAATCATTCAAGGTTATTGATAAAGTTAATCTAGACAACAGAATGTCTGCAACTGAATACTTACATGAGGAAAACTTTGGCACTGTCATAGCCATTACCCTCTAAAAGGTTGACAGTGGGTATCCCTCAGATGAGCTTAGGACTTCAATAGCCTCATTTTGGAAGCTATTAGTTACTTCAGCATCAGTATTAATCTACTGTGCTGCTCAATATCTCTGAAGGTCAAGCTAATAATAAAAATAAATGCATTGTTATACAAAAATAATAATTATTAATAGCACTATTACTTAAGAACACACTCATCTGTTGCTTCAGTGTATCATTAAGCCCTGCTGAGTTAATTAAGCTATTATTATTAATATTGAAAAAAAAAGTTCTGTTTCTGTAGGGTTTTTATTAGAAATTATTGCTTAAAAATACTGTTTTAAGAATGAAAATGAATACATTTCTGATATGAAGTATCAACACACTTAATAGATATGTTATTAATACATTTATGTAGGTTGAAAAATATCACTAAAGTAGTCTCTAATTAGAATGGAAAGCCCTATTAAAACAGAGATGCCCCTGCACATTAGTTTGTTGAATTTAATTTTTTTGTGTGATATTTGAGGTTTATATAAGTTTTGCATTAATGATATACTGAGCAAAATACTTTCTTTCTGAAATTATTGCTATTTTAAATGGCATTCTTACCTCCCAAACTGAAAATTTTACTTTGTGGAAATGGACATTTTAGCTGTGCAATACACATTAGATATGATTCATTGTCCTTCCCACCTTATGGGATAAATTCTTATCTGCTAAACTGATTTACCCATTGAATTTAGCAGACATGTTGATTTACATTGGTGGAGTCCAGTTTGGCACTTATTGCAGATTTCTTTAGTTACAGGAAATGCAATATGCATGTCTTGAGAGCTGATGACTGGGGAAAAATTTAGTGCTAGGCTGCCATGAAAGCCAATCTTTTGGTACATTGGAGTCCCACTACTCTAGGAGAAAATTATCATCATGAGAACTTATCTTCTCCTACAGGCAAAACCTGAAAATACCGGGTTGAATGTCTATTTAAAAAGAAAGTCAAAGCTCCTCAAAAAAGGAAAGGTTAGACCAGATTTTCAAGACAACTCTGCATTTTGTTTTCAGCTTCTTAACATCCCAATTGAGAACAACTCTTCAAAAGAGAGACGTTTCCATGGAATATGAATTGAGATCCATCATTTCCCAGCTGTAGCAGCTTTACAATTCTTCCCCACAGCATGTTTGCTTCTACGTAAGATTTGGTTGCAATGTTGTTAAATGCCTAGCATTTTGGGGAATGTGAGCCATGGTATTTCCAAATGGTGATAGTCTGCTTTGAGCCAAACACAAAGTACTTGCCTGGTTCAGAGGACACTATAGTGGAGATGTAAAGAGAGAGTACAATACCAGTAAATGGGATATGTAATTAGTTAGCCAAATTAATGACAGGGGATGCAGTCTTCCACTCAATATGAATCAGGTACAATGGACACTGCAGATCCAATCTAATTAATTACTGATTTGGCTCTAAATAAAAAGAGGATTTTTCTCTTACCTCAGTCTTGTATTTGGCAGACTAGGCAAGAATTTTCTCTATTAAAAAAAAACCCAAACCAGAATTCTCAATGCTTGATTAGGCAAAAAGTACATAAAAGTGTTTCTGAGCTTTTTCTTTTCTTAGGTTGTCATCTGGATGGTGAAAAACATTGGGCCAAGTAATGCTCGCAGTTCAAGAGAGTTCTGTATTTGTTCTGCATTTACACAATGGTCATTTTCTGCAACACATTTAATTTTCAATGTGTTCACCGTATTTTGGAGAATCCTTCACTATTCTTGCTTAGCAAAGGAACTATATTATTTTATTTTTTTTTTTTACATTTTTAGCAATTTTAAATTACATTTGTTCATCTGTATGTTTGCAATGAATTTATTGGTTTAATGAATTTTAATGTTGATTTCAATTGAAATTCAGTGATAAAAATAAATGATACTAGACTGAAGGATTAAATTAACTTTATTGTAAAAAAATAAAAAAAGCAAAGAGCTCAGGCACTTGAAGGACATCCAATTTTAAGAAACAAGTATAAGTTTTGTTGCAAGGAGTTGGGAATTGGACTATTTATGACTGTTTTCATATATATATATATGTGACTATGTTTAACAAAAACTGTTTTTGCATATTGACTATATGATATTGGAAGAATGCAGTAAAATGTATGTATCACATTTTTTAATGGTATCAGGAATGGTTTTCATTGTAGGATAGACAAATAATAGACCAAATTTCAACAGCTTACTCAAATTGTCTTTATATCAACAGTTCAGAGTGGAATAAGCAAGCAAAATGAACTTGAAACACATTGTTACATTTCTTCTGCCAGCTCTGAACTAGATGTACTTTGTGTGTGTTCAGGCCATAGATCTGTGAAAAGAATGTTATATAGAGATTGCAGATTGAATTCAGAGTAATTCTTTGTACTCAGACCAGTTATAGTTACTGGCCTTTTCTTGGAATATGACATTGTCTGTAGAATAACGCTTTTGGGCAGAAATTAAGAGATATTCAGATCTCATTTACTTTGAGGAGATCATAGAAGAGGTATGAAATAACTCCAGAAATACTGAGATGATTACATAGCTAACAATTACACCAAAATAAATGCAGCTCAGTGACACCTTTCTTATTCACTGTGTTTTTTCTTGTATCTGCACCATGGCTGCTGTAAGACTGAGTTCAGCTTGAATCACTGAGCTGGTTTCACTGTCAGTCAGTGCATTTTTGTAGAGGGTTTCTTTGGTTTGGTTTTTTGTTTATTTTGTCTTGCAGAGTTTTTTGACTGCCTGTTTCTGACAGTGAGGAAGGGAAAGCAGGTGTCTATGCCATGTCATTTCATTTCCTAGGAAAGATAAATGTGTGCTTGGCTTTAGTTTTTCATTGTTATATCTAAAGGTTTCATTCAGGAAAGTTGTTATGCAGTGTTTAGTGAAGAAGTCTTTCCATGATTTTTTCATTCATACAGAAAACTGAAAGGACAATATTTTGCTTCCTACCTCATGAATCACTTATTTTATTTAAAAAGGGATATTCAGTATTGCAATAACAGTGGATATTCCAGCCTGAAAGTCTTTTGCACTGGGTTTCACACACCTGAATTGTATCAGAGGAAAGTTCAGAGGGAGAAATCAAGCAGGTGCCTCCAGTTAAGCATAAGTTCCTCCTGAGTAAGAAGTGGGAGGATGCTAGGCTCTTTAGAAAGCAAACCTCCAAAAATCTTACTTAGTCCAGAGCAGTCAGGAGGAACACCAGAGAAAGAAATGAAAAAGCTGAAGATGATTTTGTATTAAAAAGAAAAAATGATATAGAGGAGAAAGTCTTGCTTAACAAAAGCTGTATGTAGTCAGGTTTGCCTTCCTGGAAATCACTTCATCTGCTGGAGAGGTAAGAGAGCTTAAGTAATGTGTTTTTGAGGATGTTTGGTACTGGTTATTAATTGGGTTTTTTTCCATGGTTTCTGTGTAGAAATATTGCTCTGAGCATCTTGCTTATATTGAACTGTCGGTTGGTGCCAGTTGCATGTGAACATAGAGCTGAAGCTGTTAAAGTAGTAGTGTTCTAGGGAAGATCTGTGTTTGGTGGTTTTTTGCTTTTTCTTTTTGGACAGGAAAAAGAATGTAGGTTAGGTGAAATGTTTGGCCTAAGAATCAAGTAAAGGGGTAGATGGTTAATGGGAGAGGAGGGTTCCTCAGCACTGTGCATTCACTACCCTTCCCTGTATTGTAAGTGTATAAGAAACTGAGATTTTTGTTCACTTTTGCTCTGAGGAAGAAAATCTTAAAAGATTAGGCCCCACAGCTGCAATTCAGTTGTACTGAAGGGCTTTGCTTTCAGAAGTCCTCAATAATTGTGATACTGTGATATCTATTCCAGCAGCAGCTATCTGTCGCTTGTACTGGTTTTCATATTCTTTTTTATACGTAAGCTGCTTTTCCTGGTGTAAACGATAAGTATCTTCTTTAGCAGATATTTCATCTGTGGGAATTAGGCTTGGTTTGGTTTTCATGGTTGATTTTTATTGGTCTTGTATGAACTAACAACAAGCCTTAGTGGTAGTTCAGAGAGAGCCTTGTTATTGTTTTACTGCTGAAGAATGTATCCTCATTTGTAGCTTATCAGTGCAATGACTGTTTATTTGCAGTTTTTAAATAAAATTTATGCTATTTCTATGTTGTGCTTAAATGAGCTATAGTACAGGCTTACAGAGAGTCTCTTTGGACTGTGTTATTTTCTCAGGGTGTTTAAAAAAAAAACAAAAACAAAAAAAACAAACAAAAAAAAAAAAAAAACAAAAAAATGAAACCCCTCAAAAAACCCCAACCAACCAAAACCCACAAAAAAAAACCCAAACCAAAACTACCCCATTTGTTTGCATTTTTTTAGTGATCTGGAGGAAAACTGATTACTGGACCTCAAAACTATTTCTGTTGTGCCGAGCTTTAAGGACAAGCCTTTAAAAACCCCTACTGTGTCCCCATCAAGGGATTCGTTCCACCATCTTCCCCATTCTCTCTAGTGTAACTGTTGCTGCCAGCTGCAGCTGATCAGTGTTATCACAGATTCTTGAACCAGCTGTAATTGATATACACCCTTTGAGCTGTACCAGATTTCAGTGTTCTGTAGGATGAGTACAAGCACATAGCAAGTTGTGGTCTCTACTACACAGAGCCAGTGGTGTGTGTTTTCTCCCATTAGCAACTTGGTGTGCCAGCTTTCATGAATCGGAGACAGGAAGGTGAAACATCCAACAAAGCATCAATAAGATTCAAAATCTTCCTTCACAAAGTTTTTGCAATTCAGCCCTCAACACTATACTCTCTAAAAGTGCTGTCATCCTTACTAGCCTATTTTGTTCAAATAACTTTCATTTCAATAAACTTTAATTCTAATTTGCTCTTCAATGATTGTACATTGCTTCTGCACATCTCCTGCTTCCATAGATAATACTTAAACTTGTCAAACTAACTTGCTTTGAACTCTTTGCTGAATTCTTTTCCATTACATGGCATCTATTCTTGAAGATGATCTTCAGTCTTTGCTAGCAGTTACCTTGGTGAGTTAACAGCAGAAGCTGTAAATTATCTCATGGGCAGAATAGTGGTTTGTTTCTGAGGAAGAAAAAACAATTGTTTGCTAAAGAGTAAGAGATCCCGCAGAGCAGAATTCTTGGTTAACCAATCTGTTATCCTTGACCATTGTGCCTTCAAGTGTCTAATTTAGTTATCTTATTTCTATACTTTGTGTCCTGTATACTGTACAGGAACTGATTTTTTTTTTTAGTACAGAGCATAGAATCCTACTATTGGAAAAAGCAAAAGAGTTATGAATATGAGCTGTCAAAGTTTCTATGTCTTCACTAGGGTTTAGGCTAGGTCAATCTCTGCACTAGCTGTGAAAAACATTACCTCATCACTGAAAAGTGCTCTGTAGAAGAATGTATGTTAATGTGTATTGATTGTCAAGGTTGTACAGCAGCTTTAGTTTCTAAGCTATGGCTGAAGGAAGCCAGAGCATGCTGTGTATCCATAAGCTTTGCTTGTAACCTATTAAGTGATGTCTTCCCATTTGGTTGGATTATGGGATTACGAAGATGATTATTTATCAGAAACAGCCTTCCCTCAGCAGGACTGAGAAAAGCACTTTGACTGAAACACTGCTTCTTAAAAGGGGTCAGCATGTGTAAGAATGTTTTTGCACTAAGTGTAACTGACAGGAGACAGTAAGACTTAATTGACTTTTAAATGCCTAACTACAAAAAATAAAAAAGCTCTACATGTGAGACTTCCCCTTGGCCACCCTTCCCCCCCCCCTTTTTAAATAACAGTTAGAAATCAGGTACTGAGGGATTGGGGAGTCAAAACATCACCCTGCAAGAAACTGTTTTTCTGCTTTATACCCAGAAAAAAACACTACTTTCTTTTGAAACTTAGTGTTACTGGAAAAAAATAGCACCTTAAAGATTTTCATTCTCTCTGTCGTTGCTTAAGATTGCTTAAAATAGGTCTTAAATTTAGAACATGCAAATATAAAGACACGTATTTGAAATATTCAGAATTAATCTGCCTTTTTTTTTTTTTACTTTTTCTATCGAAGGAAATTAGAGTAGTAGCAGAATGGTATTTTAATAATTCATAGACAAACTCTAAGTTGTGTGGCTGGACTGGAAATTCTGAATGTCTTCCTTATTTGTGTGTAACAGCCATTACTCTGTGAGCAGAATATCTGAGAATCCAGTGAGGTATTCTGGTGCTGCTCTGAGGAAAAGGTGGAATGGTAGTGTTGTCAGTTCAGCAGCTTCTTTGCAAATAGTTCAGAATAATGGGAAGATCAGAAGCTACCATGAAATCATCACTTTGTCTTTTGTCTTTTACATCAACATGTGTCTGTTTTGTTTACTTTGTTATAAAATAAGATTTTTTTTTTCTTCCTATTTCTCCCTTCTACTACCAGTGCTTTGGAAACTGCTGGGATGATGCAAGACAGTAAGCAGGACTCTAACTTAATGCTTCAAACAAATCATCCAAAACATCACAGAAGTCTTAACTTCATATGCCCATGCGAAAAAATGACAGCCTGGAATTTTTTAGCTCTTAGCCTGCTTGAAAATCTTAGCAGTTTATTAAAAAAAGGGGCTGAGAAAATCTCACACAGTATAAGTTAGTCATGGCCTCTTTCATGTCAAGAGTGCAACATCACATTGAAAAATGTTTCCCAGTCAGTCTGAGTGGCTCTTTCTTCTTAAGAGGTCATAAAGCAGGTGGTGGAGGCAGAGGAATCCCTGGTCTGGGTTTTTTTTGTTGTTATGGGCTTTTAGTTGTTTGGTTTTTGATGGGTGTTTTTGTGGGTTTTCTTGAGTTCGGGTTTTTGGGGGTTTGTTGGTTTTTGAGGGTTTTTTTGAGGAAAGCAATTTAAATGTGTTGGAAAGGTGTTATAATGCAATATCATGGGGCTGAATCTGCCAAATTTGGAGGGAGAAACATTGTAGACTCCTAGTGTTACTCTTGGAGTTAGATACAATTCCTACTTCTTGCTCATGACATGATTACTTTCATGCTATCCTTTGCATAAAATGTTTGCTGAATCAGTGTTATTTTCTCCTTTCTTGTTGATCATCTGACTGCTGTTCTTGTATTTCTGGTTTTATGGTTAAAAGTTTCTTCAACCAATTACTTTTGCTACCTAATGTTACAGACTTCACTGGACAAGGACCTGCACATTTCCTGTTTGTGGTCTGTTTTTGTAACACTTGCTCCTTGCTAGTATTGCTCGGCACTTCTACACATGCTTTTAAAATCTAACCCAAGGAGGGTAAGATCAGAGGAAAAAATACAGTCTCACCCTTAGCATTATGAAAGGGAACTGTAGTATAGATGTCAGAAGCAAAACAAAATAAGGGGACCTGGATAATATTTACAAGAGGGATCTTCTCAGGTTCTGCCATGCTGTGAACAGACTAACATTTACATCAGTTTCTTCCTAAATAAAATTGGGTGATTTAGCTTTACTATCTTTATGCACTCCTACAACATTGCTTATAATTAATGTTGTCAGATAATGGGGGTTGTTGTTTCAGAATATTGTTCTCTTTCCTTCTAGATATTTTTTTGAGTCATTCATTTATAATTATTTCTTGTAATGCTCCAAAGTCTTACATGAAACACAGACTAAAATTGTATATTCAGTCATTTGCAAGGCATTGTTTTTCACTAGGAGCTGGAGTTTTCTCTATGGCTATAGTAACTACCCAAATGTGACTTTAGGTGAGTTAATATTCTTATAAAGTCATTCTACTTATAGAATACCTAAGTAAATATTTGACAATGTTCTGTATTTTGTCAAATACACTTAGCATGTCACTGTCTTTGATACACTCCTGTCTAGGCAGTAGTAGCTGCACAGAAAATGAGGGAAAGAAGTTTGTGCTGTAGGTATTGTTTTTCACAAAGTGTAAAGTTGAACTGCAGAACTCTGAAGAATGCAAGATATTCAAGTGCTTTAAGGCCAGGTTGGACAGGTTGTTGAAATGCCTGGTCTAGTGGAAGTTATCTCTGCCAATGGCAGGGTGGTGGAACTAGATGATCTTTAAGGTCCTTTGCAGCCCAAACCGTTCTTCGATTCTGTTATATTCTTGTAGCACTGAAGTGCTTTAGAAAGTAGTTTGGTATTTAGAACTGACTGAAATATTTCTATTGTTACACATCCTGAACTAAAAGGTAGAGATAAGAATTGCAGCAAGAGTTGTCTTAGCATAGAATCAAGACTTTTAAACCACTTTACCTCTCCTATGATCATATAGAATGAAGTTACGTGCTTTATCTTTCTGCTTATGTGTCACTCATCCTAGATTATCTTCTGTAAATTAATATATAAATCAGATAACTGGAAAATAAAATGGTATTTTCTTCTAATAGAAAAATAGGAAGCCAATCGTATCCTGGGCCACATCAAAAGGAGCATGACCAGCAGATCAAAGGAGGTGATCCTGCCCCTCTACTCTGCTCTCGTGAGACCTCACCTGGAAAATTGTGTGCAGATCTGGTGTCCTCAACATAAAAAGGACATGGAGCTGTTAGAACAAGTCCAGAGGAGGGCCACGAGGATGATCAGGGGTCTGGAGCACCTCCCATATGAAGATAGGCTGAGAATGAAGTTGGGGCTGTTCAGCCTGGAGAAGAGAAGGCTGCGTGGAGACCTCATAGCAGCCTTCCAGTATCTGAAGGGGGCCTATAGGGATGCTGGTGAGGGACTATTCATTAGGGACTGTAGTGACAGGACAAGGGGTAACGGGTTAAAACTTAAAAAGGGGAGTGTTACATTGGATATAAGGAAGAAATTCTTCACTGTTAGGATGGTGAGGTGCTGGAATGGTTTGTCCAGGGAGGCTGTGAATGCTCCACCCCTAGCAGTGTTCAAGGCCAGGTTGGATGAAGTCTTGGGTGATAGGGTTTAGTGTGAGGTGTCCCTGCCCATAGCAGGGGGGTTGGAACTAGATGATCTTAAGGTCCTTCCCAACCCTAACTGTTCTATGATTCTATGATCTTTTGAAAAGTGCTGTCAGACAAATGGTTCACTTGACAATTTCTACTCAGAACTTGAATGACAAGGTATTATGGCTCCAGGCTTAGTATGTTACCTAGGATATATGAGACAGTGTGTGCTATATTTAGCTTTAGTTAACTTACTGATCCAGCAGGATTTTTTGGTGGTGTTCTGCATCAGTTTGTCTTAATATTAAAATGCTAAATATTTTCCCTGAAGATAAAAGATATTTACATTATGTACGCACTCGTGTCAAGAAAATAAATGTTTTGTGGTCAACTCATATTTTTCTTCCAAACAAGAAAATACTTTTATGGATATCTGTATAACAGTTTAAATAAAATGAAACATGTTAGTTTACTACACAGCTTTATTCGCCATGACAACCAATATATTTCTATTCTATTGCACCAGACCTTTTCTAGTCTCTATTCATAGTATTGTTCAAAAATGAATTTGTGTTTTTATATATACGTTCTTTTAAAATAGCATTTAGGACCAAAGCACACACTCCTTTTTGAGCAGGCATCTAGATATGTGAACCCAGAATAAGACATATTTATTGCAAGCTTTACAGGATGCTTGTCTAATGAAATGGAAGGTTAAAATTCAAAGATGTAAAATGTTAAATGTTAAGTTCAAAGATGGTAAGCTTACCAGTTGATCTGTAGGGATCTGAAAAGTAAACTGTCAAATTCAACACCCATTGTGAGTCTTGGCGTTTAATTAACTTCAATGGCTCCTGTCAAGTAGTAGAGAAAAGCTAGTTCTTCAAAGGTGAGTGTTTTCTTGCTCAGTGCAAATGCAGTAAGATTTGAAATGCAACAGTGCATGCCAGCGTGGTATTATTTGAGTTACAGTGACACAGATTCCAGTTATGTACCTGTAACACACAGTAATACAAAATAATGACACCATCATGTAAACCATTGTGTGACTTACATCATCTACAAATAATCTCTGCTTAAAATATTGTAATGGCAACGATAAATGCGTTTTTTAAAAAAGGCCAGTTTAAAAATAAAAGTGTAAAGGTATGGATGTAAACTGATATTTTGGGGTATGTTTTTCTCCTGATCTTTTTCCTTAATCTAGGCTATTTCAGTTAAAATGCCCCATGGATGGCAGCAGTGTGCTAATAAGATGGTAAATGAAGGCTAAGTCTGCTTGAGGAAAAATGTGCAAACTAAAGTGTCATGGTCTATATCAGAAATATGATTCTGCACTGTTCGAATTGTGGAGATTTTTATCTATATATGGGGTTGTTCAAAAGGTTTGTCGCTCCAGTGGTGGTTTGTTTTTACACTGTATGCATGTGCTTTCTTGCATCGTATTTTTAAACCGGTAAGAAATTAATGATGTAATTCAATAATTATTGCTGAATAAATGTTCCCGAAAGGATTACAGTCATGAAGCTTCCTTGAGAAACCAACTGTTCACTAAAGGCACTGAAGTACTTATTCTGCACAATATTAGTGATGTAGAATAGTCTGAGTTTTTGCAAGAAGTAATTATTATCTGTATCTCTAATGAAGCCAGCTTCCATTCCCCTGACTGCATCTAAAACAGCAGGGTTTTGGTTCTGATTTCCTCTCCCTTACCACCATCCCTTTCTTCCCCACTTCCAGCAGCCAATCTCTTTTCATTGCATATAATCTAACAATCAGACAAGTAAAGTTAACATAAGTAATCACTTTTCTTATTGTTCCATCCAGTTTAGTAAAGATTCACTGACATCCCTGTGCGCCATTGCGGTTGCTCTATGGAAAAGATATGTAGTGCTGAGCATTGGCCCCTAAAAAGAATTTCAGATTTATATTTTTAGAGTAAATGTTCTCTGTTATTTAAAAAAAAAAAGAAGCTTTATATCTTTGTCTGGGAAGGTGGCACGAAAAAAGAGTTCCAGCTAATAATTAAACTAATTTAAATAGCATGCAATTCACTTAAGAAAAGGAAAGAAAAATACTAGAATGCTTTTTTCAAAGACCTGATCAATGATATCTTCAAACTATATATAAGAATACCAAACAATGTTATTTTTGAAATTAAATCAATCTGTTACAGATACTTAAGATTTCTTAATAGATGTGGCTTAAATATTTTGGATACCTTAAATATTTTGGATAACTCTTCATAGGGGAGATAATCACTCTTGATTTTTTTTTGGTATTAGATGATATTTGATCAGTAGGCTTTAATTAAGAAAAAAATAAACAAATAATTCATTCAGTAAAATTACAAATTATGGTGATTCTCTTGGGTTGGTTTTTTTCAGAGGTTACCATATAAGTCAGTTACGCAGGGTTCTCTGTAGGTTATCCTCATTCTTTACAAGAAAATCAGAGGCCTTCTGTTTTTCACACTTCCAAATATTGCATAAAATTACTCTTCTACATCTTTTGATCATCTGCTTGCCTGTTTCTGTTGTTTGACCACATCATCTATTAACAGAAAAAGAATTTTTGGTTTTTTTTTTCCTGAAAAAAGGATAGTTCTTGTTACACATCCGAGCACATTGCCCAGGGGCAGCCAATTAGGGAAGTAGTAAATAATGGGTGATTTCTGTGATAAATCACAATCATCCAGCTTGTCTTGGAACCAGGTGAGACATGAAGAATTGATGCCAAGTTCATCCTGATCAAACCTAAAATCAAAATCACTTGTGTTCAAAAGCTAATAGGAAAATGTCGGTATATCCTCTGCTCTTCCTGAAATTCCGAGTGGTTGCAAAGAAGGGTCTTTGTTTATAAATGACTGAATTGTGTATGAATGCTTCTGTGTGTATGGATGAAATATGAAGCTGGTGGAAAAATGTTCCAGCAAAATGCTGTTGGATCTTGATTGCTCATGCTAGATTTAGTGGAGTCATTAATTCAGTATTATTATGAAATAAAATACATTACCATGTAGTCACCACATTTTATTGCAAAATTGCTCTACTGGAATAAATAAATACCTCCATAGGATCCCATGTTAACCTTATCCTGTTATCCTCTGGTAGCTGTGCAATTAACTTGTCTTGACAATGCATTGAGCAGGCCAAAATATTAAGTTCAGTAGTAAGTTCATAATGCACCGATTTGACATCCACTACTGCCTCTTTCAATTTGCTAAATACTTGCAAAACATCTGAGTATGTGGACCCTTAAGTGGATTATTTTAATCACTGGGTTCTGTCAGAATGGTTGTTTAAATAATTCTTGAATTAAAGCTTTACTTCTCTAAGCTGAAAATATTTTCACTTTCATAATGGTGCAGTTTTCTTCCTGTTGTGGGTAGAAAGGTAGAATTCTGTGTCTTTTGGGGAGAGGAAAATTGTACTGGGGAGCCGTATGTATTCTGGAAATGGATCTTTCCCATTTGATGTGCATGGACAATTGGGAGCTTGATTGCAAATAGGGGGTTAGAGTCCTTTGAGGACACGTTTTGTGCAATGAGATTTTGAACTGGGATTATCTGTCTTTGTATAGAAAAAGCTGTGGAGTTCCCATCTTCAGCTACTTAAAGGGAACTTATGGAAGAGGTAAATAAGATTCTTGTCCTTTCACTCTACACTCTCAAAAGGAGGCAAGGGGGACATGTTCCAACATGTGAAATTCTGGTTAGATATTGGAGAGAAAGTAATTAATTGTGATAGCAGACAAGAACTGAAAGTAGCTGGCAAAAGAGATGGTGGAATCTCCATCCTTGAATATATTCAGATCTTCAGTGGATGTGACAGGACATAAGATGAATTTGATATGCAGTGGCCTTGCTTTTAAGAAAAGGTTGGACTAGAAAATGTCCAGGTGCCCTTTCCAAACTTGACTGCTGAATTACTGCGATCTTTAGGATAGTATGTGTTGGGGAAATATTTGTGATTGTAAATTGGTACTGGGAGTGCTCCCTTCCCAAGTATTTTAACAAGCAAAACAGTTGAGAACAAGATACCTTTCTATTGGAGCCTGTTGTACTTTAGTCATTTAGTATGATTTTGGTACTTACATATCCTCAGGTGAATCTCTTATGTAATATGATTTTTAAACAGTCTTAGAATTTCTTGATATTTAGTTCCTATTGCTTCTCTCGGGAAGTAACATATTTTCTTGTCAGTAAGCTTTTCTCTATATATAGCCTGCATTTTCATTGTCATAATACTGCTGTTTCTAGCTATGCATTCTGTGCCACACTAAGTAATCCATTCCCACTTGGAAGTTAATAGCCTAAAGATATGTTATGCCTGATATATTATTCATTCTTAGTCATTGCTTACCCAAACAAGTTGCTTGTGTTGTTTTATTTATATATATATTTTTAACCTCTTTTAATCCTCTTAAAACAAAAGAAAAAACTTGGATGCTTTTCCAGCTTTATCTGCTTTTTCCTCTAAACTCTCTCTAGTTTTAACATGTCTGTCTTATCACTTACTGCCCAAGACTTCTACAGTTATTTAGGAGAATACTCTTTGATTTGTGATAGGCAGTTTGAAATAATCTTTTTGCCTGCTTTTGGAGGTATATTACATTGCAAACAGATGCCGAATTTGCTGTCTGCTATTACCTGTAGACTTTTATCTTGCAATATGACTGCTTTTACTGAACATAAACACTGAAAATTATTTTCTTTTCAGGGATATTAACTTACATTTTTACATGGTGACTCTTACTTATATATTTTTTGAGAGCCCTCACTGAAGCGCCATATAAAAGTATACAAACCAGATTTTTCTTCCTTTTTGAATGCTCGGAATGTTTTTTCTTCTTTAAAAGTACTTTGAGGTGAAAGCTAAATTTTTATTTTAACTTTACCTGTAGAAATCTGAAGGTATGATCGAATGATTTAAAAGTCAGTGCAGTGTTTTGGTTTGGTATTTTACAGGTCATCTAAACGTTGGGTTTTTTTCCTAAAATAAGACATCTTTTTCCTTTCAGACACTACAGATTTCCCTTCAAAAAGATTTCAGAAGATGCTGTTGCTAGCCACATAAGTCTGTTTTGATCAGTAAAGTTTGCTTTATGATAACAAGTACTAAGGACAATTAGTTTTTTCAGAATCTTTACATGAGAGCTGCAAAGACAACACTGATAAAATAAGATATACAAACCAGAAGTATATTTAGCTATAAACCACTCATATTCCTTTGCACTGTATATGAAAACAGTAATGATTCTGAAAATGTCATAAGAGACCTTAACTCTGAAAGATAGTGGCTCTAGCTGGCAAAGCATTGAAGCACTTTAAAGCATTTTGTACTTCAAAGTTATTTCCACCTTACCTGTGTTTCAGCAGTTTTATTCTTACTGATGTTAGGAAGAATTAAGTTCCTCTGGGTATTCAAAAAACATTTTGTGTTAGCAGTCTACATAAAGCAATCCAGAAATAGTGAAAGGATTATTTTGTATTGGATATGATCAGTTAAGTATATTACAACTGGTAAAAACTAACCATTACATCTACATCTTTCTAAGCTGAGTGCTTAAAGCTAGGCACTTATCTTCGTTCTTTTAAGGCTTTTTTTTCCAGGAGTTTCTTTGCTAATTGTTCATCATTATATGAAGTAAATGAGAGAATTTGCATGATCTCCAGTTAACAATCACTATTAAATTCACAGAAAGTCATAGATCTTTAGGTAATGAGGTACAACTTTAGGAAGTTTCTCATTTGGACAAATTGTTCTAGGGCTGGACCTCTGGAGGAGATAATGCTGTGAAAGGCTTCTTATGTTTATATATTATAATCTAACACCTAAATTATCAGATTTCTTCTGCCTGATAATAGCAATCTTATCTGGGCCTGTCTGCTTGTCTTGAACACCAAGCCTGATAACAGTAATTACTTATGATACAAAAATCATTGGGTGGCCATGCTGCATGCTAATAGGCTTTTTCCAGTCTTTTTCTCTAAACATATAAAGAGGCTTGTGCATTTTAGAACATGAGGAAATTTTTAGCATTCCAGAAAACCCTGTGTGTTGGTTTTGTTATCTTGTATTCATCGTATGAGTAAAACTTTATTTTTTCATACAGTCTCACTGCAAACATCCTTGTTGTATTTATTGAACTAAGTTAAAATCTTTGAAATATTGAAAAGGAAAAATTCGTGTCCTAGGAAGAAGAACTATTCCATTCTTTGAAATCTCTTTATACGTGTGTATTCTACCCCTCAGAATTCATTAATCTTGATTCTGGATTTGAATAACTTACTGTTATACTACCTTAAAGAAATAAAAACAGTAAAGTGTATAAGTATATTGATATGGGAACAGTTGTAGCTTACATCAGCATGGTTTTAAGAGTTTTGGTTAATTCTTATTAGTGTTAACCTGTAAATTCATATCTTCTTATCTAGAATTTCATCTTTCATTGTGAAATTCCTTGTACAGTGTCATACCCCATGAAGTTTAACCATGCCAAGTGCAAGGTTCTACACCTGAGTCTAAGTATTCCCAAGCACAGCTACAGTTGGCAAAAAAGAAATTCAGTGCAGCCCTGTGGAGAAGGACTTTGGGGTGTTGGTCGATAAGAAAATGAACCTGAGCCAGCTGCAGTGTGAGGTGTCCCTGACCATGGCAGGGGGGTTGGAACTAGATGATCTTAAGGTCCTTTCTAACCCTAACTATTCTATGATTCTATATTAATGCAAGCAGGTGTAAACTGTTTTCACTCTTCTTCAGTATCTCCCAAAAGTAGGGGGTGGAAAATTAGACTTTCATGCCTGCATTTTCTATAAAATATTACTGTCGTGGGGAAGATGAATGGGACAAAGATTATTCATTATTCCTTCCATTAATTTCATAGTGTGTCATTTAGCAGTCAGAATCCTAAAACAGTGTGTTGTTTGGGTTTTTTAAATGCAATGCATGATTCTATTGTAGAACCCATTGCAAATTATATTCTGTCAAACAAAATAGAAAAATTCAAGAGAGCTTAGGAAAATTCATGAAAGACAACTTCACCTGTGGCTATAAAATCATGATCTGAATGCACCTTTCATCTTGGGAATTACTGCAGCATCAATGCACACAGAGATTATACCAGAGATTAATCATTATTTCATTGCCTTGTTTTTTATGCTCTTTACCATCTATTATTGATTCGGGTGGACCCTAGGTGTCCCATTTTTTCTGATCCTTGTTGTGTTCCTGACAACGTAAGTGCAAATGCATCTAGCTACGTTGTTGTGTTAAAGTGGTATTAAGAAGAGATGAAGACTAGATACAACTAAGCTATTGAATAGTATGCAACCTGTTGTTGAAAAAGTGTGAGAGACTGACTAACAGTGGCTAGTGTGTCATGCAATCTGTGTGAGACTTTAGAGGTATCTTGGGAACTAGATTTTACAAAGTCTGGTGTCCATACTGGCCAAATAAGTAGAATCAGTGAACATGGAGCTAAGTACAATAGAAAGGACAAGGGGTAACTGGTTGAAACTTAAACAGCGGAGGTTTAGATTGGATATAAGGAAGAAATTCTTTACTGTTAGGGTGGTGAGGTACTGGATTGGGTTGCCCAGGGAGGTAGTGAATGCTCCATCCCTGGCAGTGTTCAAGGCCAGGTTGGATGAAGCCTTGGGTGATATGGTTTAGTGTGAGGTGTCCCTGCCCATGGCAGGGGGGTTGGAACTGGATGATTTTAAGGTTCTTTCCAACCCTAACTATTCAGTGATTCTATTACTAAAGAGAGAGTCAACAGAAATTGAAAAGTGAAAAAAAAAAAAAGGCCGTTTCCATTCTTTATCAGCAAGGAAATGGACTTGGAAGATCCAGCTGAAGTGCTTTGATTTGAGTGTTAAAATATGTTCTACTAAGTCCCTCACCAAAGAATCTCTAGCTAGGATATCAAGAGATCAGAGAAGTCAAGTGAACAAATGATTGAATAAGTAAGGTGAAGCACAGGGTAAAAACTAATGACCAGTTATTATGGGAGGGAAAGGTCTCTGCTGAGTGCCATCATGATCTGTGTTAAAGGGCATGACTGAGATATGAGAAAAAGAGAAAAGAAATTACTGTGGCAGAGAAGGAGGAAACTTTTCCTTTCCTTATAGGAGCAGGTGTCCTCATATAAAGTAGTAGGTGGTAGATTCAGAACAATATTAAGTACTTTTTCACATATTATTTAGTTAAACTAGAAATTTCTGCTATACTGAGCTATATAGCATATACATGTAGGGAGGGGAAGAATACTGATGTATTTTTCTCACTTTAGAAGGAGGAAATATCTCTTAGAACTCCTTGTATTCAGAGGATTATGTCTGCCATCATAACCTTTCAAAGCCTATACCATGGATCAGATATATATCCATTTTTAGTGCTGTAAGGATATCAGAATAGTTTATCTTTGGAAATGATCTTAATTACTTTTCATAGGCCAATCGTGCTTGTTCCTTGATCATTTGCACTTTGTTTCCATTCTTGTGAGCTCTAAATTGGGTTAAGTCATTATTTTATGCCTGTATTTTAGGTTCTCTGACACTTTTTGTCTGAGCATGGATCTTCTAAAACTCTTATTTTATAAAAGTTTAATTTCTTTCCTATAGGTGCAAAGTTAGTCTACATCATCACGTAAAATTTCCAGTTCCCTCTTCATTAAGAAGGAAGACCAGATCCCTTTCTGGGAGAGATTCGCTTCTTTGTGAGAATGCTTTCCAAGTTCACATGGCCTCAAGTTTAGCAATAATATATTTAATCTTTCTATTGCACCCAATTCTAACTTAAGTATGGGAAAAGCCAAAGGCAGGTGTCATGTGTACTGATGTCATATGTATTCATCGGTTTTATATTAATCACACCTTCTGTCTGATTTCAGGACTGTATCATCCTGGAGCTTTTTTACTTTAAGTTCACTGTGGTACATTTATGTCAGCCTTCCTATTTACTTGCTGTTTCGTATATTGTTTACCATAAAGAATACAGAAAGAAAACAGCAGAACATGCATTAAAAAATTGGCAATCTTTGCTAACTAATGGGCAACTCCTGTGTGCCTAAATGTTTAATAACTAATCCCTGATCAAACAGAAGTTAATTTTCAGACTTGATTGAGTAGACCATTATTCTAAGAAGGCTTCTTACGATTCAATTGAAAATACATTTCAGCTTGTTAGTGACCATATTTGCCTTTTTTCATTGTAAAAATATATACTTTCTGTATGCAAATTTATTTTTAATTAAGGAATCTGAGGCTATCCAAAGGAAAGCTGTTGAGCTTGTTACAAATACTCAGGCTAACTCAAGCCGATTATTCAAAGCCACCTCTTTATTTTTGTGGTTATACAGTAACCTAAGAAGTACAATTAAAATTTCAAATAATTGAGATTGCTCTTAACCCATCTACTTTCATATGTTGTATTGTTATAGCCTGACTTTTGGAAGAATCAGAGTTCTAAATGTCTGAAGAGTTTGATTTAATTTTAAAGATTTTTTTATTTTATTAGACCTGTAGTGAGAGGAATAATTTATTGCTCGACATGGTTAATTGTTATCATCATGTTCACATTTGGAACCTAACTAATTATTTACTGTCTCCTGATTCTAAGTAATCGATTGCATTAACTGCTTAAAAATATTTTGGTTTACTCTGGCTAACTGCTTGATACTATAATCATGAGGAAATACTTGGGGTTTACTTGGCTGTTTTTTAAACCTTGCCATATTTACTCAGAGAGAGGAGATGTTTCTCTTTTCTCTCCTAGCATAATATATTTAAAAGTATATCTGAAAACAGTCATGTTCTTAAGTATAAAAAAAATGCATATCTAAACTACTTAGATGAGCTCTTTCCTAGTTGTAAAATGCCCAAGTGATTTAGGTAAGTTCCCATATCCTTTAGTGAATGGTGTTCTTTTACTGTGATAGGAGAATGCAGCCATGTAAAGTTACTGGAAGTGCACACAGTGCCTCAGAACATCATAAAATCAGTCTAATTGTCCATATTCCAACCTGTGTAACTTGATTCCTCTGCTGTGGGTGCAAAATGAGAAGACTCCACAGATAGCATTGATCTGTGTCTATTATACAGTTGTTTAAGGTAAAATAGCCACTGAAAATTTGCAGCGGTACTCCTTTAAAAGGTTTGGTTCTACTGTATAATACTAAGTTTCAGGAAAGCAGTATACTGAAATGGAAAATATGAGATTCAAAGAAAGTAAATTACACCTGGAAATTGCTGATATAACAGATAAATTGCCATTAGGGTTTTAAACTTTGTGAAAATTGTGCATAAGGAAGTAATTTGTTCTCTACTAAAACTTTTTACTTTAATGTCTTTACAGAATTGCAGTGAACTTGCAGAATGTGAAGCAAGAAGGTAGAACTATTTGTAATTTGTTGATAAAATAAGCTCTTGGTATAAAAACAGTGCAAGCTGTCAAGTGGCAAATGCTGCCATTTGTCTCCTTAGCACCTGGCTAATGATCCATGACAAATATCAGAGCTGAGTGATAACTGTACAGTGATATAATCCAGTGTCATGGCACAAACTTTACACTAAGGGCTTCAGTGATGTGTTTTAACCACTTTGCTGTTGAAGACTAACACTGAAAGGGCTTTCCTGTCCAAATAAATTAGTCTGGGTGACAGAAACAATTTACAAAGCTCTAAATGTTTTTCTTGGTCTATTATTTAGAGGATCTAATTGTGGAATATTCAATAGAAATAACATTCTGAAAGGTATAATTGGGATTATGTCTTATTAAACCTGCCTATAAAGCAAACGACTGCATGACTGGTAGAATGGGGTTTTCTTCATACTGTCAGGCAACAAGAGATAATCAAATGAGACTCATCATGATATCAAGATGCCTCAGATATCGTGTTTGCTACCCCTCCTCTTTAAGTTCCTATCACCTTTTGGAAGCTAACAGGGATAGTATTCAAATAGTTAATTTTAGAAGAGCAGACTCTGCTGAATGATAGAAACTTTCTATATTTGATGAAGGGACTAACATCTGTGAGGATTTAGCACTCCACAGGTAAAGTGTTATGATCCTAGATTACTCTTCTTCAGTGTGGACTTCCATGTATAAAACCTGGCATCTTTTAACCCAATTGTAATGTAATTACATGATTGTGGATTGATTCTGGTGCCCAGATTTGACTCTGTTTATGAACTCTGAGTATCTGTTTTGATAATGTCTGCTTAAACTTGAAGTCACAATATAGGAGGAGTTTCCATTCTGACCAACTTTCCTTTGGAATACTTCCTCTACATGTTAAGGAAATTACATAATTTTTTTTCTAAAATTTTATTACTTATTTTTCTCCATGAGACAGTTGCACTTGTAACCAGATTGATTGTTAGAGGCTGTAAATTCTCTGAAAACAGTGGATTTGTCTCATTATATTAGTGTATAAAATAGAATATATATGCACCTAATTAAAAAGCAATAGAATTTTTTCTTCCTTGATACATTGACAAAACTGCCATCATATAATAAGAAACATCTGTTGATTTTGTTTGCTTGTGGTCCTTTCCTGTAATTGGTTGAAATTATGGTAGTCATCTCTTCAAAACCTTGAGCATCCTGTTCCACCAGCTCAGGTATTCATCACACCTTGCCATGATCTGATGAGGCTTACTAAGTCAGCAAAACAAATTGGAGAATTTTCTTATGGTTTAGTGAGCTGAATCAGCTCAGTTGAAAAGCATCGTGGCCATACCATATGTCCCTCCACGGCAGGTAGCAGACATGTTTTAAAGTGTCAGGGAGAGTAAAGCTTCACCATATATATATAGAATCTAAGATTTTGGTTTAGGGGAGAGGGTGACATTCAGGGTGGGAAGTGAGGTGTTGACAGACTGAGGTTTCCTGACTTTGAAACTATTTTTTATTTTTGAAGCACAGATCAACAGTTGCATGTACAGAAACCTTCTCTTATTCAAGGTATAACCATTAGAAAAAGGTTTCTACAACAGAATTTTGTGGAACTCCTGGGACATAATTAAATTGACAGTATCAGTCTGAAAAGGACACTTATTAATTATATAAGTTGTTAAATTTTCTGCTTCCTTTTTTAGAAGTTAAATGTTTTGCTGTTCTTAATCCTTCCTATCAGCCAGCAGAGCAATGTTGCAGAAATTATGGTGTGCTGTTGGGATGCCATCCTGGTATTTATTCCACGTGAATACCATATGATTTTGGTGGAATAGCCTTTAAAGTGTAAAGGGTTCTGTGTGTGAATATTTTTTTTGATGATCAACTAATTTATTTTTTTTTCTTTAGAGAAGAGGGGAGAAATCCCCACATCAAACCCGAAAAAGCTGCCAAACCCCACCTAGACATAGGTCTGTTTCTTTCTAGAACTTCAGTACATAAACAGTATTGCTGAGCAGACTGTGAAACAGGCCTTTGTAATAAGCCTGTGATAATCCACCATCTCACCAGAAAGTATAAAGTTGCATGTTCTTGAAGACCTTACTTACAAGGGACATGTTTAAATATGCCAAGCAGACAAACCTGATGCTTTCAGCCACAATGATTACCTGTTCTCCTGAGATAAGGTTGACAAGTGATTGAATAACAGAGGCCAGAGCAGAAAATCAATTCTGCGCTAATGAGCACTCAAGGCTATTGGGCAAGCAAATAGCACACAATTGGTTAGGTTAAAGACAATATTAATCTACTGGTGGTGAAAGGAAAAAGTGCTCCTGATCCTGTAAAATGCATTGTGAAAGTTAATTTTTTACTTAAGTGTTCTTGCCCTATATATCTAAACCACTTTTGTTCTTGAAAGTTATGGAGTCCCAGAGTTACTTATAAATAACTTTTCTTTCATCGTACACGTATCTTGATTGAGCTCCTGTAGTTACAGTGCATAATCTTTTATTGTGTGGACCAGAATAGGTGGATCAGAGATACTGCTGTCAAGTTAGTTCATAAGTTATTAGCTTGGTTGAGAAGCATCACTTTTATTTGCAGTCCCATTTGTTACACTTAATATCTGTAGTAGCATTCTCAGAAGCTACTATGTTACTATATTATGACCACTTAGGGATAAATAGAGTATAGGACCCTCAGAGTAAACACTATAGATCAGGCACAAATGGGGAGCAGAAAATGGGGCTCTCCACAAAGGACTGTGTTTCTTGACATTTTTTGATGTTTGCAGGTCTCTGGTAGATGATGGGAGATTAGAACAGTAAAAGGGATTTGATGCACAATAATACTTACTGTTTCATTTTTTGTGCTAATTCCCACCCCAAACGTGGCCTACTTAATTTTTCGTTGGCAATGATCAGTTTCCAAAAATTATCACTACAACTGTCTCAAATGTTGGCAGTGCACTCATGCAATGGCTCTTGGCTCACCTGGTTGAGACTCATGGCTTCCTTGTAAGCTAAGTAACCCTGTTCTCACTACTCATCAATTAGATCGTCTTTTATCTGTGATAAACACTTATCACCTTGACCAAGGGGGCAATGACTTAAGATCGTAGCTTTCCAGTTATGGTCTCTCCCAGATGCAGCGTGTCCAATGAATACACTTTGGTGCTATGCACATATCTAACTCAAAAGTTAATCCCAAACGTGTAGCCATTATTATCTTTCATAAACTGACACAATTTGTCTTTCAAACATATCCTGTTGCTTATTAACTGCAGCTTTTTTTAATATGAACTTTTATTTATCACTGGCTGCTTCCCTGGCTCATAGCCTCAACCACAATTCCAGGACAGCAAGATCTTGTAAAAGCATCAGTTGTGCTGAGGAAGATGTGATCATCTTAGGTCGGGGTAACGTTTCAGATCATGCAAACGGGGCTTGACCATAATTCTGGTTCCTCCATATGTTCTTTGTTTCACTGCTCTCAGTCCAGCTATTTTCAGTTGTCTGTGTTAAGCAAAAATATGCATTTAAAAGCTGTTTCATGGTTTTGATTTCTTGATTCTGTTTGTCTTCCTATATATGCAGTGATAGGTGAAAATATCTGTTAACTTAAGACTGTTAGAGAAGACTGTGAAATAATACTTAGTAGGTCTGATGTAATTTACCTGGAACTTAGTCTTCCAGTAACATATGGAAGATGTTGCTGCAAAGTAGTGATACAGAATGTCAAGATTCAGTCAGATGTGGTCAGTAATCTCTTCTGGTGTGTATAAAGAACACAAAAGGGTGCTCTGCCTGTCTTAGTTAGCAATTTTTATGCTATTAAAAAAAAATAGTTATAAATACAGAGCAAAAATGAGGATAGAAATCCCACATCAGTAAAAAAACATAAATATTGTAAAGTGGAATCTTAGATGCTCTTCATCTTCAATTTGGGGTAAGTTAATATAAAACACATTCCCCTCACTCATGCTCCCTTTTCTCTGCCTTCACTTAAGTCAGTCAACAGCTGGGACACATAATTCACACAGTCTTCAAGTATCACCTGCATCTCCCCAACATTATGCACTTTATCATTAATGTTGCCCTAGAGGCTTCCTTAATCCTTCACAGCTGAGTGAACCAAGACACTGTGGACACAATTTAATTAATACAGTGTTACAGCTTTTCTCTAGTGAGTCAGAAGTCTTTCCTCTCCTCTGCTGATGTAGTTGTTTTCTAAATTTAACCAGGATTACTATTTAGTAGATTTGTATATAAATAGATTTGTCTCATTATTTTGAGGGAGCAGAGATTTGGGAAAATGGAATAGGTGGGAGGGCAAGGCAGGGTACAGAAACTAATGGAGGAAAAAAGCTCTAGAAATGAAATTTTTCAACTGTTACACCATAACTGTTGGCTAGTGCTATACCTTCAGTTGTTTATCCTTTAAAGAAATGTAAGAGATCTGTTTAACTTTTGAGGGATGCAGCAGTCTCTCAGTGCAGTCTAGCGTTGCCTGTCATACTGTGTGAATTAATTGCTGAACAACGTGTGATTACTGGGCCAGGCCAGGAAGTTTAGAGATTGATTATGCCTTTTATGAGATGTATGGTATATGTATGGGATCTAAGGTCATCTACTGCAATACTGGAGTCCTTAGCAGAATTTACTTGGTCAGATTTCACCACTTTGGCTGGAACAGAAGGAAACTAAGTTATTTCGCTTCAGAAATTTATCTTTTTCATTGAAAGTTATTGATTTGCATCCATTTGTTACTACTATACTTAAAGAAGAGGAAGGATTAATGGAGAAACTGTCATTATGTTATCTATGGGAGTCTTGACCTCGACATACCTTCCCACTAATGAAATAATATGGCTAGTTACAAGAAGAGCTGAATTCAGATAATTGGTGAAGTTGACTTAACAGTTTGAAAATCGCCTTTCCCTAGTGAATGTGCTGAAATTTAAATAACATAAACCTCATCGAGTAAATGGCATTCTGTTAGCTGTTAATAGTCCAGCCCAGATGCATGCACCCTCTCTTGTACACATAACTGTTTTGGATTCCATCTCACAACAATTGTACTTACACTAGCACCAAAAAATGCATGCCATGGATTAATGCATCTTGAGGTGACCTGTAGAAAGGGTTTCTAAATGACAAGCTGAGTACCTCTGTGTACTAACTGACTGCAAACTTTGTAGTGTTCTTCTGTCACTGACAAAGCTGACATGTGAATGTTGGGTGTACTTTCACTAACATTGTTATTGCTTTTTTGGTCAGAGAAACCAAAGATTACTGAACTTAACCCTAAATAAAGAAAGCCTGTCTCACTGTACGATTTTTTTTAAATGCTTCAGTACAGAAATAACATATGCAATCACTATATGTCTAAGCATCCGAAGGTGTATTTCTTGTATTGTGAAGATTTTTTCAAGCTTAGACAAAACGAAATGCTTCAAAACTTCCATCAAGTTAAGTCCAACTCCAATTTTCCTTCTTTTTCTTTGGCTTATACTGTAAAGTTATATTTTTAGCTACCTGACTATAATCCAGACATTTACTTTTTTACTCTTTGTCTCTCCAGTTAATCCAATGACTAGAAAAGTCCATTATTCTTCAGTTTAAGTATTATCACCAGGGAAACAACATAAAGCAGAGAACTTCAAATGTGTCTGTAGGCTTAGTCTGTGGAAATACTGTGTTTCCTGTTTTCTCCAAATCTCCATGTTCACATTTCTCATTTTATGTGGCAAAAGGGATGCTGTGTCTCTGCCTTAACTATTATGCTCACAGTTGAGTTAACAAAGGTGTGTTTTGAGTACTACTGTGTCATAAAATTGGTTTGGGGTTTGTGTGTGTGTGTCTTTTAATACTCTTTAGACAGAAGAATAAAGTTTGAAAGTGTTGGAGTACAGTTTAACAGTAGAGCTGGTTGAAATGTGGAACTTACAGGTAGTCAGAAAATTTTCTTCAGAAGCTGATTCGTTCTAAGTTGAAACATATCCTGGAAAAAAAAAAAAGCTTTTAGCTGAATATTCTTTTTAGTAAAAGACACATGGTACTCTTCAAATAAAATGTGCTGTCTGACAGGTGTGAAACAGGCACAACTGATGTGCCTTCAGCCAGTTTCATTAGGGCCTATACTAAGTAGCAGTGTTGAGAGTAACCAGCCTTTCATGGCTATTCAGTGTATGTAGTCAAAGCCATTCATTTTGCACCTCTGTTTTCGACAATTGCTTTGTTCCATGGAAATATTAGGTGAATTAAAGCTATTCTCGTGGTGCATTTTAGGTTAATCACAATTTTGTGTCTTTACAAAAATAATGTTGCATGCAAAATATTATATTTTTGTAAGAGTGTGTCTGTGAGAGACATTATGCAGAAAATGGGAAAGATAATTATTCAGCGCTGTTTGGCAGCACTCAATCTCTAGCTGAAACACTGAGGTTTTCCATTTTATCTAACATCTTAAAAAGCAATTATGTTCACAATAAACAACAAAAATTAAGGATGCAGGACAAGATCTATGAAATAAGGTTTCTAGAACCAGAAATCTTCTAGACAGAAATATCAAGGGGATATGGAACTGCCTGCAGATGTTTTGAGGGTGAGTTGTTCTGGTTTTTAAGGAAACATTAGCTCTTCAAAGATTTTGCTTTTGAAAGGCAGGCAAAAATGGTTGCTGTTTTTCAGTAAGAGCAGAACACAAGTAATTGACTTAAAGATCTGTGAAGGAAACAAATTACAGGGAATTTTATGCCTTGCTTTACTGCTGCAGATATGTATTTTAAGAAGATATTGTAGGATCATCATCATCTGAGATGCTAAACATGGACCAGATAACTAAGTATTAGTGTAGCTTTGTCTTTCTAGAGGGAGGGGGAAAAATATCTTCCTTTTGTTGGTTTTGCTATTTAGATCATCCAGGATCTAAGGAAAGAGAATATATTGTGTCATAGAGGGTTTGCAGTTACAAGTTTTTATTCCCTTGTTTCTCTACCAAATGCCATACACTGAAGTGCTAAACACGTCCATTTATATGTAACTCATTGCAGCAGGTCCTGTTGCAAGTAAGACTTGAATGATTTTCCAATAGAACAAGATAAATCATATCTCTCTTGCTTTACTATACCTATTTTTCATCATTAGTACCTGCATGATACTACCTCCCCTGAAAGTCTCACCTTCAAAAACAGCCAACGATTTCTTGGACTTGCAGAGGAATTTGAATTCCCATCTGCTCAAGAATTATCAGAGTCAAGGTTATTGCAAGCCCACCATCTTTTGATATCACAAGATATCTTTAAAAAAGAGGAGGGCAGTGATGTAGTAAAGTGAACAATCGGGATGCTTATTTTATTTATGAATAGGAAGCTATTTTTGTGCTGAATTAAGAAGTTAGAAAAATCCTGAAATAGTACATATGTTTTTTTGCTTTGTTTGTCAACAAAACCAAAGTATAAACCCACAAAACCCCATCATCTTCCTGCACTTGGACACCAGGCTCAAAAAAAGAAAAAGGAAAGCAGTTTTGCACATTCAGTGAGAAAGAGAATGAGCCCATATCTAAAATTTATGAGGGAAGAAAAAAGGGGGAGGTGTGAGACATGTTCATTTGTTGCATGTCAGAGATCTAAACCAATCTTTGAAACATTTGTTTTTATCTTTCTTACTTCAGTTAATGGGATGAAAGTAGCTTCGGGATATACCATTTATTTTTTTCCAATTTCACATATTCAAAAAATCCTTTATTATGTAGCCCTGACTTTCAAAGCTCTAGTAAATATTTTTTGCTCCTTTAATTTTCTCTTACAGCAGATATTTAGTTTGGTGTCATTCACCACTACATATAACATGATGATTAGCTCTCAATTGGTTAACGTACAGAATGTACAGAATGGGAGTCTTCATTTGAATCACAACACTGACCGTTTTCAGCTTGCCTGCAAGGGTAGTTTTAGCAGTCTGTTAGTCTTCTAGTGTGTCGCAGTAAAGTGACCACATATCCCAGCCTTTTACTGCTCTGATCTGCAGTTTCTTCTCTGGCTGCTGTTTTTAGGTGGGACCTGAAGCTAACATCTTGAAAAACAAACCTTTATTCTTTTTACTCAGGAGTAATATTCCAAGCAGTAACCTAATGAGACTGAAAACTGATTCGTTCAGTGCTTGCTCTGACACAAGCACTTGATGGCAATGAAGCCTGAGGCTGTGCAAATGAACTGGAGCTGGTATTTTTGTCTGTTTGAAATTCAACAACAGGGGGTAAAGTTTCCATGTTTTTTTTCAAAGTAGCATGCTGGAGAAATATGGGTCAAAAGTGCTGAGTTTTTGGCATGTGCCCATGAATTCTTCCAAACAATACCAAGCAAAGAACAGAGAACAGCTTTTCACTAGGCTGTAAGGATTATCCTGGGGAAGGGGGACAATCTCCTCAAGGTGATTATTAGAGAACAAGGGGTTTTCCTCATTAAAGCAGACTGATGTATTTCACAGAAGTAGTGGTGATTTATTAATGTGTCTCTATTGTGCCATACGCACCTAAAGAAAAAAACTAATAAATCTTCTATAGGTCTGCCATATCACCCCTCTCTCTCAGAAAATTGTCTTACAGCTTATATCAAATGTGAAGAAATCCTCAAGTCTCTCTTGTTATCATATTCTGGAATGATAATTTAATCTCATCGAGAGGTGTATTCTAATTACAAGTATATCATAAACACTGAAACCTCATTTTCCAGCTAATTTGTGAGACATCTCTAGAGTATATAGATATCAGGGATTGGATTGACTGAACTGCTTTAGTAAAACTTGGTTTATAACTCCTAAAGAAGTGATGGTCATTAGGATAACCCCCAGAGGTATGAGATATGTGTTACAACAACATGGACTGTAAACAGTTATAAAATGCAAATGCCATAGTTAATTTATTTTGTAAGTAAATAGAATTTGTGGACTGAGGTGTTTAAAGAGTTTTCATTGATGTTGTTTGATAATTTAATTTTTTTTTTAATCAAGAGATACAAATTTCTTTGCTACCCTAAAGGAAGTATAGGAAATCTGAAAGATACATGCAGAAGAATTTCAAAGAAAATCTGCAAATGCTTCACACTGTTGATAAACTAGATGTTAGCACACTTTGAGATGTCAGACAAGTAGTAGGATTGTTTAAGACCCAAGTCTTAAGACAACAGCAGAGTCCATGGTGTGTTTAGATGGCTTCATTACAATAATCATGGGCTGATAGTAGCAGAGGATCCCACTGTCTATTGGGCAGAGCTGAATGTTGGGACCATACTGAAGGGATTGCCCAGAAAAGCCTGGGAGGTGAGCACATATGTGTTAGCACTAAGCATATAGATGAGTGTGTGTATGTGCAGTAAGGATCGCAGAGGAAGGGAGAGATAGCAGAAATTGTTTTGAAAATGGAAAAATAAAAGGAACTTTGTATTGAGAACATTACAGTGGACTGGTTTACATGCTATTGCACAACTGGAGGTAGAGGTCCAGAACCTACCTGCCAGCTAATTCCTGCTGTTTTTCACAGGGTGAGGTCTATCTTGGAAATGAAACCTGGATTCTGATAATGGATGAAGGGAGTACAATAATTATTATAATGAAAATCATAGTTTGGGAAAAATTTGATTGGATTTTTATATTTAAAAAAATATTAATCTGCAAGTTGGAAATATCTGGAAGATAGCTGGGGTGGGTTGACCAGGTGCCAACCAAGCTGCTTTTGCTCTATCACTCCCCTACCTCAACTGTATGAGGGAAGAAAAATACAACAAAAAGGTTGAGATAAGGCCAGCAATGAATCACTAATTACTGTCATGAGCAAAGCAGACTCAACTTGTGGAAATAAATTTATTACTAATCAAGTCAGAGGAGGGTAATGAGAAATAAAAACTAAATCTTAAATCACCTTCCCCTCTTTTTCTCTCAGTCTTTTGAGATGAAAGATTCTCTCCCATCCTTTTCATCTCAATTTCACTCCCAATTTTCTCTGTCTCCTATGTTTCAAAATATAATAACAGACTAAGCCTGCTCTTTACCATATTTTGTTACATCCCTACATTATTGAGAGCAGTTTAGTATTATACTGCTAAAATACTGCCACCTACTTTTATTTTCTGCCTTCTGCCTGGTTTTCTTAAGGCTCAAAACATTGCTTCCACACTGCAACAGTACCCTCCTTTTTTGTTTTATTTTTCTAGTTCTAATTTGATATTACTTTTCATGTTCTTGCTTTTCATACCTTTATGTCATATTTTAGAATTAGAATCTAGCATGTAGTTTCAGCCCTGTGTCATTAAAACTCTTTGTTTTCTTTCATCAGGTTTCCTTTGCAATTACAGAATGTTCACAAAACTGTCCCTTATGTCAAATACAGGTCTTCATTTTTCTAGTAAAGATAATTTTCAAAACTCAGTGTGGAGCACATGCCCAGTACTGTGTTGTGGAACCTAGCTGAACTGGAAGGTCATTTGATTAGGTAACACCAATTTCTTTTGTGGTTCTTGACAGCAGGGGACTCAGAGCTTCATGAACTTGCTTTGTGATTCACCCACCCACCAAGGAAGTATGTATATGCAGAAAACAAAAACTCTGTGATACTCCTTTGCCTTGTGTAGGTCCAATATCTGATTCTTCACAAAAGTAACACTGTTTTCAGGCAAAAGCTATTTATTAATTTTAGTCCAAAAATACCTATAACAGGGCCATGAGTACTGTCTTACTTCCACTGAAGTCAAGAGAGAAGGCTCTGTTTTCACTTATATAAGTGACACAAGAAGTGCAGAATTTTTCTCAGCTGCTTCTCAACAAGAACTAATCTTAATGCTCCCAGAGGCAGGTGGGCATTGTCATTCTGCATATAAAAAGTTGGTAGTTTGCCTTTGATATAGTAGCAAATCTAGTAGTATCAGAATTTAAATGTTATGAAAACTGTTCATCTGTGGCCACTGTGCAACAGTTTGTTATCTATGCAACACACTTCTCTTTTCTTTTCCTGAGAAAGCAGGAATACCACTGCTGATTTCTGTCACGTTTTCCATCCCATAAGATGCTTAGCATGTCAGGTAAAGGGCATTATCCTCTTAGTGAATATATGTCATTTGACTGTTCATATAGTTAGTCCTCTCAGAGAGAATGTTGACAAAGCAAGATTCCTTGTGATCCAAGATACAGGAGGCATTAAAAAAAATATGAAGTTTTTGGTGGTTTTGACAATGCCCATTAGGCTTAATTTCCAGTTTCCTTTATGTAGTCCATTTTATCTTATACTATGACTAATTTGGTAGAATCAGTGTCTTGTTTTATAAGTAAGATGTTTTCCTCAAATCTTACGTGCATACAGCCCATTTATGAAAATGAAAGATGCCTCTTACTGCTATATTATGGAAATCTTTTCCTTCTGTGTGGATTCTTTTATTTCGCTCTGAATGCTACATTAGAAACAGATGGAAATCTGTGATCATTTATGGGTGTTTGCATATCTTCGTTTTATTTTCCAAGAAAAGTGGCTTTATACAAATATGCCAGGTATAACTGCCAGCTCATCTGACTCAGATCTAATAACCAACTTTTTCTGTTTTCCAGCCAAATCAGAAGAGGTAGAAGGGAAGAAAGAAACAGGGTGGCATAAGTCTTTTAAAAATTAAATGCCTAAGATTTAATGAAAATTGTCATCCAGAGAGACTGAAATCCTTTGAATATTTGGTTGTGCAAAAGCAATGGGCTGGAGGAGTTACCTCAGAACCAAATGTACAGTGACTATTTTTTACCTAGAGTTGATGCTTGGGAGTTTTTTTTTTCCTGTGTTTTTGTGCAATGTTTGTGAGTCACTTTTTTTCCTCTTTTATTTTGTGTGAAACATGTCTTGTTTCTGGCCCTGAGAGTGTAAGCTAATGCTTTGGCATACTTTGAAATGGATGATTTCAAAGTATGACAAAGGTTTGAGAGTCAGATGAGATAACTGATTTTGTAGGGTTTTTATATCATCTGGTCCCTCCCAAGAAAACAATAAATGAAGGATACTGCTTTAGCAGCAGAATTTGTTTCTCTCTTACACAGTCTCTCAGTTACTCTCCTCTGGAGTCGCAAACCTTGAACAACTAATGAGTCATGCCACTTAAGAAGTTTGCTGCTCTATTTTCTGTTCTGTCATGAAAACTTTGCATGCAAAATATGCCAGCGGAAATGTCTGTTTTGGTGAATTAATTATGATGTATATGTTCTAGTGTGTTAACACTATAAAAAGCATGACAAAAGGTTAAGCTTTTACTTTCAGGTCTGGGTGTATAATCAGTGTGGTTTTCCCCATTTGTGGCTTTCAACATTCTGTATCTATAATGCTGATGATACACTCTGCTTCCAGTTAAGGAGAGGTTAAAGGTTTGTCCGGAATAGGCTCTTGTGTGAGGAAACCTAATTCGGGCAGAGCTTCCAAGCACTCTTGACGTATAAATCAATATGACATACGGGGAAAATTTTGACCCCACTGTGTCATTAACTGAGCTCTTAATTTTAGCAGAGTCAGAAGTTCATAATTAGTCTCACCATTTCTGATACCTGTGTGTTACGTACATCTGGACGCAGCCCTTATCTTAATTTGCTAACTCCGAAATGAAAAAAATTCTTCTACTCTTGATTTTCTAGTGAAGTGAGAAAACGTGCCCCTTCTTAATGTTTTTTTTTCTTGCTAACAGTTACTGAGGTTTGTCTTTTTTAAGCTAGTAAATGCAAGGCCTTTAATTGCCTTAAATTCTCCTCAAAGGGAATTTTAAGGATGCAGAATGGAATGAGCTAAAGAAATAGAAAGGGACAAAATAAGTAGGAATCTTGGGTCCATGTATTGGATCTAGAAGTTTGTCTGTCCCTCTCCCTCCAAGTTATTGATGAGGACAGTGCAACTAAATATTAGTATAGTAGGAGAAACAGGACTGGAATGAAAACAAGGGATGGCTTTAATTTCCCTTGTGAACCAAATTTCTAAGTAAAAAATAACTGACTTTCACATAATCTGAGAAGTATCAAATCAAGAACTTCAGAACTAACATAGCTTCTGTCCTTGCTCGTGGCAGGGGGCTGGAACTAGGTGATCTTTAAGGTCCCTTCTAACCCAAATCATTCTATGATTCTTCTGAATAAAGCTGTCTAAGGAAAAATCTCTCTGACTCTCTGTTCTGCCAGGACAGTAATGTACTGTATTATATCCTGTTTCATTTGGAAAAAAAAACAAACCAGTGGCTAAATACTCTGTCCCCTTAACACAGAAGTGAGTGGAAAATATTTAGGTTTTGTTACCAGTTAGAAAATGGTAGCTCCTTATTATTGATGAAATATTAAATGACAGCTTAAAAAATAAAAGGGTATGCAAGCCAGTTCTCCAGGACTGTTTTTCCTTGATAAGCAAACAGGATTGTACTGTAAGTCTCTGAATGCCTAATCCTTCCTATTATGCATTATGTTCTCTCTGTTTGGGATGAAAAAGGAGAAATGCATCCTGTTTGGATTTGGAATACAGATTGCAATGCTTCATTAATAAAGCTCAGCAATGCTAATCATCTTAAATAGCTGTCATGGAACAGAGTATGTAGTCATCTAAACCACTGATGCCAGATTTTGGGCTTGGTTTTTTGTGTTCTTCCAGGCAACGTGGTTATATGCTCCTTATTCCAACTGGGGAACCTTCTCTGCAGGTACTTGAATGAGGAGTTATGCAGCATAAGGGTATTATTTCAACAGTATTAGAACATAAATACCTTTTCTGCTCTGTCTTGGGTTTGTCCAGCTCCTTCAGCAACTGAATTTTTTTTGCAGATAAGAGCAGGGGCATACTCTTTTGTGCCAAAGTGGATGACAGGGTCCATTTCCCTTGTTATTTGTTCAAGAAAGGAGGTGATAGCAGAAAAATGATGATAAAAAGTATTATCAAAAAATCAGTTTCTTTCATTTGGTTTTTCTTAGTGGCTGTTGGTGGGGAAAGCCTTGATTTAATAATACTATTTTTTGCATTGGTTTGTCATCTTGATTTGTGTTAAGATATTTTTTTGCATTCTTATGATCTTTTTGCCTGCTGTGTTTTGTTCTGTCATTTCTACTGATTCCTCTCTTCCACCTCTGTCTGATGTGCCCAGTTTAGCATCAGGATATACACAGATGCTGTATAGATGACACAGAAGTAGAAAGTGGTTAGCAAAGAATTGCTCCAGTGTTTCAGTTGATGATAGCAAAAACAACAGCTCCCTGGTAGATTGGATAGGACAAAGAGAGCTCACAGTGCCAAAAAAAGAAAAGAGCAGCTAATTTGGTGATGGAGGATGTTTCCCCTTCCACATTTTGAGACTATTGTCTGACACTTCACAATGCCAGCTGGGTTTCATCTTATATTTCTCTACATCCATCAGTACACAGAGATGTCATCAGCAGATTTTTAGTTCTGAGTATTTCTGAATGTGCCAGTGTGTCTCACCAAAATCTGGCATAGAGATGTGGGATCCATATGTGATTCTACGGAGCTTTGTTTCTTCTTATGGCAGTTAAAAACTGTTCCTTTGTAATGTTATAGAGAACAGTTTCTAAAGTAGATAGTGAGAAAATACAGTATGTGCTAAATTCTGTTGACTAGAATGTTTATCCAGCCTAGAAATGTTTGATATATGAATCAGATCTACTATTAGAAAAGCAATTTTTTTGTTGTTTTCAACTTTCACTGATGTGTTAAATATCTTTCAGCAGTACTTCTACACATAGAAAGATTAATATAATGGGAATCATGAAAGGACAGAAGAGTCCCTCAGAAGTATCATAAATCTATTTCAAGTTAAGCTCTTTCTGTGCACAAAAAGTGTCTGAAAATGGGGGAGGAAGAACTTGGTAATGTGTTGTGATTGTTATTCCTTAAAACGTATGCTCAGCACTCTAGCACTCTGTAAACGGTGTATTCAGCTGGAGAGTGATAGACATTCCATAATGATTGATTGCTTTTGCAAGAATTGAGCCAAATCAAACAACATCAGTTACTCATTGACAGCACACTAGATAGGGAAGGCCTGATTTTTCATTGTGTAGATATCAAACAAAGCAAATTACTCTGCTTTTGTAAAAATAACCTGTGTTGTGAAATGTATGCATTTCAGATATTTGTGTGTTCTGTTTTCAAGAAACCTAGCGAATACTTTCTGTAATTTGTGCCAAAAAAAGTAACTTTTTGTGCTTCAAGATCATAAAGCAGTAGCTGTTATGGTATCTGATTTGAAATTTTAATATATCATGCTGTACTACAGTGCACTCTAATTTTGTTTATAGCATTTGATTATCATGTCAATTTACATCCAGGGTAGAAGGAATTGGCTGGATATCAAGCAATAAATTTTAATAGGTTCACCATCTGTGTCATTTGGTATGGCATTCAGTGATTTTTGTCCTGATGTGACAAACAAGTTATCATTCTTTAGGCACTGCTGATCTTCAGTTTTGCATGACTAAGCTAACTGCATGTTGCTCAGTCCCTGATGTATGATCTGCAAATAACAACCTCTTAGAGGTAGACATGACATGAAATACCAAAATGGCACTGGTATACTCTGCAAGTGCTACTGTTTCCAAAATCTTTGCTATTTTCAGAAGCTATTGGGAGGAAAGAAATTCTGCCAAGACTGATCACCATTCATTAGTGCTACTCGGAGGTTCAGACTGACTACAAAATGTGGGTGATAGAAATTCTCTATCATGATTGATATTCCTGAGTAAATGGCTTGGGTTTTAGTGCATACACCAGATTCTTGCCTGCACAATTTCACCGTAAGAGTAACCACAGTTTATGATAGTTGAGTGTAGGGCACTCTTCAGCAGATGATTGCAGTCTGAAATCTGTGCTGTGTTGTAGGCTGCCAGACCCTGAAACCAGGGTTTGCAAGGCAGCCACAGCAAGCAGTATCAGTACTGTCTGATGATGTTGGGTCTGTACTAGAGATCTTGAGAATCTCTGTATGCAGGATGCTTTTGTCTGTTATGCATCTGTCCTGATTATTTGGTCCATGCTTGTAGGCCCTCTGTGGTGCATACAGTATATTAATGCATTAGTTCCCCTCTTGCTCTAGATTTTTGTATGCCTTAGCAGCTAGCTGCATGTTAAAGTCTTAGAGATAGTATATCATGGGTAGTATTAAGGTGTTAGAAGGTGGTGAGCTGGTCTCAAACTTCCTTTGAACTTACCACTGAAACGTGTACTCTTCTACTCTGCAGTCTTGTGCTGCAGCTTTCACCCTGTCCTGGGTTAACAGCAAACTAGAATATGGTGCTCTGTGCCGTGTACTTGGAGTGTGTCATAGACAAACAAGAAAAAAAAGCTGTAAATCTCTAGTGTCTTTTGCCAAAAGATTGTGGAATACAAAGGGGCAGCACAATGTGGACCAAACTAACAATTTCATGCATTGCTCAGTATGAAGTTTCAGTTACTTCTCCTCTCCTTGCTGCTATACCACCACCAAATTCTACCTGCATGGTCATGCAACAGAGACTTCCAAGCTAGATTTTTGTACTATAAGTGATATGTAAGCCTCTTGAAAATTAATGACCCATAGCAGTGTTATGCAGCAGAGTTGGGGAACTCCCAGGGTAGGAAACATTTTATCCCTTTCTCATCCTAAAACAACTCAGAATTCAATACTCCTAGATAAACACATTTCACACGGCCTGTAAAGACTGACGATGAATGTGCAGAAGAGCAATGGTAAATTAAGAAATATTATTTACAGCATTCTCCTCTGTTCAAACTAAGTTTCTTTCACTTTTGTTGCCTTCATATATGAAGAAACTTATTTGTTTGGCTATCATGGAAAAAAAGAATAAAGAAAGCAAGAGAAAATGCCAGGTTGTGATAATATACTGAGGAAAGCTACAGGAGTAATACAACCACCCCCAACCTCAACTTGTTATGCTGAGAATTAGATAGTATGTGTACAATATTTCAGATGAGAAAATTAGGGAAGGGAAGGCGATGAAAGGAAGAGCTTTATTGCCTGTAAGCAGCCAAATTTCTGTTTAAACACTACAGTGGAAGCTTAAGTGACTAGCATGGAATGGAGCAGTCCGAGTGCACTAGAATCACTGAGTTTTTTTGCCAACATCAACTGGTAGAAGAGGGAGAATCAGCATCTTTTATCACTTTCAAATTGTGGTTATCTACTGCCCATGACCAGCTGTCATCTTCCAGCTTTCCTTTGCTTGTTCTCAGAGGTTGAGTGGATAGACTGTTGGAAAAAGATTTTAATCATTACATATCTCAACTGTAAGTCTATGTTTATCCAGATTTAAGGAACTGATTTCTTTCAGATAACCCAACACTGCAAGCACAGATAATATATGTTTACAAGTCATCTATAGTGCCTTTCTTTGTTCTTAAATAGATACTTCTACATTCCAGCTGAGATGCAGTGAAAGGGCTGGTTTTTGATCTTGTAGCTCTGAAGGGAGCCAAGTGCAAAGAATTTCACATGATTAATGCTGATGAATAATTTATTCATGTTAATAGAAAAGAACAAAAACATGACTCATCCTACCAAAGATATTTTTTTTTAGAGTGGCATAGATGTATGCTGACATCAAAGGAATCTGCCCCAAGTTGATTTTGCTCACCAGGATCAGTGTTGTTTGTTCCATGCAGGCACAAAGAACGTGAGATCCATATTTTTTTTCTTTCCCAGTAAGAAGAAAAATCAAACCTCATTTAAACTTTTTTTTTCTTTCATGCACAATCTAATATCATTACCTAGAGAGCAAAATTGTGCCAGGAGGTTATACATGTATGCGCTTTTCATGAGGTGTAGACCTATTGCAGATTCCACATAGAATGAATATATTCCACTGTCATCACAACACCTCGATTTCAAGTTCTTGATAATTAAACCAGTTGAATGAACCTGGTCCTATTAATAGAAACAGTCTAGCAAAGGGATTGAATGGTTTGCTAGATTTAAGCTTCTAATCTTTCCTTTTTTTCTCTGCTTTTTTATCCTGTGCCCAAAAGCTATATTATGCAGTAATTACTGTCATCTGCTGTGAGAGACCAGGAAGGGGAGCAGATAAAATCTAGCATGGACACGGCAACAATTTCTTCTCATTATGCTGATGACTGTCATTCAGTTTCTCAGTTACATATTCTCCTTGCTTTCACCTTTACTTTTTTGGTTCAATTTTGAAATAAGAATATGAGGGATGCATATTTTAAAACGGGGGTATTTTTCTTTAACATTATGTTTTGGAGTAAGTCATCTTAGTTTAGCTACTAGCGATGATTTGGGGGGAATCTTATGTGAGCTGCTAAACTGTAAAGAATTGTCTTTAAACACATTCTTCATTGTGGTAATCCATATGAGAGCCAGCCATACATTTACTTCCCACTGTGCTATGTGTAAAACAAAAGCAGGTCTCATGAGCTTACAAATGCTAAACAAAAATTCCTCAAACAGAGGATATAAACTGATTTGCAAGACCATGGGAGCAGGACTGGAATCACTTAGTTGTACAATTAAGGAGAGAATCATAGTATTTTGTTATTTTAATGTGTATGAGAGGAAGATCTTGGATCACAGCTGCTTATGAAATACTGTATATCTGTGATGCTAGTAGAAAGAGGGAAATTGTACTCTACAAATGGCTTATGTTTGTCAGGTTGAGACAGTTCTTTTCAAAGATTGTTACTCACTTGCATTAACTGAACAAGCAATGTTAATCAGCTTGGGCTTCTGGATTCTGCATAATATATTCCAGGCATAGGCACCTCACTAGTGCTGACTCTAAGTACTTTTTTTCCCCTTTTGCAAGGTAATTGTTAGTCCTGGCACTACTCCCCTGGGGCTAGGCTCCTGCATTTAAATTACTGACTTGTCTAACTCTTCATGGTAAAGATACTGGCAGGCAGGCAGCCTTAGCACTTCAATTGCTGCCAGTACCCTTCTGATAGCTTTGTTTTTATAGAGATGGCAAAATTCATCAGTGTTTCCCCATGTAAATAAGTACCATTCTGATAACATTGTTTTTATAGAGATTGCAAAATTCATCAGTGTTTCCCATGTAAATAAGGTCTTATTGGCATATTCTCACAAATTAAAGAAAAGTTTTCCGATTTTCAGGATGGGATTATTGCTTAGATCTTTGAAATCCACCCCATACTGTGACAAGGAACAGTGTAAGAGAAAGGTAATCTTCTTGACATTGTGCTTCATCTGAGAACATCTTTACATGATCATTTCACATTTGCATGCAGCTTTCCATGGAATAAGCAAAACAATATGAAAATTAATACAGTGACCACTGAGTAACCTACACCTTATTATGCTTTTCTGTCTGCTTTGTCACAAATGCGTGCATCTCCTTAGACTGAGATACTCTACAAAAATAAAACTGCTCAGAGGTTTCTACTTAGCAGAGTAAGCAATGACATCTATTTGCCAGTCAGCTGCTGCATACTGTGATTAAGAGAAAATACTTCTCATAAGGATGTTGATTATTTCCCAAGATAAGCTCAAATGAGTAGTTTCTGATTATATTCTAATGTGTTAAAATATTTGGGTTTTTTTACCAGGATTTCTGTATTTAGAGATAGTGATGGGGGGGGGGGGGGAGAGAGAAGCATATATGTTGTTTATAAAACTATTTCTTGTGGCTCTGTACAATGACTTCAGTGGAAGCTCTTCATCACTGAGTGGTGATTCTAATCAACGTAAGCTGATCCTGTCATAATCTGCTGCATTACTCTTTGCTTGCACTGATGACTCTTGAAGATACGTAGAAAAAAACTGTAATTGTATATGTGGAGAGTTTGAAATGCTGATGGATGGTGCATGTAAGCATGCACTTACAAAAGGTAAAGGACTAGTGAAATAGCAACTAACACCTAATAATAAATTCAGACAGAGATTGCAAAGTTTCTTGTTGAAAGTAAACAATGTCTGGTGGAACACAAGCTTATAGTCCTGTGGTCAAAGTGAACTTGGCAGCTTTCCATTAATTTTCCTGATCCATTCAACAATATCTAATGCTTGAAAACTTTCTGAAGAACGATTCTGATTTGCAGAGACCTCTCCTCAAAACTGAAAACTAATATTAAGGGCCACACTGAAGCAAATGTATAATTTCCCTTAACAAGCACGCATAGGATTGTACATCCTTGTTGAGACAAATAAGTATTTAATGGATCTCCACAAAATTGATTTGGGTGACCTGCATCAGAAATGCTGATTAACACAGGTATTTCTTTTTGGTTTAGTCAAATGAAATGTTCTTACTCTGTTCTAGCTCTGCAAATAATTTTTAGAATCAGCCTATTATATAAGTAAATGCAGGTTGATTGCAGTGGTGTGGCAGCTGTTAATATATTTTTAGTTAAAAGAATCCAAGTGAAACATGTTAGTGGCTCAAAACTTTATAAAAAACAAAACTGAAGTAGCCATTTTCAACATACTACAGTAGGGGAAGAGGGGGAGAAAGATAAGGCAGCATCAAAATTCACATTGCATCTTCTGCTAGAGAGCT
The DNA here is from genome assembly GCF_012275295.1 of Melopsittacus undulatus. Classification (NCBI taxonomy): domain Eukaryota; kingdom Metazoa; phylum Chordata; class Aves; order Psittaciformes; family Psittaculidae; genus Melopsittacus; species Melopsittacus undulatus. The sequence goes on from NC_047536.1 coordinate 7,445,698, forward strand.
GAACTGCAGGTGTAGTGTTGATATTTCTGAGGTGGGTAGATAGATCTACTTCTCTTGGACTTGTTGGCTACAGGAATCCTATCCTACAACACAGTCCAGACCGATCTTCATTTAAAATTTTTATCAGAATATGTAGGTCCAATCAAAACATTTTGTTGTTTTTTTTTATTACTTTTTAGGTTTTGTGTGGTTTTGTTGTTGTTGTTTGGGGGATGTTGTGTGTGGGTTTTTGTTGGGTTTTGTTTGTGGGATCTTTTTACTGAGATGACAGCTGAGAAGGAGGAGCTGTTTTGTTACTTCTGTTTGAGAAGTGTCTCAATGAAAAAGATTCACGGAAGAACAGAATCAGGTCAAGACTATAATATATTCTCATAAAGTATTTTCTTCAACTGAGAGATGCTGAAGTGGAACTAATGAACTCCTATTGCTGTAGTTGGGGGAGGTTTAGGAATAGGGAGAGTACTTTGGGGTTTGGGTTTTTTTTATTCTCCTTTTGGTAGACTGGAAATGAGCAATATCTACCTGTCAAATGAAAACAGATGGGTTAAAGTCTGATATTGCCAGCTTGAAAGCACCTCCGAACTTCCAAAACAATGGCTCTTTTGTATATCTTGCAATAAAAGGGGAAAAATAATGCAACTTGAGACAAATGATACTTGAAACTTTCAGCCTACCTAGGACTCACAAGCCTAGCACAGTGTTCTTGTTGAATCTGTTGCTATGCTTTAAAACCTGTACTGTACTGTGTTTCAGGATGGGTGATTCACTATATATTATCTCTTAGTCAGAGTTTGGGTATGATAAGGAGAGAGAGGGTAGTGGTTTTGGTCAGCTTGGTTTGACACTATATATTGAGTCACGTCATAAAATGGCAGGACACTAAAGGCAGCTGTGTGATGTTTAGTGTGTTTGCAAACTTTTGGAAAAGATCCAAAGCTAATAAAAAGCCACAGAAAATAAAACCCTCAAGTGTTAGAAGTGGTGAAGACACTGTTTTGGAAATGCCTCTTTAAATTTCCTTGCGTTGTGTATTTCTAGAAAAGTATTACAATTAGCTTTCAATGGTTGGGGGAAATTTCCTCTGCTTTTATTGCAATAGCTGTGTACACATTACAAAATGACAGGCAATAATTCTGAGCACTCTGAAGGTGAGGGATCCTGATTTCTTTAGCTATAGTGCTAGCTGTAGAGCTTTATTGAATCAAGCTGTTAAGAGCTCATGCTTTAGTTCTATTGGTTCTGGTTTGAGAGATCAGAATCGCCGTATGATTTTGGAATTTTGTCAGGAATAGATACACAGATAGACACAGATAGTGTCAGTGCAATGTGTCCTTATAGTATCCTTAAACATGTCATGAAACCCTTGAAAAATTCTACCACAGTGATAAATTAAAGCATTGGTAAACAGTGTTTCCATGTGTTTGTTTCCAAATGTGCATTCCTCTTAGGAAATTTTGTATGGCTGAATGATGTTTAATTCCACCAAAATATTTATCTAGGCAACAACTGGAACATTATACTTAAACTTGCTGCAGGTGGCTAAAATAATGGTAAGGCATGAATTTTGAGACACTTATCTTTTATTTTTTAATCAATCATAAACAGTTATAATCAATACAAGTGGGCAGTGAAGACTAGAGATCAGTGAGACAGAAAAATCAGTGGTAAACTATGGATGGGATGCCACACTGTCTGCTTTCTTCAATGGAATGAGTGTTCTATGTGCCTGAACAATGTACCTGAATGCTTTTCCATGATCCATTTAAAATCCTGGACAAGATGTAATGGATAAAAGGAAAATAAAAATGATTTAGATCCAGTAACACTTAAGGAAATCTGGCTGGATAGTCTCTCTCTTTTTCTCTAACTAAAACATTGGGGTTTTTTTGGTTTTTTTTTCAGAAAAGGTATAGCCAACTGTCTGATTAATAAATTGCAATCAATTGAAATGCCTAATTATCTCCTTAGGAGGTTTGTAGAGAAAGTAATGGATGAAACATGCTTTTGTCTCAGCATGAGAGGAGCTGGCTAGAGCAGCTTCATAGCTTAAAATGAACTTTCATTGTAAGTGAGGAAAGAAGCAAAGACTTAAATAATGTGTGCATCTGATTTTCTTGTTCAAATCGGGTAAATCCAAGAGTGTGATGTTTGTGTGCAGATAATTAAAACAGCAGATTAGCAATAAATGTCTTTAACTTTCTCTCAAAGTCCCAGTAGAGATTATATTTCTGTACAATAAATGGGGGGGGGGAGGGGGGGAAGATTGTGACGTATTAGGGGGTCTTATAAGAAGTTTCACAATGGAGTAAGTGGTTTATAGTTCCCAGTGCTGTAGCAATGGAGCTGTTAAAGGAGTTTAAATCCATAGTCCAAGGAAAAATGTCATCAGATTAAGGTCACTCTATGCTCACTCTAGAAGAAAAAAAAATCTCAAAATTTATCTCCTTTTGTTAAATAAAACTGGCTTTATGAAGGCTTTCTCTCATTTTTCTTCCTTCCCAAGACACCAGAAAGGGAATTTCTGAGCTTAAGCCCCCCCCCCCCCCCCCCAGCACTTTAACTTTTCCTGTGTGGTTTTTGTTTCATTTTGTTGCTTTCAGTAGCTTAGGAATAGGCACCTGGCCAGCTGTGATTCTGACTTCCATTTGCAAACAGACAAAATGGGAGTATCTGATGTACTTCACACACTAGTCCATGTAACAGTTGCTGAAGGCTGCTGTTGAATGGAATGTGTCTTGTCAGGCTTCTGTATTAGAGGAGTCCAGTAGTATATAATGCTTCAGTTTGGAAAAGAAAGGACTAAGAGGTTTACAAACATTCAAGAGAAATCAGGGATGCTAGGTGAAGGGATGGGAAGAGAAGGTGCTGAAAATAGGTAAAAGCTATAGGAGAAGAATCTCATGATTGTCCTGCCTCAGTATTCTACTGCTGCTGCTGTTTGGGACAACATGCTGCACTGAAGGGACATTTTATATTAGTGTGCTTGTTCTTATTTACTCCTTAGCTTTTGGTGCATAGATTGGCATAAACCATAAATGGTAACAGAACATGCTAATACCATTGACTGATAAATGTAATAGGTGCTTGAGGAGTATATATGAGCATCGAAGGCATTCCTTCTCTACCGGAGCCCACCAAAGAGAAGTTTGATAGACACATGTAAACGTTATTACATTACGAGGCTAATTCCACTGTCCAGTGTAAGTCTCAGACCTCAGCTGAAAAACAGCAAATTCTGTTGCTGTAACTAGTCAGGGGAACAGTTTCCATTATATTACATCTGGAAACATCAAAAAGCTGGGACAGAGGTCTTCCGAGAAAAATCTAGCTGGATTTTCTCTTTAATGCCTCTCATCTGTTAAAGAAGTGAATTAGGGATTGCTCATTAAAGGGAACTAGCAGTGATGTATGCTCTAGAACTGCTAATGGAGCAGGTGTGGATGCAAGGGAACAAAGCCAGTGGACTGTACAAAAGGGCAAAGCTTATTTGTTCTCTCAACAGTGTCTTGTATGCCACCACCCAGAGCAGAAAACAAGGCTTGACTGAGTAATGTCTTACTCAAGAGGGTACTCCTTATGTTCTTATAGAAGAAACTGTGTTTTAATTTCTCATAAAAAGGTTACTGTGAACCATGAAAGCTTTCTTGCTTAGTTAACTTTGCATAAGAACATCTATTTTGACACGTTCTCCTTTACAGCAAAGCCGAGATATTGGATGTGTTTCAGATTGTATCTTTTCACTCGAAGTAACTTAACTCCTCAATTCAAAATTCTCATAAGTGCACCCTGAAATTTTTGGTTCTGTAACATTGTTTTAAAAGCCGGCAAGAGACCCTGGTGATTTTGCAGTTATTTTACAGCAAGCTGAATAGTTCTGGCACTTTTTAGTCCGTAGCTATCTCTGCGGAACAAAATTTAGTTTTAAAATGTAACAGGTCATGCTTTTTCACCCTAATTGGGGTTCTCAAACAAGACCTCCATGTCCCAAATTCAGTGCTAGCAGAAAATGCTGAAGTGCCATCATACGAAGCAAAACATACAGATAAAAAACCAAGACAGCAAAAAGCCAGTCTAGGTTTCAAAAAAGGTCCTATTTCAAGGGAGTAAAGATGCTAATCATTATTTACTCCGAGCAAATGGAGTGCACAAATTCCTTTATTGCTTTTGCTGTTTCCTAGGCACAAACAGAAGTAAAAAAATACTCAAAACCCCAGAGTCACAGACAGAAAGTGAATAATGATGAGAGATAAAAGTTTCCTTACAAGTTCCTGAACACGGTGTTGATATCTCTGACAGACGGTGAATTGCCTGTCAGTATCTCACCATTAGAAAAAATTTTGCTTTTAGTAAACTGCTCCTCCTTGAGAATTTTTCATATGCTCAGACACCAACCATTTAAACTTCCAGCCATTCATCAGGAGGTGTGCCATGTGTCACTTTATGAATGCCCAGATACACCTATTATGTAATGAAAAAATGCCTTGTGTAAGGCTCTGTCAAGAGATTAGGGTTTATTCCTATACCACTCACCATGTTATCTCGTCAGGCCAGCTTTATGCTCTTTTTGATAAGCTTCCCATTCAGGATTCACAAAGGATCCCAGAAATCTATATGTATTGCTTACCTTGCTGCTTTTCCTGACTCATTCTCTATCTCTTCCCAGAGGCTCACTTTAAACCCTCTCCCTTACCCCTTCTCCCACTTTTTAATCCAAAACCTTGAAAGTCAAAATATTCCAGCTAAAGAATTGATGGCTCTGCACACAGTTGTCATCTCATTCTTCTAACAGTGCTGTCCTCTGCTACAAGGTCAAGCTTCTCCCACATCCTCCCTGGCTTGAAGTGGGAGGGAAGGTAGACAGTGATCATGAAGAAGGCTTCCTGGAAATAACCGCTCAATAAATTTAGCCAAGTGCTAAATGTATAGGGAAGGGAGGACAAAGAGGTGGCAGTGTTGGTTTTTATTGTTTTCTTTTGATGAAGATAACAGACACTTTGAGCTTTGATTGGGTTTTGGTTTGGATTTTGTTGTTTGTTTGGTTTTTTCATTTAGTTTGGGCCAAAACAACCTTTTCAGTATATACCAGCATTGCTACCTTTAAAAGGAAGAGAAAAATGCTTCTCCACTTAGATGAATTTTTGTGCATTAATCTGGGGAGGCATAGTCTGACTTGGGAATTCAACTGTGTCTCTGTATCCGGGAGCTGTGCTTAGTGTTTGACTTCAATTTTTCTCTTGCAAAAGAAGATGGTACAGCATTTCCCAGTGATTCTAAGTCTAAATTTCTTTTTGTGTGCTCCCTTTGGACACTTTTTCTCCTAGAATTCATTTCCCACTGATACAATTTATTCCAAGTCCCAGTTCTGTTGCCCTTGGATGTTTCCTTGCCTTTCCTCTGATGTAGTGAGTTAGGAAGGAACACCAAAAAAAAAAAAACTTGCAGTAGGAATTATTATTTTTTTTATGTTATTTCCTTAAAACTTTAAAAACAAAACACTGAAAAAAAGTCAGTGGCTGCAGTTTCAGGAATATTTGTGTGAACACTGGTTTGCACACAAAAAGGGGGGGGAACAGTTTCTGCTCCCATAAGCTGGACTTATGAGGCAATGCAAGGCAGAAAGCTCAGTGTATCTGCTCTGTCCTCCTGGGCTGTGAGTCTACACCAGACTCAGTAAGTGAGGATGTCTGCATACACATACAGTATTAATATTCTGGGGGGAAAAGTAACACTGAACTCTTGTGTTCAAAAAACAAATATTTTCAACATTATTTTATCAGTTTCAAATACTTTGATATTTTGTTGGGTTTTTGGTTTTGGTTTTGTTTATTTTTTATTTATTTATAAGGGAGAGGAAGGCAGAATTGCCATATTTCAGAACCAGAAGTACTGTACAAAGTACACAGACTCACATTACAATAAAATGTTTATAGAACAGTAAGATTTCTCTGTTTTTAAGAAGTGTGTCTCACTGTCACTGTAAGTAAAAAGTCACTGATGTATTTAACCTGGAGCATGTCTCCACATGGTGTTTTCTTTTCTCTCAACTTCAAATACAAAAAAACTTATTTGAAAAGAAAAGGTTAACTAGAAAAACGAGCAGAACAATGCATGCTTCTGTCTAATCTCAGCAATCTGGGACTGTGTAGTGTGCTGTTGCATGTCAGGCAGGCAAATAATGCATCTGAAAGAAAACTTAAAAAGAAGTGCTTAAATATTGTAGCTTTCAGATTATCAATACTGAGGATCTAAACTAAAAACAAGTATCTGTGTGCGCTTAGAGAATTACATATTCTGAATGCTACTGAAATGATTGTCACCTCTTCATTACTCATTTACATAGTTCACTTTGCAATTCACCTTTGCAGAATCTTTGTTTTGTCTGCTTTTCTAATGGTAGTGTATGCTTTCTGTGTTTTAGAGGATACAAATGCTGAGACAAAGTGTGAGCTTTATTGAGCTGGTTTTTATTTTGCCTGAATTTGAAGAACATATTTCTAAACATCTAAGTAGACATTAGGAATTCTTGGAAAGAAAAAAAACAATTGATAGCTTTCAATGTGAGAAAGTAAAAATGGAAGAAGAGGGCATGTGCATAGATCTTAATTTCAAATTTATAAGAGATACAGTTAATGTGAAGCTATATTCAGGGTGCTTCTAGCCAAATTAAATACCAATAAATTAGATGTTAATAAAGAGAGACATTTGAAAGTGGGAATGGATTCATTTAATGAAGGTATAAAATATTTTAAAGTGAATGGTGGAGAAAATGGTGAAATTCTAGTGAGCCTGAGAAACAAAAGAGGAAGTGTACTGAGGAGATGGTACACATTTTGACAGAAAATATAAATAAAAATGTTTTATTTCTTCAATTCCACTAAAATAAAAGTAGAATTTACCAGACATCAAAACTCTTTTTAAAAAAAGATAGATGAGTGTAATGAAAGGCCCAAATGAGACATAGTAACTTTTCACAGGCATTGATGTGACTGAGCTGGAGTGTGAAGTGTTTGGTGTTCCAAGTATGACATAATGGCTTGAAAGTAGATGGAATGGGGCACATTTACACTAAGCAGAGGGAAAACAGACTTTATAGACTTGCAAGTAATGAACTGCATTGTGGATGTTTAGGATCAGTACAGTGAATTGTTACTGAATCTGCAGTGATGGATATATCTATTATCCTAGCCAGTTTAGACAGTAGAAGCTTGCTGATGCCTTGCAATGCTAGAAAGCCAAGAGCCATGAAAACAGAAAGTAATGCTTAGGATTGTGTGGGACTGAAAGATGATGACAGAAGATACTAAATGAATGTTTAAGACACTGAAGAGATCATTAAAAAGCAATAGAGATGCTAAATACAAGCTGGATTTCTGCCTCTCCCTTTTCTCCCATACTCTGAAATGACAGGAGGTTTTTAAGGCCAGAAATTATGATGAACAGACATTGTTATACTTTTAAAAACATGTTTAAAGAAATAGATTTTCCCTCGCCAATTACTATGAGCTACTTCACGTACACGTACTGCTCAAAACTGTTATTTAACCCTGCACCATCCCAAGCATCTTTCTTGGTCCAATTGCCCATGGTTACCACAGAATGTAAGGTGATGGTTGGCTGGGTTTTGTTTGGGTTAGGTGGTTTTAGTTTTTCTTTTTTTTTCAAGGAGCAGAAAAAAGCATGAAGAAGGATAGTGGCATAACAGTCATAACCTGTTGAAAAGATTGACTCTGAACTGAAAACACAGACAGCTCCTCTGCCATCTGTTATACCTGGAGTTATCTGGCATACAGCTATATCAGTGTCAGGTGGAAAAACTACAGGAGACGTTCTAAGGTCATAGATATGATAAAAAAAGAAAGGATGCTGTGTAGGTGTTAGATGCCAGAAAAAATGGTTACCTGGTGAATACCAGTTTGATGGGGTAGAAATAAAGGAACTCCCACAAGGCTAAAAGGAAATACAAATTGTTCTGAGTAACCACAGAGGGGATAAGAAGGAAAAGCAAGCTGAAACCTCTGATGTGGTCCAGGGACAGCTGCCAGCTGCATGTGTGTTTGCAAGTGAGGAGGCTGATTCTTGCAGCATAGACTGATAGCTCTAAACACCTTCCAGGAGACATTTGTTTAAAATTTTAAGCTCCAAGAATCTCGGGGGATTTGGTCTTGGAATCTACTTGTGAATGACACAGACTTGGCTGTGGAAGAGATTTGTCATCCTACCAATCAATTTAGCCACAAGAATACCTTGAGTGAGCATCCTTAAAAATATAGCTATTCAATTTCTTTTAGTCTATTGCTACTCTAATCAAATTTTGTACTTGTTTAGAGAGTCCTCTGTCAAGCACTTGTTGGCTTGCTTTACTTATGTGCTTGGCTTTGTGATAACGTTTGTTCAGACTTGTAAGGTTCGATCTCTGCTTAAGAGCAAAGGATAAGCTTATAGCTGCATGCCTGATACTTTAGGGGATTTAGCTACCTGCAAGACAATCAAAAGGAAAACTTAGTTTCATTTTTATTGCAAGTTAATCTAATGTTAAAATCAACTGTTTAAATCCCATTGTAGTAACAGGGTACAATGAATTCTGAAACACAGAGTAGGGGAAAAGTAAAGCAGTTGTAGGAAAGAGAGAAGATAGCAAGAGGGACTGATTTATTTGAGTATTTTTCTGACTAATAATTAAATTTGAAAGGTCAAAGAACATGCACTCAGGGTCTCTGTCACTGGAGAGGATATACAAGTATTTGGAATTGGACTTGAAGAGTTTAATTTCTCAATGCAAATGTGTAGTGGTAGAAGCTATCAAATTAAAATAAGGGCAGCTAGGCTCCACTAATTCACACCAACTATGAACCCCATTCAAATTAGTTTCCATCAGTTGTGAACCTGGATCAAAGCTCATTTTACTGACAGAAATCTCTGTCAATGGAAAGGACATGCAAGTCAGGAATAGCAAAGTAGCAGGAAAACTTATTTTTTAAAGACTTAGTTTATTCATTTTGATCTAGCTATGACATACTTCAAGGAATCTGGGCTTATTCCTGCAACCATGTATGTTACAAAAGAAACCAAGATTTAATGCACGATTCTGCAAAGTTCATTTCGTTTCCTGGGGCTGGTAAATTTCTGCATCACTAGATAATGTAAAAGCAGTATCTACCATTGCACTAATGATAAATGGTACTTTATGTACTTGTTTATGACAGTAAGGAAATCCATGGACAGTAGTATGAAGGACTCAAATACCTTTAGAATGGGTTTTGAATCTATTTCCATGTTGTGTTTTGGAAGGCAAATGCTATCTAACCAGGATTTTATGAAAATACTTCCTTAAGGGTTAAGTAGGAATATAAAACTGTAGCACTCCATATTTATCAATGTTACTGCCCTAATATCCTTTTGCTATTCTAAAAGATATATCAGATACCACTATCCTCCCTAAATAACTGTTAAGGAGTTCAGTGCAGAAAGGATAGATAATCAGTACAGGAGATTCCTAAAGTGCTGATGGATCAAGCTGGACAAATGTTATCAACTTGACCTCCTCAGGTTTTTTTTCATTATGTCACTGATACTTTCAAAATAATTTTTTCTGGAACTGATATTTTCTTAACTCTTTCACTTTTCTGTTTCAATGTTGTACTTTGTAAGATTGTAAATTCCAGAAAATACACTGTTCTGCTCTAATCTTGAGCACTTAGCTACTTAAGAAGTTGCTATGTTAACATTAAAGTATTTTATTTCCATAAAACACGCAATGCTTTACTATTGTTCTGCTTGGACTCTGCTGACTACTTTGTATGAATACTGGTATGAGTATAGAAGCATACATTTGGATACCCTCACTGGCAATAAAAACTTGTGGGGCTGTTGTGGAGGGAAATATCTGTAAGTCCTAAAAACTGATTTTATATCTCTGCCAAATATTTGTAGCTCAAGAAATAGATGGGAGAGAATTCCTCCCAACTCTAGCTGTTCATATTCTGATTTGTTTAGATTGTATCTGTGCTCCCCTTTTGTTCTGTATAATAAAACTTGTGTCTTTTTATAGAAATCCAAAATACTGTGTGGTATTATCTGGACTATCTCTTATCCTATTTAGGCACTGATTCCTCCTAGAGAAGCAGGTATTTTTCCTTCTAAACTCTTCTGATAACACCTGTCAAACACAGAGTTTGCAAGGGATTGTGTAATGTTTTGGATGGCCTTGCTAGTATTGAAGTTGCAGTGATGTGTAATCCAGCAATGACCTTATCAGATTTCTGCAGACATGTTCAGCTGTGGCTGAATGGTCATAACATGTGCTAGCAATAGGGGAACATATGTTAATTTTACATTTATTTGACACTGCTGAAAATGGTTTATTAGGTAATTATGGGTAAATATGCTGCACTGAAATAAATGTCTTAGTATTGGCATCAGTGAGTCAGCTGACACTCTACCCTTGATACTCTGCTAAATATGCTGTTTACAAAAGCTTGTTCAGTTAGGTGTTCGTCTTATCTCAGGCATCATCAGAGTGTTGCATGAGCCAGAAATTACCTACCCTCTTCTTCTGGAACTCCAGAAAGGCTGCTATCTCTTGCTCTAATTGATTAGAACTAGGGGGAAGTCCTGGTTATTACTGATCTGAATGGAAACAGTAAGAGAAGGAAATAGAAGCAGTTGTTTCAGCTTGCAGACTGAAAGGATTTAGACAAGACTCATGTTAAAGTCCAAACAGCAGTAATCAAGAAAGAACCTCTAAACTTTTCATTCATAGCCGCTAAATGTGGTTGCATACTTGGAGATTCAAGACAGCTGCTCTGAATGTAACAGAGGCTGTCTAGTAGTTTTGCTTCATTACCTTCTTTTATAGGCAACGTTTTTTACCACATGCAGAAAAGAAAATCTCTGAAGTGCTTTTTATAAAAGAGGGCCAGTCAAAACAGATCACAATTGTATTTCAAATAGTGTTTATTTAATTTGATTTCCATGTAGCCTTCATTGTCTACTTTCTTTTACATTCTCATTTCCATCTGGAAGGCTGGGAAGGCAGCTGGCTTCCCAGCAGACACCAACTCCACAATTAGGTAGCTGGCAGGCAGCTATTGCTTGCCTGTTTGTGGAGACTGTCTGCCTTGCTGGACTTCATGGCACGCTTGTCCACTATAATCCATTTGCACTGGGAACCTGGCTGCACCTATTGGCCCTTGATCAGGAATATAAAGGGTTCATTCGGCTCTTGAATAGCAACAACTTTCTATGTATAAGACCAGGCATCAGAAACATATATACTATAAAGTTTTTAAGCCCATTTGCTGTGTTATCTGTACCCTTCGTTTACCTTGTAAGGAAATATATTGGGTACCACTTTGAAGTATACTCAGACTGTCTCATCAAGAAGGCACAATAATACTATTCTTGTCCTGATGGCTGTAAATCAGAAAGATGCTCCTGAAGCTGTCCCTTACATATGTTTGTGGTGGGATGTTCCACACTGTCTGCAACGTCTGAGCAGCATTAATCTCTGCTCCTGTTTTAAAGTCTGTTCAGTTTGTCTCATGGGAGCTTACAGCAGTAGAGAAGATAACTTAGGAATACTGTGAACTTTAATAATTTAATTTTAACTTTAATAATTGCCAATTATTTTTCAAAGCCCCTTCAAAGTTTACTGCATTTTCCTTGCTTCTATGAGAACTGGTAGACCATGATCCATAGCTGCTTACTTACAGATTAGAGAAATAAAAAGTTGTTATTCAAAATGATTTGGAAGTTGAACATGGGAAACCAGAAGACAAGCAATTAAGCTTATGTAACATACACACACCTGGAGTGCATATGTATTATATATACAAGATCTTTCAATCCAAAAAAATCACAGAAATTATTTTAAATAAGGTTTTCTTTAGAATTTGTAATTGTGATTCTTATCTGGAACAATCCTTAGTTCAGCACTTTTAGTTTTCTAGTAGCCTATAAACATTTCTTTTTCTCTGTCCACTTTCCTGTGGTATTGCAGAGATGTTCAGCACTCTGCCAAAGATGCCAGATTCAGATTCTGGGACCTCTCTTACAGGCTGTGTGTCTCCTCTCCTTCAGCAGCATCCATGCCTGTGAAATACTGCACATTACTTGGGGTCTCTAAACTACCACCAGCCATTCTGCCTTTATTATTAAACAATCTGGTATTTAACCAGTGCTAATAACTCCAACAAAATGATGTGCTAGTACATTCAGAAGCAGATCATAGAGCTCCATGCTTCATCACAGAGTGAGCATTTCCTTAGCCATAATGGTGAATCATGATGGAATATGCTGGGTAATGTTATTAAAAGTTAAAAAGTTAAAATCTTTTTATTGTATTTTTTATTGTGTGCTGGTTTTCTTTTGTTGTTGTTGTTTGTTTATTTTTATTGCAGAAGTCTAAGATAAAAGATTAAGATGGCAAAAATCAATAGCAATTAGGAGCCTCACACTGTTTTCTCCCAGAATATCCAACCTCAAGTTTAGATTTTATTTTTCCGCCTTCGTTTTCCGGATTCATACAACAGTTATCTAAAGAGAACATAACATTTTGTACACATCAGTTACTGACACCAGTTATTTTTATCTTTTGCATTCTCTAGGAGGCAAACAAGCCTCATTATCTTCATCGTACAGAAAGGAGCTTCAGGCAGCGGAAGAGCTGCCTTGGAAAATTCAGTAAACACTAATATGCATCTTAAAGCTATCCTATAACCAGACAGCATCTGAAGCAGGGATATACAACAGATTCTGTTTCCATCCTTCAGTGTCATGACTTTATTCACTAACTATCCTTACAGTTTTGCAATAACAGAAACATCTTTTGTTTGGTGGTTGTCATTGTTGCTTAGAAAAAAGGAGAGATAGTAGCCTGAATCTAGAATAAAATTATGTTTAATTTTAACATAGTTACAGACTGTTATACCATCAAGCTCCCCATCTCCTTATGTAACATAGGTACAGATGTTTTCTTCATGTTATAACAGAGGTCCTCTTATAAAGTGTTTAGTTTTTGCACCTGTTTTCTTAGGCTTTGGTTAGCTGAGCTAATCTACAGGTTAAATCTTCAGAAAATAAATATTATTTCAGTAAGTTACAGTGGATGAAGCCAGAAGCAGTTTCTGTGGCTATTTTGTCTCTTCTGGAAAGTGTCATGAAACCTCATACATCAAGAAAAAAATTATCACACACTTGATAACAATTTTTGCCAACCTCTCCTTTTCCCACACTTCCTGAAGCAGTGGTCACTAGCTGTGTTACAATGTGGTCTAATGATTTTGTCCAGAACCTCTCCTTTCCTTCATACCTGAAGAACACCTCTGTGTGGTTTGCCACATCTTTCAGGCATATATGCTGTGTGTATCCTTACAAGTGGCATCCAGCTGATGTTAGAATCAGTCTTGTTTAACTTTCTGGCTGCTGTTACTACCCTCCAGCTTTTGATATTGCATCTGCCTAGCAAAAAGAGCACTCCAGGTGTTACTTGGCTTCAGATTTTGTTACAAGATTTTTTTTCTCATCATCCTGTTGCTAATTTGAATGTCTTGGCCAGACTCCAATGCAAGTAATTGCATTCTGTCCAATTTTCCCTGCCATTTCCATTGCAGATGTTATTTGTCACTACTTGTAAGAGTGCTGAGTGACAGTGCTGTTAAATTTCCAGTGCATATTTGGGTAGTGAGAAGAAAACAGTGCATGGAGTCCAAAAGGAGCTTACCTTCCTCCATTTGATTATAAATATCACATTAATAATCCATTTTGGGGAGAGGAAGGGGGAATACATTTTGGTCTGGCAAGTTTGTTGCCAAAAGTGGCACACAAATACACTTGCTACCAGTGTGTTCTTTATACCGAGCATTTAATTACCAGAAACAAGCTGGATGTAGAGTTGTTACATTTGAACATCCATGATCCAGAAGTCCAAGATTTCAGATTCTCACCTACTTTAAATTGATAGGTCCCATTTGATTAGCATTAGACTGCATTTATAACAGATAAGGCCCCAAACTATCAAAGACTCCACATTCCATTTTCATGATGTCTGAAGCCTCTGCTCTTGAAGGCCATGATCTTTACAAATTAACTGTTATTGCACAAACTGCATAGTAGGAACGGATTAATGTCTCTGTTCCAGAAAACACCAAGGTTCTCTCACATTGCCTACAAGTATATATTTATTTCTGGTATGTGAAGTAATTCAGGAAAAATTACCTCAAAGATGAACTGGAAAATCAGATGACACAGAATTTATCTTTAAGCCTTTATGAATCAGGTATGTTACCTTACTCATGACTTTCTGTCATTTATTATAATAGCATTTATTATGGTAGTCATTTATTATGACCTCTGTATTAGTTTGGTTTAAAAGAATTAGATTTATTCTTTAAATTAGTTTAATCTATACAAATTCCAGAAGTGGTTAAGTCAGAATAAACAGGTATCAGCAAAGTGTAGTACTGCTTTGAGTCATTTAATTAATTGTATTGCCTAGAAGCTTCAGAACTGAGAATTTGCTTTATGCTGCAAAGCTTTAGCCTCTTGCTTTAAACACGGTTTTATTTCTATGGCTTCTTAAATAATACTAGGACTCTACATAAAGGAATAAACAGGTAAACTTGGTTCTGTGTTTTTATAAGACTGAGCAATCTTTTTAAATTTCTCCCTGGGAATATTTGTGCGCTTTTACCATAAGAGCCGTTTCCAGCTCAGTGCCCCAAAAACAGGTCAGCTGATTAACCAGCCCTATGGTACATAAGGTCTGTGAGAGGAAAAGGCATGTAGAAATTGCTTTGGCATTGTATGAGTTTTTCCATTAGGTCAGTAAAGTTTCTGATATAGCCAGAACCACAAACAGCACACAGATGAATGATCCCAAGCTTTGTGCACACAGAATAATGAGTACTATATCCTCGTTACAGAGAAGTGGAGGTAAAAAGATTTGTAGTGCACTGAATAGTTCTGTATTGCAGATTCCAGTGTGTCATGGAGTAGATGCTCAACAGTTTAGCTAAGGCACTGGGAAGTTCAATGCAGAATAAATTATCCTGCTCGAAATCTGTGCCATATTCATATAGATCAGGGCAGCACAAAGGCCATTTTGCAGTGAAAGTCTCTGATTGTGCTCATCCTGAGAAAGGTACTGCACTGCAGGTGAACTGCGTTATACAACCTGTTCTGGAGGAGGACAGGGAGTCCTGACCTAAGGGATACTTGGGATGATTTTCTTATTAGTTGAGTACATACAGATCTTTTAAGATTTAATCTCTATTTGTTAAACAAAGCCAGGAGTGCTTCACATCTTTATATGTTTTATTTAATAACTACTTTGGAACACTTTAGGTTATGTTTCTAACAGCTTCCACTGCATTAAAGTGCAGCGTGAATACTGTAAAATATTTTTCATTAATATTGGCTTGATTTTTTTTAAGTGATGTCACTTGACTGTTTTATTACCCCTTTCATGTTTTCATAAGTATTCAAACAAATAAGGAGTATCCACTTCCTGCAACACACACACACACACAGACAAAATGTCATAGAAAGTATACTCTTATGTCTGTGCTTTCACTGAGAATACTTTTCTACCTATTAAATTAAGGGAAATGGCAAGATTTCAAAATGTAGTCTCTTTGAGACCGTAGAAACTCAGGTAGTAAATATTGTATATATGTCACAAGGCCAAGAAATAATTATAGAACCTTTACAGAAAATGTATTTGAGAAGCTGAATTTCCTCCTAGGCCATTCAGAAGTAGAAAAGAATACAGTCCAGACAAAACCATTCTGGGGTACATTGCCTGCTGCACTAACTGTGACTATGTCCATTTGACAAACTGAGGCACATAACTTAAAAAAATTTTTTTATGCCAATGCCACTGGATTAGCTGGCACAGAAATCTTTGTCTGACCCAATGCCAACACCATGCATAGGAATTTTTCCATTCCCTCTAGTGATCACAGACATAAGGCCTTAAAAATGGCACTGCACCAATAGTTATAATGCATACCTGTTGTTCAGATAGCCCTTGGGAAAAAAGAAAACAAACAACCCAAACCTGGTAAAACCAACAGAGATAATGGAAGTGTTACAGAATCTTATGGAAAAAAAATGTAAAAGTTGATTATTAGTTGGAATTATTTTCTTGTAACCTGGTAGGAAATTTTCTAAGAAATCTTTTTCCCCATTGCACATAGCTTGCTTCCTTCTTTAAAAGATATTATTTAGCAATACAGTGCTAACATTTATTTCTAACTACAGGGTAAAAATGCCCAGTACATGAACTGTGATGGTCTTTTGCTGTACCTTCTGCCAGAGCAAATATCTCAGAAGGAAATACAGGCTCACTGACTTTAAAGGCTTACAGAACCAGTTCTTGCTTATGTAAGTACTTGGTGAGTTGCTTGTGATATAACTGCTCTGCTTCCCAAGGCATTAGCTGTTCTTCTGAAATGATATTGCATTACATTGTGTCATGGAATATTCCTAAATAATAAAAACAATAAAATTTTGATAGTCTTCTCTTGGATGTCAGACTAATCTATGGGGTATTCATTAAAGTGTAAGAGTGGAGCCTTACAGGTTGCTCAAGCTCCCCTCCTTCACTGATTTAAACCAGATTGCATATATCTGCAGCTCAGTGAAGATCTTGCATAAAATTAAATCCATGTGATTTATTATTTTTCTCTTGCATCTAGAAGCCCTTGTGAGATATGCTTTAATTAAACAAGTGACACCATGGATTTAGTTTCAGATACATTGGTTAAAACAAGAATTTTTATGACAGTCTTCCCTAATCCGTAAAGTGAAAGGAAAAAAGTGTTGAGAGAGATGAAGACAAGAAGAAAACATTTTTTCCCTTATGTCAGAAATGACACATCAGATCTTGAAATAAATATTGCTTTGTACTTTTGCTCCTAAACATCCAGTTACATAAAGCATAGCTCATGTTATAGAAAGTTGTTTTGAGAGTGATCATATGTAGATGGATGTTTCCCTGCATTTGCTGGGTTAAGAGCTCTCACACCTTTCTCTGCCTTTTGCATTGGAACTGGAATGGTGCCCATAAAGCCACCTTGTTCTCTGTAGCCTAAGAAAAAAAATCATGGTTTCTTTGATGCGATTTAACTTTTGTTAAACAGGATTACCACTTGCCAATTAAGCACATTACTTCTGCATTAAATATTTTCCTCTATGTAAAACAGAACTCAGCTGAATTCTGCACTGGAATAGCATCACCATCCTGACCCAACCCTACAGAACCCCAGGAAAATCAAAGTAGGACTAAAATTATCATCAGATGCTAAAATTATGCATCAGAATACAAAGTAAATGTTCTGAAGTCAGCCTGATGACTTTCAGCCAAGACAGATCAAAGATTTCTTCATACTTAGGCCCTGTTCCAGCAAAGCACTTAAGCATATGCTGAAGTCCTGCAGCAGTGTAATGTCCAACACTGGTTCGATTGCCTATAGATAGCTAGCTATAGTTTCACTTTCCATCTTAAATCTTTTCTCACTCAATGCTGATCACCTAAATACGTAGATTAAAGACGAATATACAAATAGGATACTATTCAAGCTGATTCACTTATTAACTGTGGTAGGTTCCTAATTTGAAGAAAAGCTACAGAAATATCCTCTCTTCTTCAACATTTACAACATACATTTTGGACATTGTGTCAATGATGCAAGGCTGTATTGTATGTGTGTTGTTTTCAGATCACGGACCTCCCTGATTGATATTCTTCCCTATATTGCCTATAATGAATGCACTGTGGCGTCCCACTAGGGAGCTGTGGTGGGATTAATAGATCAATAAGCTTAATAGATCAATATTTGCATAACAGGTTTCCAAAATATATCTGGTAGGGTCTAGCAGAATTGATAAACTTCAAATTTGTAGTCTTTGTTCACCTTAAAGTACCTTCTTTATGTCACAATCAAAGATAAAGTACTTTCTAATTATGCTCAAGGAAGATTAGAGTGTAAAAATTAAAAGAAGGGAGAAATCCACACCCAAAGGAAACTCAACCAAATCCCTTTTTACTAAATGCTTGGTTTGTTAGGGTTTTTATTTTAGTTACTCATTATATCCTAGTGAAAGTTCTAACTGTAAAGTTTCCTTCTGTCACAGCATATTTGGAGTTTCATTCGCAATTTCTTCTTTAAAAATCATGGGTTTGCTGTTTTAATCTGGGGCAAAGATCACTGTGTTTTCCTATGTAATGGAATAGGTGGTTTTCTTTCTTGGCAGAATTGTTATGAAACTTTATCAATTACTGTTTGTAGATAACTGAAGTTGTAAAGCAGAAGCTGATAGGGAACAGCAAAGAACTGTCATTTTTTTTTTAACACTATAGGAAATACATCCTGGAAATGCTGTTCTTTGCTTCTCTTGCTTTGGGCAGATTTGTTGGGTTTTGTGTCCTGAATAATACTTGAGCTAGCAAATCAAGCATATTAATTAAGGCTGTGGTAAATGGCAGCAGTTATGAGTAATTATCTTTAAGTCTTTCTCATATGTCATAGCTTTCAAAAAGATATCATATAACATTTCTTCAAAACTAATAACCTCAGTAATTCTTTTGTCCTTGTTTTGCCAGGTTCATTAAATGGTCCAGCAGCCTGATTCTGGCAGAACAAATGAAATGCAATAGAAATGGAATTGTATATTTGTTCTACAGGTTTGGCCATGCTTCTGTATTTGTAGATAATTTAATGCCCATTAAAAGCATCCATCCTGATGCATATGCAAACAGCTGCAGTTCTGGTATGATTCTGAATGGTCCTATTTGCCATGGTACTGCGAAAATATGTCCAAAAAAACCACCCAGATAGAGAGTTCTGCTCTCCAGTCCTCTGCTTGTGTTCCATTGATTCTCAAACTACCTGGCTGTTATAGACCAATGGTTGTGACGGCCATACTCTGTGTTAAAGTAGTAAATTACATGTGACAGAAAGCTATGGAAACTAAAACTATGCAATATTCTGTCTCTGTGACAAAGGATTTCTTTCCTTGTACACAGTACAAACAGCAAAGCATCCAGCATGCACATCTGATTAATGGCACTGACTGATCCAAGCAGGCAGCCTTATTCACATACAAGTCATGCATACAGGACTTTTCAGAACTCAGTCAAAGCTTATGTGAACACATTTATTGATCTTTAATGGACATCACAGTTACAAATACGTGTTTGACTAGTAAAGGAAAATAATTGTTTCTGCCTTTTGAAAATCAAGCTGAATAGTTTACAAACCACCAAACTAAAATGGTGGAAATTTAAGAAGTTTTATAGAAACCCACTAATTAGGTGTTTATATGACAGGAGGTTTTAGGATAGGCTGTCAGTTTTTGAAAAGCTGTCATTTGTCCTACATGTCTCAGACTTTCTCCATCTTCCAGAGCCCAATCTCCTCGAGAGTTCTTTCTTTTTCCTTTCCTTGAAGCAAGCTTGTAATACAATACAAAGCCCCCAGTATTTTGGGGTAGGGGCAAATTCTTCCCTAGATGATCTTAAGGTCCTTTCCAGCCCAAACTATTCTATGATTCTATGGCTCCATTCTTGTTTTCTCACCCACCTCCCACCCCCCACCCCCCCACCCCCCGTCTTTTTTTTTCTTCTCTGTACTGTTTATCTGCTGTAACTCTGCTTATTTAGGAAAAACAAGCAAACAAAACAAATAATAGGGTTTTTTTTCAGCTTAGCACAGCATTAAAGCGTATCTGGTTTATGTGTTGTTACCTTTAGGAATGTCAAAACAAAATGTCTGAGGGAAAGCTTTCTTCTTTCTTTTAATTACAGTATTGTTAAGATAGTTCTCTCTAGATAATATCAGAGATCTGGAGCTTGTTTGGGTATTACAGCATTAAGTGGGTGTTATTGTTAACAGCTAAATTCCTCTAGGCTCTGAGAAAACAGTAACAAGTTAATGTGAGGGGGCTAACAGTCACCAAGGTATTTGTTTCCTCCCACAAGCTTTGGAATTAAAACTTCACTGTAATAGCATAAAAAAAAAAACCCCAGCCAACCAACTAGCCCCTTAGCACAACATTCCTGCTGAAGCCCACACATTAACTGATCCTTCTCTGACATTCTGACATCTGGGAGAGCACAGACAGTCTTTTTGGTGGGGCTTTAAGTAGCCACTCAGGTTATCACCTCCCTCTTAGTGTCATTACTCTGGGCCAAGAACCCCCAGGCAAGAAACAGTAAAGAGAATCCTTTGAGCTTGTCTATGAAGGCAAAGGGAATTCCAGGAGATGCCTTGGTTATAGTCACAAACAAGGACTTCATTCCACCTAGCAGCTTTGATCTATTAACTATCAAGCAAAGCAAGAAAAGGGGTTAAATATATTAACTTCCCATCTCCCTCCTCCTTCCCTCCTAGACCACACACCACTTCATAAACAAGGGGAACATTTGCAAAGTATCCTGAGCTTCATACTCAGCCCAACAGTTCCTTCTGAGCCTCTCAAGGGAACAGAAGATCTCTCTCTCCTACCTCTGAGCACCTAAGGAAGCCCTCTCCAGTCCTACTCTCATTCCACATCCTGATAAATTCAGTAAGGCAGGAATAACTTGTGTCTTTGAATCTGGCTCACCTGACCTTGCCAAGTGTGGATCAAGGTTTCCCTTTCAAACAGGAAAATTTCTTTCCAAGTCTGTGTTCCAAGGAGGTAAGAAATTTCTTTTGTTCCAATCTTGTTTCTGTTTGTCCTAGTATTTAGCTAGTAAAATGCCAAAGGGATTGGACTCTGTGAAATAAGTGAATCTAGGAAAGGGCTTCTTTTCTGTTCAGGCTGCCCTAGCTCCTCGAGTTAGAACCAGGAACTGAGTATGGAGCTTTACCTTGCATTTTGCAAAATGTTCTGGGTTTCCTTTTACTGGAACTCAGTTAGTGCAGCTGCTTAATTGTTTCCAAAATCTGAGAAACTATAAATCTTTATCCCAGCAGGAACTGCATTGAGGTCAATATCCTCAATGATGAAAGACAAACAAGATAGTGTCACAGCAGGATGCCCCTTTCTATAGGGAGAGATATTCCATCTTGTTATTAATAGAAATATTTTGTTGGAACTAGTATAAATAGATTTGTTTAGAAAAGGGAAATGATGCTTTTGTTAAAATTTTTAAAGTAATTCTTACATATTATTTAAAACAGAAGATTTTAACAGATCAAAGTAAATGGTGTCCTTCATCCAAGGAAATTATCATCTGAGAACATGATCCAGCCAACTGTATCTGGATTTGACAGTTAACAAAACTAGTTTATGAACTGTTTTTAACACCTATGCTGTTCCTAGCTGAATTGTCAGAAGAGAGAGACCATGTCTGTAACTGCTAAGAGTATATGTAAATATGAAAAGCAAATTCAGGGAGAAATACTGACATACCATATCATTTCAGAAGTCAAGACAGACTTTCCTATGATGGCTTATTTTGCAGGATAATTCTCTTTCCATTTGAAAGCACCTTTAAATAAGGAAGAAATAATAAACAACAAAGGGAAAAAAAATGCTGGTGACAGCATAATATGGTAATGGTCCCAAACCTAAAGTCAAGTCAGTTTTTTAAAGTTTGACTTAATCTTTGGAAGTGGAACATACTGGGGTAAATCTGCCACTGATTTTTATATAAATTTAATGTTTTATGTAATAAATATACATATTTAAATATTTTATTTTAATATATATTATAAGCAAACAAGTAAATAATAAAATTAACAGCTGGTATTAGTGATCCGCTCTTCATAATAAAGCCAGGAGATGAGACCTTTCCCTTCTGCTTGCCCACTGGGTGATTTGCACCAATACTTAACTGTACCTTGTTATGATTCAGGTGATTACTTGTGGAAATATAGCAGGAAAAGTTTTTTCCTGGTAGGTAAAAATTGGAACCCACTAATACTGATGCAAGAGACCATATGGTCCCCATGGCAGGTGTGCTAAAAAGCGCCTACTGCAGAAAAGTTATGATACAGAGCACCGTAAGTCTGCTTGGCATAATGTACAGAGAGACTGTGCCAATGAAATGCACAGTATCTGTTGCCTAGGTGCATGGAGAAATACAACAACTAAGTCTCTAGTCACTCAGCATATGTCAAAACATGCTGCTCGGCTTGAGGTCCTCCCGGTTCACATGGTTGCCCAACAATATTCAACAAAATTTTAAAAAGTATTAAGGGAAAGTAAGGAAAAAAAAAATGCAATGTATTCTCTTTTATGGTGATGATTATTTCTCTTAAGTTTAATTTTTTCTAGTTTTTTACATCTCAGAATCATGTTTTCATCAACCTGATCCTCAATGCCTCTTACAACTGATGAACAGTACGTGGATCACACTGTTTAACAGCAGACCTGAATGCTTTCTATTCTCATGATTAGATAATGACCGACTGTGACTCTTTCTGTCTTCTTAATTCCAGGCAATTCTGGATATCATGAAAATTCCCCTCTGCCTCCTTAGTGTATGCATAAAGACTGACTACTTTGAAGTGCATTGCACTCATAAATTTCTGAATGAAGCAGATAAATAAGATATCCATTTTATGATGAAGGAAACAGAAACATTTGACATAATAAGCTGCCTACCTTGCTACCTTTGTAGTAGACCTAAAACTGGAGCATATGCATACCTAGTTGCTGTAGCCCTGTTTAAGCCACCAGAGCTTACCATCTTTACAAGTACATCTTCCTCTTCATGTCAGCAAGATATCTTCTGTTTGATCACTCATTTCTGTTCTGTTAGTGGTTATATCCAAGGTGTGTCTAATAATGTCATTTAGTAATGTGTAGCTGATTAGCACTTTGAATCAATTTTGGAGAAGGTTTCTTTCAATTTCTTCATGTAGTAACTGTCCGATAGATAGAAATCAAATATTTTGGGTTTGTTTTTTTTCTTTCTTGGGGGGCTTAGTTCATGAAATCAAATTTTATCACAAAGAATACATTTATATGGATGTCAAGATATATATGTCTTTCAGCTTATGGGTATTAACTCTGCCCTTTTGAATTCATTTGGAGTTGAAGAAATTAATTAAGAAGTAAAAATCCTTACCTTTAAAACTTGCTTAAGGCTGAGAAATTAAGATCCCTGATTCTGCTGGTTACATCCAGCATACATACTTGCCTTTAGCATTTTAACTATTCAAGATAAAATTCTTACAGGTAAGAAGCAGAAGTTTGCTCACTATCATAGAGCAGGAGCTTGATTTTTAAAATATGGATATATGAGTTGCAACTTAAAGAATGTTTAAGCAAAGCATGCCATATAGATGCCTCTAAGCAGTTACAAATGCATTGAACCAATTCTGATTTTAAAGAAAAAGCATTTCCTGTAAGTAGTGAGGAACACTGATCACATTTCACCTTGGCTTCTTATCACAGTCCTTAGTAACTGAGCAACTCCTTAATAAATTCAAATTAACCAGTGGCAAACAGAAATATAATATAGTCTTTTCTGAAAATGTCTCTTTATTCATGCATCACACATACTATGACACAACAAGCAGCATGTTAATGATTTTTTTTTACCAACATTATCTTAAAGCAATAATAAAATATATTCATAAAACTTGGTGGGGCAAAGACATTGGGTTGAGAGTAACAGGAAATGACCATAACTGTTTTTTGGTTTACTGTTGTAGCGCAAAATTGCTTTTCTAACAAAAAACCTCTGAATTGATGCACAAAGGCATAGCATAGGAAAGGTTTTTCTGTGCTGTGGAAGTAACATGAAGAAGGAAGAAAGATAATACAGCTTATAGATTTTTAAAGTACCATAACCTAGCATTTAAGACATCGGGGTTTTTTTCAGTCACTGTTTATTGCTCCATTTAATGCTGAAAAGAGAATACAATGTTGCCTAGTTTTCATAGGTAAGCTTGTTTTTTTCAGAACTAATCTAGTTTAACAACTAAAAATAGCTGTTAATATTCAGCTAGGTATGCAAGTTTTCATGAACAATGAAACAGCATAATGCATATACACATAAATAATTGGCTAAATTCTCAAGGAGTTTTTGATGTAATATGTATTTCATAAGAACAGCCATTCAGGAATGCTACTTAATAATACAGAAAATCTCCAACATTTTGGTGTTTACTAAGCAATGATGGTATGTACTTTTGCGTTACAATGTCTAAGCAAGAAAGCATTCATGTATTTATGTGAGCCATTTCAGCAGCCGGTATACTCTCCTCAAGTAGCAGTCAGTGTCTTTGAACCACCATGTGTTGCATTATTTTCTTTCAGAGGTTCCAAGAATATATACCCTTTATCAGCATTTCACCAGGAATTTCACTGTTCCTGAAAACTGGTTCCAGGGTCTTTAAATTCAGACTTCCTGATGTAAGTGGTCTTTCAGTCAGAGATCCCAGGAATTCTAGGTTATAATGAATGTAGGTGATCAACACCTTTTGTTGGAGAAAAAGAGGGGAAGTTGCTGAGATTCTGAATAAGAGTTATCACCAGTAAATGGCAAAATTCTTTTTTCTGTTCAGTTGCTTATGCACTTTTCTATAGCTACTGAGGCTTGGACTTTAGTGCAATTTAGTTTACGGAGAATTTACCTTAAATGAGTGGATAATTAAGACCATTTTGTGCATGTTTCAGTTCCTCTGTGTGCTGTTTATGATGTAAAATAAAGAATTATCTAGAAACTATATTCCTGTTGCACTCTAAGGTCTGGGCAACCGGATGTGATGAACTTTTTCAGTGGATAAAGAAATTAGGTGACTAAAACTTATTCAAGAAAAAACACAGAAACAAGTTTTTAAGACATAAAACCAAAACAAGACTGTGGTTACACAGTATAAAAATATGATGTAGGGACTTTCCGTCCTAAATCAAAAATGATATGACCATGGGATGCCTAGTATGGTATGAGTTTGTTCTGCTCATTCAGACTTAGAAATTGTGATAGGTTTATTTTATATTTGCTAGCTATGTCAGACTTTGTTGTCTGCCACTACCATAAACTCTTCATTGAGTGTTCTTTCAATTTTATAGAAGTTATACTCAATTTCTGTCAATTTTATCAAAGATTGTAGATTGGGTTTATAAATTACATGATATTCTGGTAGTGTTCTGTTAAATTCCTTAAAGCCAAGGAATTTCTTAAAGCCTCAGTGGAATGATTTGTGTCTTAAGGTTGCATGAAAACCAACAGGATATGCCCTAGCAGTTTTAGAAGAATAAACTTCTCCAGGCTTGTTTCACATGAGAGTTTTGTGCTTTGTTTTTCCAAGGCTGTCATTAATTTTTTGAGGACTTTGGAAAAAAAGAATGAACAAAAATGCAAACCAAACCAAAACAACCCACAAAACCTGATATAACAATAAATTAGCTCTATGTAATGATACATTCTCCACTTTGTGTATAAATAGTCCACAGTTTTCAGTAATGCCCTCTTGAGTCAGGTTGAAATACTCCTATTTGCTTCATTGGACCCTATAGGACAAATCCAAATCTGGTAAGCTTTCAGTGAAATGAGCAGTTACTCTTGGGACTAATTTGGCCAGAATAATTTGACCTTAAAATGGTTTCTAAAAAATAGCATTTAATCTTCACTGTCTCCCTTGAAACAGATAAGAATTCTTGAGTTTTAAATGACACTAAGATTGGTCCATTTTCTCACCCTCTTATTCTCAATATAATCACTAAATATGATAAAATGATGAGTAGTGACTGTTTTTAAGCTCCAGGAGACTTAATGAGACATTTAAGAACTTTCATGTTGTTAAAATACAGAAAGTTTCTTTCTGCATTTCTATTTCTGTAAGGTAGTTGTTAGTGTATGTCTGGAGCATTATTTCATGGACGAATGATTTTTTCTAACTTACTTTGATGCCTACATTTAGATCAATATATTTGTTTCAGAAACAGTTGGGTCTCTGACTGAAGGCTTTGTTGTCAGAAGCTTGCTAGTGTGAGTGAAATCCAATTTGTTTCCGTTATAGACGAAGCCACAACCAAATGGCAATTTGTTTTTGTGTATGTGTACACTGCATAGGCACAGAAGTGACAAAATCAGAAGGAAAATAAAGGGACTAAGTTGCAAGTAGTAATGGCAAAACTTTTTACAATGTGTTTGCAGTCTGTATTTTCTGTACTCGCATTCATGGATTATCAGTACAGTTTTCATGACTTTTTAACACTCTCAATATGCAAGATCTGTAAGACTGAGAAAATTAAGACTTGCAACAATGATCTTTTGTCCGACCTAAATTAAATCACTGATGCATGTATCACCTTATCTCAAGAACTGATTATTATGCTTTATATTAAGCAGTTATGAAGACAGGAAAACAAAGTGACTGACAAGCGCTGAACAATCAAACATATTCTAATGATATATCTTTTTACCTTTATCTTGTAAAAGAACTTCTGTAGATCTCAGAGTGTAAACTTTAAATGTGTGCTGCCACTGCAACAAAGCAAAATTATTTTTCTTGTCTTTACTAACTAATGAGTAACAGGGAAAAAATACTGAAGTAATCTGGGTCTGCTGAAATGCCAATTTCAGGTACTTGGTGTGAATTCCAGTTTTTGGGAGTTGGTTTTTGAGTCACAACAAAGCATTTAAACAAAAATATTTTTTATAATGATTTTTCCCTCCCTTACTTTTAGGGGATTTCAAAATCTGTGAGGCTCACCCTTTCACATTTCCAAGCTAACAGATTTATTCCCATGCAATTTAGCTGATGCATGATGGAAAAATTAAAAACAGCAAGTTGGCTTTTTTTGAGAGATATCCTCCCAAAAGATGTCGTTCTTAGAAGCACATCTTGATGCTGAAAACCCAGTTAGAATCCAGGTCTTCCAAATCTTGAGTCTTCAGTATACAGTGTTGTTTTCCAGGGTGAATCATGAAGCATGGCTATTGCTTTTTTGAAATGCCACTCATACTGCACTGTTTCAGCAGCCCTGTGCACAAGATACTTTATCATGTATGCACATATGATACAGTATACCTACCAGAACTCTTGCCTCTAATCTATTCTTGCTGACTTTCAGTGTGTCCCTAGCTCTGATTCCTTCCCACACCTCTTTCCACACAATCTTTGATAAGGTCCATGTTTTCAGAGATGTGAGGATTTTCTTACATCTTGACTTACATCAAGTCTCTAAAGAGGTCAAGACTGCAAGAGGAGACAAGAACCTGGACTGCTGGACTCTTTCCAAAACGGTGTTTTACTTGAATAAGTCATTTGTTCACTCTTCATCTTTCTTTAAAATGGGCATAACTTTTTTTTCTTAACATTGCAGAGAATGGCAGAAGGATTCTATAAATTCTATACGAATTCTTTGTACAAAGAAACTCTATCTGAATGCTAGAAACTATTTTGTGTCCAGATTTTAGCACAATATGACTCTTTGATCTATGTTAATGCGAGTTTTTTGGTGAAACGGAGATAGTTAAATGGAAATGGGTTTAGAAAGATGAGAGTTACATTTCCTGCCAATAATTACATGTTTCAAAGAGGAACAAAAGGGAAGCTGGAAGGCAGTGGATCTGACCAGTTCTGATCTTTGTTCTGATCAGTCTGTGGGCATAGTTCTGTGATTCTGTGATTCTAATGCTGTTGTTTTGGGACTGGGGCTTAGAAGGTTTTATTTTAGGTGGAGGGCTTTTTTGTTTAGTTGGAGATTGGTTTGGGGTTGTTTCTTTTTTTTTCATTTGGTTTGTTTTGGATTTTTTTTTTGGGGGGGGGTTACTTTTTTTTACTGTTTTGGGTTTGTTGGTTTGGTTTTTTTTTCATAGAATCAATGTGAAGTAGCACTCCACTTTCTTCAACTGCTGTTTTAAAATATGGGATGCTCCTTCAGGCACAAATTATGTTTGGTCAAACCAGACATTCTCGGAACATCTTACAGAATTGTTTCTCAGACCAAGTTATTAATTCTGCTTCTGTGTTTGCAGAATAAAAAGATGGTGTTTGACAGCATTGGCAAGTCTGTTATGGGAATGATGAAATCTCCTCAGCAGCCTTCAGTGTAAATTGCCTCCTTGGAGGAGTCTGGGCAGTTAATTCCAGTGGAAAGGAAAAATTAAATGAAATGCAACAATTAGTCTGCATTTATGCAATGATTTAAATCAGCTTATGGTCAAAAAGCATATTTGTAGATATTGCAGTTGCTGTTATATAAAAAACATATGTTTGCTTTTGTGCACATCAAAGCTTGTGAAAATTGAAAAGATAAATTAAGCAGGAAGCTATAATGTTCCTTTAGAGAGTTTCCAAATTGCAGGAGGGTTCAGAGCTGAGCTTTAGCAGGAACGACTTGTTAATACTTTTTTCAGTTTTTTAAACATCTTTTCAAGTTCCTTATTACATTGGTAGCTGGACTTGATCTGAAGTGGATCTGAAAATAAACTGCCATTAATAAAGCACTGGTCTGAAAGTTCAGGTCCTTGGCTTCCACATTTCATTTCCACTTTTTTACCTGTGATTTGGCTGTTGTTTTTTGTGAGGTTCAGGTTTATCTTGCTATAAAATTTCTCGTAGTTGTCCAGAGTTTTTATGCTGTTTGTTGTATGTGCTGACCTATAGGTTGCTGTTATACACAGTAGTGCCCCAGTTTTGGTTTTGATTGGTAAACATCAAAGTTACAGTCTGAATTGGATCCCTGAATGATCCAAAATATATGGCCTATTTTCATGTATACAGTGGTGTTGAGGTTTTCCTCCTATATTATTCTATGAAAGCCCATATTTCTCAGATTCTGCTTTGAGCTAAATTTGGACACTGTGCTTAAAGTTATGTGATCAGTTTTATTGCAATAATATTATAGTTCTTTGTGCATATGTGAGATATGAAGCTGTAAGCTACATGAGTTTAGACTTCTGAGATGGGATTGACTTTTTGATCCTCAGTTTCCATTATAATTTTAGACACTGTATTTCATTATGCTTGTCTTAGATTGCTTCCTGCATTATTTTTAAGTCTGATGCCGATGTTGGATTTTTTAAATTAAAAGTCTGACAACTTTCAAATAGACTTAAGAATAAGTATCTTTCAAGGTTTGGGTAAGATAGAGAGCTGGTTGTTACATTTAACACGTTAAAGCTCTTTTTAAATGAGTTATTATTGGGAGGAGTTATTTTCTCTTGCAAGTGCCTCTGCAAAAGTTATGCTTTCAGTATATGCATTAACAAGCAATCGAAATGATTAATTTTTCACCAGTAAACTTACTCCAGCCTACTTGGTATTTCTAGTACTGATTTGTTCAAGTCTATATTTTGAGAATATCCAACTGAAACCTTTGCTCCATCTCCTCTTTCCCCAAATCAATATCTATTAATGTAATGATGTCTCTTATCTGGCTTGTTTGAGTTCTGTATATTTAATTTGAAAAACCAAGGGAAGCAAAACAGTGCTTAGAAGATGGGGGTAGATCTGTTTGTTTCCAGCTACTAATTCATTGTATCCTGTGAGCTCTCTTAATATTTCCTGTGTATTTGCCAGGGAACAGACATGAATATGCCTGT
The DNA here is from genome assembly GCF_012275295.1 of Melopsittacus undulatus. NCBI lineage: Eukaryota > Metazoa > Chordata > Aves > Psittaciformes > Psittaculidae > Melopsittacus > Melopsittacus undulatus. The sequence goes on from NC_047536.1 coordinate 7,475,195, forward strand.
GTTCTGTAGAACAGGCGCCACTGCCTCTAGCTGTTTCAGCAACTCACCTTGCCAACACATTTTTTCTTTCCAGTTTTGTCTCCTTGAACAAGGGAGAAGGTTTGGGGCAGTGTTTGTCATCTAAGAGTTATTTTGGGATTAGTTGGGTTACTATTCCAAGGTGAAATATTTTCATCATCCTGAAGTGGGGCAGAAAATGTTCACAGATTAATAAACAAAAAGCCCTGCAAACATTGGCTTAACCAAAATGGTTTGGTTCTGCGTTTCTGTGGTGTCGTCAGAGCACATTTGAACTTAAATTGCAAAATGTTGATTCAAATTGAAATTCAAATTAGATCTGTGTCATCATCTGCCGTCTTTAGTTTTGATTTAGTAGATGTACTGAGCTTAGAAATTCCTCACTATCGACTTTCCCTTTCTGTTTCTATCTGAATATTTCCTCAGAAGCTTAAAGAATTTTTATCAGAAAATAGTCAAGCACCTCTGTAGCTGGAATCCTTCCATTTATTGATAATTTCATAATAATAAATGCACAAATAACTAGTTATTACCTGTGACTGTCTGCACTTGTTTCAAAACCTTCTGTTTCGATAGTATCATCTTGCTCCACAGACCTCAAAACTCTGTTTTATAGTGAGAGATAATTTTTTTCATACAGTTTAAGCTCTAAGAGTTTTACACGTGTGCAAGTTTTCTATTTACGATAGAAAATCTAGTTATTTGAAACTGTAATATGATCTATTTTATATTGCAGAGCTTCTCATGCTCACTTCCCCCACCCTGTGCTGCAAAGAGAGAGGGTTGCCCAGAGCATGTCTGCTAGAATCCAGTGGTGGTCTCATTCCTCCTGCTGTGTAATTTTTAATGTGATGTCTGATGTGGCAGGCAGTTTAATGAGAATTCTGATAATTAATTCAAACTTAACTGTTGAAAATGAACAATCCACAATTAAGTGAATGTGATGTGATGACTAATTAGTTGATGTAGCAAATAAGCCAAAGTGCAGTTCATTTTTAAAAAGAAATATTTGAATTGTTTGACAAAAGGTTCTGTAATGCAAGCAATAACACATTGGTCTTTTTTGTTCATTCTTTTTATTTCAACCACAGGTTACTAAAAAATTACTTGCTATATTTCTATGAAGTTGGGTTTCAAGGTCAGGATTAATCAAAAGGTTGATTATATTTATCACTAGGTGTTTGGCTATAGAGATAAAACCAGCTTTTTTCTTCTCAGTTACTATATAGTTATTTGTCATTTTACAGTTTATTCCTTATCCCCAACATAGACTTGCAAGTCATTAATCGATGTCAGTCTTTCCTTGCAGTGAACCACTATGGATTTATTTAAAAGTTTAATCATGTCCTAACTCTTATTCCTGTTCTCATAATTTTAACTTATACAGGAAAAAAAAAGTCATAATGAAGATATGATTAGCACTCCAATTGTTAGCAAGCAGTATTTTAATGGTAGTCATTGTGCATAATAAAGGATGTTGTTTGGAAACCTTTTGCCTGCTGATTGTGAAGAGCATTTAATTAGAAATGTAGCCCTGGAGCAGAGGTGAACCTTTGCTCCCAATTGCCTCTGTTGGGAGCTCCTCCCTTAAGCAGTCTGGGGCAGGTGGGACACAACGAGAACGGGGTGGGGGGAGAGGTGCTGCTGCTCTGGGCAGAGCTGATCCTCCAGCTAAACTCTACTGAGCCAAGGGATCCAGCAATGCTCACTTGTTTGGTGTGACCTCCACAGTCTGTCTCCCTTCAGTTTCCGATAGTGGTTTGAATACTGCTACACTTCTCTGGTAAGCAAGGCCTCTAATGGAAGTGGAATTTACTTTTTTTACCTTTTTCTTTTTTCTTTCACTGAAACAACTGTGTTGCTCTAGGGAGGAAAACAAAACTGTCAGTGATAGGTTAAATTTTGCCTTCATTGACATAAAATTCCCTTTTTTTCAATGTAAAACCAAGGATATGCTAAACTCTCATGTAATACCCATCCTCCAAAACTAGTGTTTTGCTGAAAGAAAAGACTTGGAAATTGTTTTTCTAGGGACTCTTAAGGACAGACTAAAAGAAATCTCAGCTTCTTTTATAAAACAGTCCTTTGAGGAATTTATCTTTCCTTTGTCTTTCCCAAGTACTTTTAGAGCACAGACTTAAAAAGCAAGTCTGGTATAAACTTCACATCTGTTAATAGTGCTCATCTGAATTGCCAGGAACATGAGGAATGTGCTTGTCTTACAACTGGAGAATTTGGTGCAACTGTAAAAGACAAACCCCAGTTCATAATGTGGTTGGGTTCCTTCACGGTTAAAGAGAAGAAACTTTTGAGGTGAATTCAGAATATGGTCAACAGTATAGAGAATAAGTATCCTGGGACTTTGAAACAGAGTATTGTCTTTCTGATAGCACAGAGCTGCTTTTTAATCTAAATGCTCAAGCAAAACCTGTGTGTGATGACAGAGCAACTTTGGTTAATAATGTAGGTGGAGAGGTTTTGGGTTGTGTGTCTTGATGGAAAAGAAATAATTCAGAATTGAAACGGATAAATGCTGAAGAAAAATGCCTTAATTAACAGACTTGGTTGTTACGTTGTTTCATGGAGTGTGAACTATCCATTTCAGTGTTCTCTACTTTTATTGCTGTTCTTGCACAGGAAACCACCACATGATGTTCTTCTTTGTCTTGTTACTTGATTAGACAACAGCAACAAAAAAACTTTAGTGGAGCTAATTGTGCTGATTAAAAGGGTGATTCTGTTAAAAACCACCCCTGCTTATAAACAGACAGCAACTGAGAACCAGAGTGGACCAATGAACCCTTCAGTCTGGCAGTCTGCCTCTTATTTTACAGCGCTGCCTGCTGTAGCAGCAGGAAAGGCTCCATAAAGCCCTACGCTGTGTGGTATTTCACCCTGCCTAACACCTGGAGTCCTAGAAGGTGTTCTGCTTGAAACTGCAAGAAATGCCAAAAGTATCTATTACAGCCATAAGTTATGAGCTAATTATTTTAAAAAGAAGTCAGACAAATTCCAGCTGGGGAAGGGTCAATCGAATTAATTTAAATGCCAGTAGTTTGGAGGATGTTTGCTCGGTAGAAATCAGAGCTGTTGGTTCTGATTCTGCTAGCTGGCTCACCTGGCCAGCCCAGATTGCAGAGATGGTCTTTTTTTAATGTGCCTGTTTCAATTTCTCTCTAAGGTGATACTAATCCCTCTCAGTCAGCTTTGAATATTAAAAATATGGAAAGAGAAGCTTTAAGGAACCACGGAAACAGCCCCTTCTTTGACTTTACTCTCTCCTTCCATGTTGCTTCTGCTTCTGTGGTAGAGCTGTAGTGTGGAGTCTGAGGGAGTGAGTGGACCAGTCCCCTGGGCAGGGTTACTCTGCCCCTCCAGCACAGCACAGCTGGTATGGGTCTTGGGCTCCCCTGAGCCTTACAGTGAGGGGTGCTAATTTCCTCAATGAGCAGCAATTGGGCTAAGTGGTTTCCTTTGCAGGCACTTGCTCTGAACACCAGTAGATATTCCTCTAATCAGGCAGTTGCCAAATGTAACTTCAGAAATGAGGAGCATTAGTTATCTGAAGAAGAGGCAGGAGCCTGGTATGAAAAGACAGCATTCACAGATTAATCTTTGGCTACAAAAGATAAAAATTGCATTCAGAAGAAATCCTACAGCTGGAGAGGCTGAAGAAATGCCTTGGAACAACAGTTTGAACTTAAAGTCAGAAGAGATTTCTCCCACTATTATGTTTCTGCAACAAGCAGACTTTTTCTGAAAGGTGATTTATAACTCATACAGAATAGATCACTCAAATTGAAATCTTTGCACAGGCACAAATGTCGAAGATCTTGGGGGAGGGAGGGTTTTGTATGAAGCTTGTACTAAATGTGAGCCATTAGAATGAATATTTGCATGCCATTGTCCGAAAGCTGATGTGGAATTTGCTTTGAGTTCTCTTCCATAAAGACACTGTCAGCAGCTTTTTGCCATCAAAATTTATTTTTTTTCTAATTTTCTTTAAATTAAAAATATATTTCCCAGTTGATGTTTCAGGCTGGGCTGAAAGAAACTTTTAAATGCAGTGTAAATCAGCTTTTCATTTGAATTTATCCTAGATTATTCCAATGCTTTTCAGTTTTGTAGACTGTATGTATGTCTGGTTCCAATTCAGTAGTCTTGTGTGAATGTTGTGCCACCTGTATTCAGTGCATCCTTGGTCTCAGGTCAGGGCTTTCTGAACCTGAGGCTGGATCCCAGCTTCTCCCACTGTCAGTGCTTATGGTCACTGTCGCTTTCAAGAAGTGAAAAGGACTCCTATAAATTCCACTTCTTCTGTGGAATGTTCCTCTGGGCATTTCTGGCTTAACTAACCTGTCTTGACCACCTTTAAAGGGAGAATTCCATTTCTTATATGTATATCTATATATGAAGTAAAGCAACCTCTCAGAGTATCAGTTAATCAAAAATTTGCTTTTATAAAAGGGATAATATATCAATGTTAATGGTTAAAAAGGAGCATTTTGATGATACTCTGTAACAAGAAAATCCTTTCCTCCTCTTTTTTCTTGCTCTACTGGAGGAAAAAAAAAGGCAAATTAAATTTAAATGTTCATTAAATATGGCATGCACATTGAACTTAGTTTGTGCTGTGAAATGAAGCTAGTTTCCAGCAATGGGGGGTGGGGGAATGGAGAATTTACCTTAGTCAATTCCTGTCTTTTTCCATTTGTGAAATTTTGACATCTCCTTCTGGTGGCAAATGTCTGAAATATCCATCATACAGCTGCCGTAGGGGCCGGGGGGAGAAACCTTCAAGTGTATTCCAAGATTCCACTTGAAATCAGTGTACTTACAGTTACAAATATGCAAAGCGTAACATACCTACTCGCTGGAGCATAACTTTGACGGGAGAGAGAATGCAATGTAGGTTGGCCTGAGAACTGGGATTAGCAGTATCCAGTGGGAAACAATACCAGAAAAAGATAGCAAAAGGAGAGGCTTTTGCAGCAGGGTCTAAGGATGGGATTCCGAACTTTCACGTGGTACAAACCAATAGGCTGCAAATTCAACAGTCTCTAGTAAAGTCAAATATTAAATACAAATTGTCAGGGAGGAGAGATTTTGAGATTAGGAAAATGAAGGATACTAAAGGGTTATTTTTTTACCATTCTGGGTTTTTTTTATTTTTAAGGTATAACTTTGTACAGTCTGTGTAGTCTATTGGGTATCAATGAATACACTACTGGACCAGAACTTACCTATTTTTCAAGACGTGGTGATGAGGAACAGAAAATATTGCTTCCTGCCTGGTGGGGTTTGTACTTGAGCATTATTGCTTTTGTCTGTTAATAAAAGTCTTTTTGTGAAACTCTGATCTTCCAGTGAGAGTCAGAAATAATGGCACAGCTTTGCTTTCCAGTCAGCTCACTAACTGCTCCTTTTCAAGTATGTGCTAATAGCAAACTATTTCAAACATTTATCCATTAAAACTATTCAATAAACAAGATGCAAACTTAGAAAGCCACCTTAAAACTTCCAACTGATTTAAGGGAAGAGTAATTTAGCTTCACTATGATTGTCCTGGATAATTTAACAGCTTCTGGCTCCCAGAAATCATAACCTGAAACCCTTGAGTAATCCTCTCAACCTAGCTCTATCTTATATTTCTTCTCATCCTACATATATATAGCTGAATCTGTTCATCTGTACCCACATTAATGCTTCATTCAGTTGTCGGTCCTTTGTGTCTTTACAGTTGATCTGCCTGTATGTAGAATATAAGTAGGTGTTCAGTATAAATAAACCCCCCAGTGGGAACTGGGAACCAGATGCTGAACTTTATAGCTGACTAAACAGAACCACTGAAAGGTGGTATAATATGCTTGGCATCTGTGAGTCAGTATCAAGATGTGCTCTAAATACTATTGCAAACAAACAGTGATAGGTTCTGGACATAAAGAACTCAATGTGCTCCATTAGTGCTATTGGCAATTGCTCCCAAGGGTTGTAGTTCTCACTCAATTCAGATCACTTATGTAATTTCAGAGTATGAACTGTTCCAGGGAACTGCAATGTTCACTGATTTCTACACTGTTTGGTGAACTTTCTATTTGAAGACTTCTTGTGTTGAGGCTGGAACTAATGCATTAAGTTCAGCAGTATATAAGAGCTCCTGAAATGTTCAGATTAGAAAATGCTACTTGTAGGATGCTCCATGCCCTGCTTAATGATCTGAGTGAAAAAGCAGAGACATAAGCAGAGGCAGCCTGTAGGGTCACGGCCTGGGTTCATATGTAGCACTTACCTTCATTAATCTTGTGTTTATATTGTTGGGAAAGTAAGTGCTGCCTGTAAAGTGAGATAGCTTCATAGTCAAGCTTGATATCTGATTCCTGGCCTGATTCTCAGTGGAATTTAAATGGGCTTCCTATGTGCAAATGTGTGAAGCCTTGGTGATTAGAAAGCTGCTGGAGTGCTGGAGTTACATCAGTGAATGCTTGCAGGTGCTGATGCTGTGCTTGGCTTAGCTAGTAAGCTTTGCAAAGCTTTCCTTACATGGAATGTTTGTTTTCTCTACAAATGGTGTTTATGGAGAGTTCATCCTGGGCTAAATTCTGCATTTTAAGGAAACTTTCACAGATGTCCTGTTCTGTATTTTCACTGTTACAAGCCACCACTGAGTCATGCAGCTAGTGACCTGCTGACAAGGCGTTCATTGCTGCTTACTAAATATAAAAGACACTGAATGGACAGCCATAGAACTGAAGATTAATTCAGTAGCCAGCCCAGTCACAGACGCGTTGTGAAACCTTCTTCTTCAGGCTAACACACAAGGTCTACCTGCTGTGACTGGTTGGTTTTTCCCTAGAGATTAGAAAATAAGAATTCCGGGTGTACCCAGAGCTGCAAGGGTGATATTAATAGGCATGCATCAGTGTTTGGAGGTGCCTGACTGACTGTTCCTGAACTGTGACTTGAGATCTCCCTAACATACAGAAACACCAAGTCCCAGACTTGCATGCTGCCCTTAATCTTTCAGTCTCTCAGTGCTTTAAAAACCTGCTTTCTAGAGGAGATTTCCAAGAGGCTGAGCCATGCAATGGGTGGTTACAAATCCACCAGCCATGTATCTGAACACACCCTAAGAACAACATGAATAAAACATTTGCAGACTTAAGTGCTTATGTAAATTCTAAGCAAATATTGGGTTTATGCTGCTACTCTGTGTATGTTGAGTGGAGCCTTACTCCATAACGGACCTCACTGACACATGGGTGACCATAAAATAAATATTTCCAAGAATAGTAAGGGTGTTTTGTTGTAGTTGCTGTGTTTGTGGATTACTTGCCAAATTTTTTAATGCAACTGATCCTGAAATATGAAAATCCCTGACATAGATTTGGGGGCAGAAGGTTGGAGGGTGCTAGGGTTTGGGATTTTTTTGCTGGTTAGTTTCTTGGGGTTTTTTTGGTGGTTTTGTTTTGTTTGACATTTTGTTCATTTGGTTGGATTTGTGGGCTTTTTGGTTAGTTGGTTTGGGTTTTTTGGAGTTTTTTTGTGGGTTTTTTTCTTTTTGGGGAATTTTTTGTGGTTTTTTTTTTGTGTTTGTGGCGTATTTTTATAATCCAGCTGAAGCGGATAAAGTCATGGTTTTAGTTTGTAATTGGTTAATCCATTTCTAAACTCTATCTATTATTATTACTGGTCGGAGCAATTCCAGGAACAGCTACAGGTTGGGCAGAGAAGAGATTCAGAGCAGCCTTGCGGAGAAGGACTTAGGGGTGTTGACCGATGAAAAAATAAACATAAGCTGGCTTCATTGTGTGCTTACAACCCAGAAGGCCAACCATATCCTGGGCTGCATCAAAAGGAGCGTGACCAGCAGGTCAAAGGAGGTGATCCTGCCCCTCTACTCTGCTCTTGTCAGACCTCACCTGGAGCATTGTGTGCAGTTCTGGTGTCCTCAACATAAAAAGGACATGGAGCTGTTGGAACAAGTCCAGAGGAGGCCATGAGGATGATCAGGGGACTGGATCACCTCCCATATGAAGACAGGCTGAGGAAGTTGGGGCTGTTCAGCCTGGAGAAGAGAAGGCTGTGTGGAGACCTCATAGCAGCCTTCCAGTATCTGAAGGGGGCCTATAAGGATGCTGGGGAGGGACTATTCATTAGGGACTGTAGTGACAGGACAAGGGGTAATGGGTTAAAGCTTAAACAGGGGAAGTTTACATTAGATATAAGGAAGAAATTCTTTACTGTTAGGGTGGTGAGGCACTGGAATGGGTTGCCCAAGGAAGTTATGAATGTTCCATCCCTGGCAGTGCTCAAGACCAGGTTGGATGAAGCCTTGGGTGATATGGTTTAGTGTGAGGTTCCCTGCCCATGGCAGGGGGGTTGGAACTGGATGATCTTAAGGTCCTTTCCAACCCTAACTATTCTATGATTCTATTCTGACCTTTTGCAATTAAGGATCCTTCTTTACAGTGTCTCATTCTATGATGCACTTTTAAAAGTACTATCAGTTCAATATTGATGTCCGTTCTGTAACATTGTGTGCAGCAAAATGCAGGAAGTGCAGAGATGCAAACGAGGGGGTTTTATGATTCGCTTATTTCAGCATAGTTTATATGGAGGATGAGTCGGGGCATAAAAGAAGATTATTAAGTCTCCTTCAAAGTGGAAAAGCTGAAATATTAGTGAGGATTTCACAAGCCTGTTTCAACTGCAGCCTTTCAGTGTTGGGAGGGCTTTGGGCAGAGCAGGCTGCTCAGGCTAGCTGGGATGCTGGCTTGCACAGGGGGGCAGACAGGTGCTTTGAAAAAGCTGGTGGGTGATTGTGTGGGTGTGATAATGAGCTGCTGTTTTGGTTCTCAGTGTTGTTTTTCTGACAGCAAACTGTCGAGATTCACATTATGTTGGTGAACAAAGATTGTGTAGCCAAAAACCACAGGCATGACCAAATTTGCAGCAGCTTGATTATGGTATGCTGTGAGGTTTTGATTAGCAATTTTTGCTTTTTATTCAACTTTGAACAGTATAATAGCCACAGCACCTTCATAGCAAACATCCAAGGTTTATTTTTCTCTTTTTCTAACCAAAGTCATTGGTCTGTGTAATTTATATCACGGCTTTGCATTTCCTGTCTATGATTACAGCCAAGTACATAGGGCTTTACATTAATCTCTTTACAGGGATTTCCAAACTTACAGGTTCTCAAGCCACATATTTGGCTTCAGTTTCAGGGGTTGAATTGACCCAAAAGATCAAAGCAAAAGACATCCAATTCACCATGATGATTGACTTGTAGCCAAACTTTTATAAGTTGGTAATTTCTATGTGTACAGAAAGGATATAGCTTCCCAAATCTCATTGTCATTCAGAGGGTTTTGGGCACACTTTAGTCTTCTCTCACAATCCTGTGTTTAAATGGCCTAGGTCTGCTTTCCTTTCAAAGTAAATATGCATTTCCTAGGGTTTTATTATTATTATTATTTTTCTTATTGATGAATTCTCTGTATTTAAGACATTTACCTCCCTGAGAGACATTCATCCTGCTTCTTGCTGACTCTGAGTGGTGTTGACAGCTGAGTATGATTATACATGATAACAAATTACTTATGTCAACAAAAGTTAAGAAGTAGGGAGTTTTCAGATTACTCCCACTCCTTCCAAAAATACAGGCACAAAGGTGGGCTTAGGAAACACAACCAGAAAATCTTTGAATTCTGAAAATGTTACCAACACTAGTAGGTATGTAGCTAATTAATACCCTACACCAAAGACAGAAGTCTCCAGCTTCCTAAGAAACTTGATCTTGAAGAATACACTGAAACTTTTTACAAAAGATTATGGAATTGCCAGCATTTTCAACTGAAGAATAAACACAAAAATACTTTAAAGCATAGCAACTTATTTAACTGTCAGTGGTGTTAGATCCAGCCTTTTTTCCACCTTCTTATCAATAGAAGAGTAATGAATAATATGTGTAATAATTACCAATGTTTATTAATTAATCAGTAGTTATTAACTCCCCTGGCCCTACAGCATTTCCTTTGCTTTGTGGATTGCTGAGCAGCAACCTGTGCAGAGTAACACTTAGGTACTGAACAGCAAAACAAGTGTCTTTGTGAAAAGAATTCAAGAGAATGTTTGTTTTCAGAGTAGAGATTTCATTTTGAATAGGGGCAGCCAGGGCTGTAGTTTCATTGTTAGCAAAGTATGAACAGAAAAATCAAAGTGCACATGTCAAGAATAATAAAAGAGCTTGAACTTCTTAGAAGCCTTTTGTTTTTAATTTTAAGTAAAGGAGCTTCAAAAATGCTTTTAAAAATCTTAATCTTAAATACAGTTAAGACTGGAAATTACAATTGCTCCTCCTTTAACCTTTGGTATTCTCCCCAATATTCTTCTTTGTCAAACATACTCAATGTAATGAGCTCATTATTTTTCCTGTATTAATACATTTTTCTTATCTCCTAATTAATCACTGCTTCTAGCATACTCATGATGGCATGCTTACATCTGCTCTGGCTTCTCTCCCTTATTTCAGCACAGGTCTTCTGATGCAATTGACTCAGCTGATGCTTTGATGCTGTTCAGCCTGTCTGCTGGTGTCAAGTCTACGTGGTTCCAGTTCAGCAGAGGTGGGAATCCAAATGGACAGCTGCTAACAAATCTTCCTAATTAAAATTTGAGAGGGTCTTGAACAGGTAAATCATACCAAAATTCCTTACATTCCTTCAGCTTTCAAAACTTGATTAGAACCTTTCCTTCAGATTTCAGTTCTGCACACAAACCTTTTTCTTTAGCTTTACATGTTCAGGCAGCATTTTGTGGGTCTTCTCTTGAAATCTCCTAACTTACATTTCATGTGTGAGCTCTGCCATGCTGAACTAATCTCTTAAGGTTTCAGCCAACAGTTACAAAAGCACCACAAAAAAGTGCAATATATTTTTTGTCGGTGTCAAAAATCTCTGGTCTTAAGTTAGTTATGCCAGCACTGATATATGATGCTATTGTTTCATTTTGCATCTCTCCCCGATATTTTATACATGCTAACAAGTGTATTTAACTTGATATTTTTCCACAGTTTTCCGTTATTTTATAAAGCTATTTGCTGATATAAATCAAAACAAACTATTACATCTGTTTTCTATTGTGCAGTTTTGTTCTTTGTGAGGCTATACTGAAGCTGATGCTACAAGTCACTTAATTTCTCAATAGCTTACACCAGTGTGTGATGAGAAAGCAGGCAGTGATTAAAGTCTCAGGTGTATTTCTACATGAGTCATCAGTTTTATCCAAAATCAAGGCATATCTTGGTTTTCCATCTTTCCATTTTTTTTCTGAAGCTTTTTCAGCTGGAAGGCTGTAGACAGAGGCTTGTAGAATTTTCCAGAGATAGACTAGTTGGCTAGAAGTGCATCTTTACCCTAGAATGAGCTTTTTGCTGACCAAGAGGTTCATATCTATGGCTTTTGGAATCTGACGGTTTGTGGGCTATTACGATTCTATGGTCATTGCAGATGCCACTTCATAACAGCACATTGCCAAATATTACAGACTTCCCAGTGCAACATACGTGCATTGCAGAAGGCAAGGAAGTATGCTAGCAATGCAGTATTTATGTCAAAAAGTCCTGTAGCTGTTTTCCTACTAGAAAGCTGGAAGTGTAAGGTAATGACTTTCATTGCACAGTGCTTGAGATGCTGTATTCTTTCAGACATCTAGGCCTTACAGAAAGTAGGAAATTATTTTTTAGTGTATTTTATATTAAAAATCACTTAAATATAGGAATACACTAAAATATTATTTTAATATCATATTGTTTAGTATTTATTAAATATTAGGATCATTAACACCACTTTACACATTGTTTGTTTCATAATTATACAACCTCCATGCTGATATTCTCATCTCCCATCACTGAGTTACTAACACCAAAGATTACATGCAGCTTTTCACTCATTTCTAGAAAATTTGCTAGTGAGGGGTTATTAATTTCTCAAATTGCTGACTGGAAAGTAAATGTAGCTTGAGGCTTAATGTGCTGACAATGTTTTCCCATTTTCCAAGGTAGTCTAGCTCTCCTGGCTTATCATACAAGAAAACAGTTTTCCACCAAGTTTAATGAAAGTTTCAAGAGTGGGAAAAGAAATTAAGTCCTTTGACAAGATCATTAATTGGAAAATGGTTTAAAAAGAAAAGGAAAACTATTAGCTGGTCAAATGATACTGTGCGCATATGGTGGGCATTGTTGGGCTGGTAGAACTGGATGATTTATTTCCATGTCACAAAGAACTTTATCAGAGTAGGAGGATGTTTCAAGTTTCACTGTGTTATATTCTGTAGACTTCCCCCACTCCACCCCGCACTGTATCCTACCATTAATTTGTCTCAGGCAGATATTCTGTACAATAGCTTTGTTTTGTCTGGCTGCTGGTTAATTTTCCCTTCCTCCTCTCCATTGGTTTGCTCAATAGTTATCAGGCAAGTGGTCCAAGGTGACACGTATAAACTTCTCCTTGAAAGAACAGCAGAGGTGGAGCAGTTGCTGTGGTTAGCAACAGCTGGTCTTGAAAGAGAACCATCCTGAAAGATCGTCAATACTTTTGACAGTTCCTCCCCTTGTTTTCCCTGTGAAATGACAAACCCTTTCACAGACATCACATATCACATATAATATTTCTTCAAGTTATGCAAACCTCCTGCTGTTTGACTCCGATTCCTGTGCTGGGAAGAAAGAAAAGATATTTTCCTGCCTCCACCATTCCTGTGTTGTCTCTAGGGTAACTTACGGCAATGGGAAAGAGTCGACCAGCTTATCTTAATGTTAATGTTTGCACCAATGTTTTTGTTGGAAGCAAATGGCTTCTCAAAAGTCATTTGAAGAGCCTGACTTGAACACACTGTCCTTCCTCTTAAAACTGCAGACTGCTAATGTAAAAGCTCATTTCTTTCAAATGCTCTATTCTTATAATGAAACCCTTTAGAAATAGAAAGAGGAATGGCTTCCTTAGGATTTTCTTTTTTTTTTTCCAGAAGGCTGCAGGCATGACAGAGGAGTACTTTCAGCAGTGACCTGTTACATTACCAGAGATGATAGCGTGATGTTTGTTAATTCACTGTTGTGACGCTTTAGGCAAATGTAATGAGTGGAGAGGCAAGAAATCTATTCAGTAATGTCATCCGCTCTAAAAAAGGCTATAGGAAAATGGTTTATTATCATTGCTTACAATCACTTCTTGCTGGTTTTCAAAATACCAACAATATGTCAAATGCTTTCAGGAGACCTGTGAGAAACAGCTCTTTCCTCAGATAATTTACAGTCATGGCAGGCTGTCATCTGCTGGTGTGTATGTGTATTTTCCAGTTTTTATTGCCCTTTTTCACAGAAAGGCAAAAAAGAAAAGCATCAGAACATTCTCTGTTGTCAAATGAAGGGAAAATAAACAGGAGAGGAGGACTGCAGCATGAGTGCGGAGTCATGCTTTATTTGATTTGTTGAGGGGAAAGTTCAGATAATTATCTAGAATGTTGCAAAGCTTTTCCTGTCAGCTTTGATACATAATGAGAATCTGTTGGTAGACATCCAGAGGGAAAATTGCTTTGAATTCTTGCATTGCATTTTACAGTGTGCTGTTTCTGTTGAATGAATGAATAGTGGTTCAATGTGTGCATGTATGTTGAGCTGTAACCAAAACTTGGAGTGCTTGGACAGCAAGATAGTGCCTTTCCTCTGCATTTGTGCCTACAATGAGCTGGCCATTGCAGAGTTCATAAGGCACCAAACTGTGTTTTTTAGTGATCACTCTGAAAACAAATATATTCCTTCCAGCACACTGTGTCTGGTTCTTCCATCAGGCTCAAATATTGCAGTACCATCTTCCTGTTGCAGCTCAGACCTCTTAAATAATCTAATCTCACTCATTTGGTTACTTCTGCCAGATTTTCATTTTTTGTCACAGACTTTGAGTTGTTCATGTTCCAAAGCTTTACAGCTTTTTACTGCAAACTATGGCCACATTTCTTTCTGAAGGTTGGTAGTATACTAGTACTCTGCTTTCAAAAGAATTTGGAGAATTTCAGCTTGACTCTTAATTGAAATTTTACTGATCATGCATCAGGATTTGTTTTGCTAAAAACATAACTTAGTTACCACTGGGTAAATTTCAGCAGTTTCTAATCTTTCCTTCTAATTTCTTTATTGGTTTGAATTAATTGTTATTCTAGGGATTGCAAGCTCTTCCCTATGACCATGCAATGACTTTTACCAATGCATTATCACCCTTGTTTTGAATTCTAATGATTCAAGAGATGTGGAGTTTCAACAGCCGTTACCATCTAGAAAGAAAATTGGTTAAATATTGTTCAACATGCTGTTCTTTCTAAATATCAAAGATCTGTGTTTGCTGGTGATGGGTTTTATTTATGTTTTCCATGCCTTAACAAATTCACATTTTGACCAGAGCAGTATTCAGAAGGTTCTAAAAGGCCCTTGTTAGGTCAAGAACTAGCATGGTTTAGCTTACAGTTTACCTGATTTTCTGGGTAAATATAAACATACTACACATATCCTTCTGCCACAGGATCCAGTTTTAACTGGCAATGGAGGGCTGCAGGGGGTGGATGGCAATTTTTTCTCTTTTCCTAGCTTGTAGAATGCCCTTCCCACTTGTGCTCTGCTGCTCATGTAACTTCAGATCTCCCAGACATAGAATAGCTTTGGTGTTCTGTGAAGACATGACTTACCATAATCAGGTCATTGTTTTCTGAAGTATGTAAAGTAACAGAAATATAACCTTGTGCAGCCAACTCTCCTTGAGACAAGATTTTGTTCCACTAGTAGATGAAATAGCAAATTGTCATTCAGGAGTAAATGGTGTGTGGCTGGAAGGAGTGAATTCAGCTATTCAGCTGCTTTGGTGGGTTGTGCCTCCACTTCTCTAAACTGAGAGAAGCATTCATCTGACACACCCAATATTATGAGAACTAAAACCGAAATGTTGCAAGGGCCTTTGATCAATAGTGATGAGTTCAAAAAGCCACATTCACTTAACCACACTAGCACTTTTAGGGAGCTCATAACTGAGGTTTTAGATATTTCATTTATTTATTTGATTTTGTTTTTTCTGAGCAACATGTTGGAGGTTTTTTTATGGGAACTAGAGTTAAGTTCTGATTGCTCCCAGAAAAGTACAGGCTAGTTAAAGCCCCATATTTCTTTCTTTTAATGAAACAGATGAACAAAAGAGGAAGCAGGGGCAGGAAGAATAGAGAGAGGGATGTAAGAGAGAAATACTGTTAGATTTGTTGCTAATGGATGGGGAGGCCTATTCGGAAGACTGGAGTATGTAACACTGCATTTCTTCCAAGGCAGACTTAGGACTGCTGTGTTAAGTAGTGCTGTGTTCCATTTCAGCAAAATTCAGAATTTCAGCTAATCACTTTAGAATGCTTCTTGCAAATGGAATTTATCCTGTAGCTCTGAGAGTAATGGGAATAGAGCTTAGGAAGTAGGAGAAACTTTTGTTTCTCTTCTGTTTCTCAGCTTCACACAATCTGTTATTCACAGCAGAATGACAAGTGCCTAAATGGTAATGTTTGTGGGGAAAAAATCCAGACTATTTTGACATACTTTTCAAAACCAGGGAATTCAGTGATGAGCTATTCTTCATAGCAAGTTACAGCTATCTCCTGAGTGACTCAGATAATCTAGGTAAATTGTAAAGTCATAGCAATTTAAGAGTTTAAGTCCTAAGAGTACCAGAGAACAGCTGTTGTATGTGCGATTAAAGTAGGCATGGGTAATTTTCCAGGTATATCTACTTCCATTTAGTGAATTTCATTGGTGTTTTCATGCAGCCTTTTGATTAAGTTAATGTAATACTCTGCTTTTAGGACCACTGATAAGATGATTTATGTGCCAGGATTTCCCAGTGCTGCACTGCTAGTGTGTTTGCTCTTGAGATAGATGACTGATGGTTTAAATTGCCTGAAAAAGTTTCTTCCATTTCTTTGTGACAGTTCATTAAGAGACTATACACAGAAATATCCATGGTTACATACAAATCAGATTCATCAGCAAACATGTGAAACATGCATTTGATCCCATTTACTTGATGTACACAAATAATCCATAAAGGTGATTTATTATTCCCACTTGCTTTATCTTGCACGTTCAAATTATAATCAATAAGAGCTATTATTCTTTCAAGTAAGAGATTTATAGACCTTGGTCGTGGTGTAATAGCCAATATACACATAAAAATCAATTTGAGAAGGCTTTACTTTTACATTCAAGTTTCCTTGAGGCATAGCAACTTAATTGGATTCCATATTACGAAACAAACTAAATCATAATAATACTAAATCAAATAGTTGGAGGGAGAAAATGGGTTTACCAATCCAGCAACTGGTTTCTTTTTCCACCCATATCATGCTGGAAACATGGCTAGTCTGCATTTTTAGAACTATGTAAGCAAAATATGACTTTTAGCATTTCTTCATTTAGGATGTCTTGTCCCGTAGTGGTTTAGCTCTTGCGTTGTAATGGGTCAAGAGCAAAAAAGGGGCTTGAAGACATCTGCTCAGAGTAAACTGATTCCCTAACTCTGCATGCTGTATTCACCCTTTATTGCAGTGTTTTGTACATTGCAACACCACCTTGCAGTTTGACATGCCTAGAGTAACTTGTAAATTATGTAGTTTCCGTGACTTTAAATTTGTCTACCCTTGGTTTAAATAATAGTGGAAAAGTTAAGCTTCTTAATTTAGCATTGCCTGACTTCATAGTCAAACACATAATGAAAAGATCCATTTTTCTTGGGTCTATTTTTTCAGCCTGTCTGCAGACTCAAGTTGATACTGCCATATCCACTTATCCTGTCTTTATTTGCTAGCTATTCTTATTATCTTAGAGGAATCTCCCTTCTGGAATCCCAACTGATCTCTAACTCTTAATATGTACAGTTGAGGAGATACTCCGCAATAGTAACAGTTAAAAACAGATTCTCGCTTCTTCAACTTCATCTGCAAAAATGTTAGCTGCGGTTTAGACTTGCAATGTAGGTAAGGGTTAGGGACAAATCTGTACATTCTCAAAGACAGGAGATGCATGATCTATCTGGGAAAACAGCAATTGCTATGCTTTTAAATATATTCTTAGCCCAGCTTTGTGCATTTTAATAAACCAAAATAAATTAGGGTTCATACAATGTACCTGGAGCCTCTACTTTTCCCAGAATTATGTTTGACAGGTATGATGATATTTTGACATATTTTGTTGAAGTTTCATTTTGACTCCTCAGGTGGGAGGCAAGTACACCGTGGGAGAATAGTTCCAGTGTTTCCTTCCTTTTTGATACTCTGAAGTACATTGTTGGCAAATTGCTGTTATGTTAATCCTCCCGTTGGAGGTAGTTTACTAACTGAAATTTAAGAATGGGTTTAGTCAAAATTGCATCTATGCAGCAGCAAATGAATTGCATTCTATCTCTATCTGATAGTAGAGGCATTTCACCAAGAGTGTATTTGTAGCCAAAGCCTTCAGAAAGTACTAATATTTATGAACATAATTATACATTATTTGTTACCACTCTATATTTGGATCTGTTTAAACCTATTATTTGACTCATTGTTATAATCTTAAAATTAAGATTTTCCTCTGAAATTATAAATATGAACTTTTTTGAGGTAAGGAAGTTGAAGTTTTCTGCAGATGATGCTTAAAGCATTGCTCTGTGTCTAAGCTGCCACTGTTTTCAAGTATTAAAACTATATATCCATGATTAACAGGTGATTCTAGGTTATTAACAAGTTACTAATCAGGCAAATCATATATTTTCTTTCCTTTCAGAATTTTATTATAATTACCCATAATAGCATCTAGTGAATGTTTCATCTCATTTGAATTGATGGTCTTTTTTTTTCTCTTTACATGTATGAATTACTTTAAATTCTGCTTTTATTCTAATTTGTAAATATTTCTTCTTACTTTACTATCTGTTGCCTCATCAAAACGTGGTTAATAAACCTTTTATTTCTCCAGTGATTTTTATATCCTTTGGGATAGTGAGTGTATATTCCACTACTAGGGACACACTGAACTGAGTTTTAACACACAGGGGGAAAACAAATGATTTCCCTCCCCTCTTCTGCTTCCTTCTCTCCTGCTTCCATTTAAGTACCATGGGGAGTTGCTGTGGATTGTTCAGACTTCTCTATAGAAATACCTCTGCTTGCAGATAAGATACAAAACACCAACTGGGGGAAAGCATGACACCTAAGATACCAGTCCTAAATTTCCCTGTCTGAATGAATTTTTCCTCTTCCAGGATTATAACACAAGGAATTAATGGTTTGGTTGTAGTGTCATTCCAGAATGGCTTAAAGTTGAGGCAATATAGGTCTTGAATTGGTGAGCAGCCAGCCTATGTACACAAGAGGTGTAGTGTAGTGTGCTTCTGCAGTTACTGATAGCACTTGTTAAAGTCTCACTGCTCTGTCACCTCTTCTCATCTGAAGAGTGATAAACATTTAATTTCCAAGGTTCCAGAGGATTTGCTAAAATTCCACCACAACAGACAACTCAACCAGCATTTTCAGGTTAGTAGCTATTTTAGTTAAACTGAAGGTAACTGTAAAGATTTATATTCTGTGGCAGTTTCTAGATGGGAAAAAAAAGTTATATCAAATAAAGTACTGATATGTGTTGGATGTGATGATAATTTGAGTATCTGTAGCAATTGCTTCCCACCAGATGGGCTCTAAGTAGGTTGGAGTTCTGGCAGCTGACATTTAGGATGTAATCTGGGGAAAAAACAGGAAAGTAGAAAGCAAGGGGCAAACCGTGAAGTAGAGTGGAAATGGAAAGAAATAGAGCAGTGAAAATAGGAACCTTGCTACTGTTTTCCTGCAATCTAACAACAACAATTCCTAAATCACTTTCCTGTAGGAGGAGGATGCTTGTTTCAGAACAGATAAGTGAGATATAATGGGAAATGTTTTCACTGGAGAGCCAGAGCTGTCCCCAGCACAAAGGACATCATAGTTTAAGGGTGATAGATTCTCAGATAAACCACAGTGATGTTGCAAAAGGCAGCCGAAGTCCATGTCTGGAGCAACAGCTGTGTTGAACAAACAGCTTTCTGCAAAGGTAATACAAATTTCACCTTATTAGTGTTTCATATCCCAGTGACATGCTGTGTGTGTCTTAAGGGATTTGCTGTCTAGTGTGCAGCTCTAGTTCTTTCTTTGGTTTTATTAATTCATTTGACAATATATGTTTTAAGAGATTGTCATCTACTGTACTAAATCCTTTTGCACCTGGTGGGAAAGGGAATGTGCTTGTCACTAGGTTTCATGGATACAACTGATTTCTTCAGATTCTCCAGGGGTTAAAGGGAAGCAAGATTTCACTTTTAGCATCTGTGTGTTATTGCTGGCACCTGGCAGTCCACGTGCTCATTGCTGGTAATAAACAAGATGCAAACAAACTCTTTCATTTGTAGACTACTCTCCCTAGTTAGCTTCAAGCTTACCCTTTTAACAGCTGTCGCTGAATTTAATAGTAATGATTTAGCCTAAAAGGACTGGTGATTGCTACCTGCCAGAGAAGCAGCTGGAAGAACATAAATATTTCCTTTTCATTTTAATACATATTCATTTTTCACAAATACCTTTTCTGGGGTCAAGCATGTGACTGACTCATTACAGAGCTTCATGGTCACAACTGGGGATTTTGTCAGCCCTCAGCTGTTACTGTAGCTATACCATGTTACAAATATTGGATAGCATTTGTTCCAATGGTTGCTACTCTCTTCATGTGTAAATGCTCATTAGAAGCTTCATGAATATTTCTCTACTCTAGCTTCAAAACACTTATTTAAAAGTAATTTTCTTTTTCATGTTATTTTTCTCTGTTTCTATTTCATTTCCCCAGGAAGATATCTATACTTCTCTATACTTGAGACAGTCAGTAATCTAGTATGGTGTACATGGACATGATTAGCAGTTTCCCTTAAAGATTTCTAATTAGCTAGCAAAGCAGGTAAATCCAAACAGGCTCCTTAGATCCTGCTTTCTCACTAAATCGAAACAAATCTGGCACCCATTGCACAATGAGTTTTGCAAGCACTCCATGTTTCAGGAGCCTGAAGAATTTTTAATGTGTGTGGGACTTATTTTGTTTATAAAAACAGATACAAACCACAAAAGAATCAGTATAACCACTCCAAATGCACTTATGTACAGGATGGAAAAAACCTTACATGCTGCATATGCTGCATGGTTTGTCCCCAGCAAAAGATGACGTTCAGTGGGTTAAATCCTGGCTCCAGGTGCTCCTAGAGCAGTCTTCCCTGCAGCAGTACTCTGTTGTGTCTGCTTTAGTGGGAGTCTGGAATGATGACACAGGTGGTACTATCTACCTTCCTAAAACTTTCAACCCATAGAAGTACTGTGTTAAAAATGTCAGTGTGAGATTAGAAAATGATGTATGCTTTGGTGCTTCTTCATGTCATTACACTTTGTTCAGAGGTAAATTCATCTGTGTTTTAGTCCTATCCTTCAAGTTTAAGGCTCTAGCAATGCTTTTGAATGATATGTCACTAGACTTTTTTAGGATAGTGGTTTCCAATGTCTGATATAAATAAGCTCAGCAGACCAAGTCTCTGTTACATCTTGTTTCTTTCTTGAATTGCTAGTACCTTACTTTACGACATGAAGTATTTTGTCTCCAACTACCAAGCAAGTGTCATGTTATAACTGAGCATTCCAGAAAATTCAATCAAACATGGCTACATTGCTAAGGAATATATAGATTATAACTCTGCAGGAGGTATATGTATAGCTAGGAGAGAAGGAGGGAGAGCAGAGAGGACAGAAGGCAAAGAGATCAGGCTTTTATATCATGTGAATACTGACCCTTATTTTTTTTTCCCCACATGAAGCTGTGTGCAAGATGTCTCTTGTTGTGTATTATATTCCATAAAGAGATAGTAAACCTCTACATAATCATTTTGTCAATTGCTGAGTAGCTGTTTAAGGCTCTCCCTCCAGCAATTGAGCTTTTTATCATATTTGAATGGGATTTTTTTATGATGTGTGGGAGATATGTTTTTGTATGATGCTTGTCAATGACATTTATATCTCAGTATAGGAGGACTTCTTTGGTCATGTTGGGTGCAAAAGCATAGATGTGGCAATTCTCCCCTGTGGTACTGGTGAAATTTCTTTGTTTCATTTGTTTTATGGAGACTATTGACTGGTGAGATCAGATACATCAAAAGGATTTTTTTTTGTTTTTTTTTTGTTTTTTTAATAAAGAAATAGGATTTTAACCTCTTCTGTTACAGTTGCAGGTACAGAGGTATGTTTAACACACACCTCCGTACACAAGAGATGTGCTTGTAAGTGGCATATTTATAAAAGCAAATGTAAAAAGAGAAACTTTAGAAAATGGTAGAAAAAAGGCTGTGATGGACATAATGGTGCATATCCAATATATTCAGCTAGTCCTGAACATAAGCTAAAAAGCTTACTGTAAAGCATGACTGTTCTGAGCTAGCTGTTTTCTGTATTAATAGGGAAATATCCTTTAAATATTTCAGTTTTCCTTATGCTGTCTTACAAAATTTCAGTAGTTGCTCCTCCTTATGCTTGTGGTCCAGCAAACTTTCTGTAGTTTACCCACATGCTGCATCAGCACTGATCTGTGTGACAATAAATCATTGAGAAGGAAAAGAGTGTGATCGTAGGAAATTGGCTTTAAGGCCAAGGGATGAGCTGTGTAACACCTGGCCTTAACAGTATGTACAGAAGTGATAGACTTGAAAAATAGCTAGTAAGCAACTCACTAAATATGTTTATTGTGCGGTGGATTCTTTACTGAATCATATTATTTCCGTGTGCAATTATAGAAAGGTTATTATTGGTGCTAATATAAATATGATCCTTTGAATGCATTGCATGAAGGAAATATATTTTCTCAATTGCAAAATAGTTTTACAGAAAAAAAATGAAACGGGAGCTATTGGAATAGCCCACTGAATATCTGATTGCTTGTAGCCATTAAACCAAGACAGAAAGCTTCTTTTCACATAAAATTATATCGTGATGAAGGAATTACATTTTGTATTTCATTCAAGATTTTTAGAATAAAAATCCTTCAGGCTCCCTGTGTAGTAAAGAATGAAAGAACTAAATGAGCTCATTTTCTGTTGGAGATGCATGAAAGAGAGTGATAGAACTAGGGGAAAAAGAGGCCTTGTGAAGGACAGCACAAGAACAGTCTTTAGACAAAGGAGATTTGATTTCTGTTAGTAGTCCAAAAGTTGTGGGATTTGGGCAAATTCCTACCTCTGTTTCTATAGCAAAGTTAACAGCTACCAACAGGTAGCTACCACTAGGTAGCTGTGATTTCTTTGGAGAAATGATCTGCTTTATGATGCATAGCACAGTAGGACTTTTCCATTAGTTAGGGCCTTTAAGCAGGATTTTTAGAAATGGTCCTTATGCTCATGTGTTACTGAAGTAAAGTAACAATGTCACTTAAAAAATTGAATTAAAACCTCTATAGGAAGTTGTAAAATTACATTTACACTGAAACTTCACTGGAGAATTTGGAACAGTTCTCTGGCTTCAGAAGAGCTTGTGACATTTTATTTCATCTTTGAACTTTCTTCTTTTTTTTAAAATGGTTTTGCACAATGTCTGGAAAGCTACAATTTCCTATTGTGTTCGTAATCTGCCAGGGAGTCCTGGCATGGGTAGAACCCTTAATCTAGGTCAGTCCACCTTGAAAGTATAGTGGCTGCTTGGCAGCCCACACTTTCCATGCCCTTGTTTGCCAGAGTAATGCATATTCACTATTTGGTGTTTACTGTAACAGAAGGTGTAGTTTCAACTTTTATTTTTAAACATACTATAATGAGGGGATGTTTCAGCCCTGGGCTGGAAATCTGAACCTAGGCATTCATCTCAGCCCGAGGATGGACATCTGCACATTGTTCCTTCATCTTCACCAAAGGCACTTACTTTACTGTTATGGAGGTGAGATTTGGAACTGAATGCAGATAAAGGACCTCTTCCACCTTTTCCAGTGAGGAGCTGTCTTATTTTATTGGCCTTATTCCCCATCTGTCCACTTATAACAGCTAACATGCACCTTCTGCTGGCAGTCTTGATTTGAGTCACTTTTTGTTTTAATATAAAAGTTGTAACAGACCTGTTAATGTCACAGAGACCTCTATTGATTTGCATTTTTTCTCTTGTTCAGTTGCTGAATGCAAAGTGAAGGGGATTAATTCCTTGGATTTGAGGGGATATTGCATGAATGTTTACTGGAGGAAAAGAAAGAATTCTTATGCAACAGTTAAATTAAGGACACCTTAGCTTAATAAGCTTGGTAAGATCCATGCCTGTTTTGTTTCTTTTTAAATTTCCTTTGACAAGATTTTCCTCAGTCAGATTATATGACCTGATACATACTCCTTGTATCAAATTCCATTCTTCAGCCTAAAGTGACATGATTGCGACTACATCACGAAGTCCAAAGCAAGAGGCAAGGAAGAATTGGTCTTATACTTCCAATTCAGTTTTGTTCCTATTCTTTCCTTCTGTCATTTCACTCTCAGATGTATTCATGTTGTTTTTCCAAGTATACTCCTAGGGTTTCACAGAGGGGGAAGGATTTTATTTCGGCTCCCAGTGTAGTGAAACAGTGTGCTGAAAACACTTTCCCAAATGCTGATGCATTGGCTGTGCTAGGTTATTACTTCCATGTCGCTTAACTTCCATGGAAAATAGTAGCAAACACATGTCTAGTTTCTTGTAACACCATTAAGATGCACAGGGAGTGGAGTGAGTTAAGTGTGGGGTAGTTCAGGGAACAGTTTTCAGCATCTTTATATATGCACTTAGGCTCAGTATTTGCAGAGGATCAGGATGCTCTCTGAGACTGTAGAAAAGATGTACAACTGAACAAGAGATGGCAGATGTTCTGATTACAAATCATAAGAGAATCCTTATGGAGTCTTTAAATAGTCATGAAGGTTGGCCTTATTAGAAGTCTAACTGCTTTATAACATAGTGTTGAGGTGGAAGCTGAAAGCACAGATTAAGGGAAGTAGCTGGCCCTTAATTCTCAACTTGAACTCTTCTCTACAAAGCAAGTCCCAAGTGTGTCATTCCCTTCCATGCACAGGACTTGTATTAATCTCAGAGTGGTTTGGATTGTGTTTTTTTGGTTTGTTTGGTTTTGGTTGGGATTTTTTTGTTTGTTTGTTTTTTGGGTTTTTTTTTTGTGGTTGATTTGCGGATATTTTTTAAGAAAAGCCTGACTCCTTGAACCAGTTAGGAGGAATATGGGTTTGTAACTGTACTAAGTGTTCAAACCTATAATACCAGTGTCCTGGGTTCAGCAGTAGCAGTCATTTTTCTCCTTAGTAGCTGATGCAGTGCTGAGTTTTTGACTTTCAGCCTGTGAACAGCACTGATAACACCGATATTTTTAGTTGTTGCTCAATAATGTTTACTCTGACCAAGGACTTTGTGAGTCTCATGCTCTGCCAGCATGGAGGGGAAGCCGGAAGGAAGCAGAGACAGGACACCTGACCCAAACTGACCAAAGAGGTATTCCATACCACAGCACATCATGCCTAGGGTGTAGAACTGGGGGCAGTTACCCGGAAGGGCTAGATCACTGCTCGGGTCAGGCTGGGTATTGGTTGGCAGGTGGTGAGCAGTTGTATTCTCTTCCCTTGTTATTTCCCTTATCATTATTATTACTGGTGATAGCAGTACTGGTTTGTGTTATACCTTAGTTACTGCACTGCTCTTACCTCAACCTGTGGGAGTTACATTCTTTTGATTCTCCTTCACATCCCTCTGGGAGTGGGGGGAAGGAGCGGGGGGATGAGCAAGCAGCTATGTGGTTCTGGGTTACAGGCTGGGCTTAAGCCACAACAGCCAGATGTTGAGTTTTTCTAGGGGAAAGGTGCAGGAGACACCAAATCTCTGAAATCTGTGAAGTTACTCCACAGATAATTTGATGTCACCCACAGCAGAATCTCTCTCTACATCATGCTAGAAAGAGACACTCATCTTTTACATTAACAGCAGAGGAACTAGCCAGCATGAGTGCAGAAGCAACATTGCAGGAACAGTGTGGCTTCTGCTAATCCAAGTTTTCTTGCTGTTTCTTTTGAAGACACAGCAATAGCCTTCATAGTGCAGCTTAATTTACGGATTTGGAGAAAAGTCTTTGCAAAAGTTCCGCTTCACAGACTTCTGCTTAAGCTGCAGCTAGCCAAGGGAGGACATAAGAGTGGATACAGAGGATAAAGACTGGCAAAAAAAAATGGGAACAAGCAAATGCTTGTCAGAAAAGCTCTTCTAAATTGGAGAGAAATATTAAGCAGGGTTCCCAAAGGGGTAGTCCTTGAACATAGACGGTGTCTAATTTATATATGTGACTGACAGGATGAGTGAACTAGTTAGTTGCTGATGAAACTAAATTTGGAGCAGCAGAGGCTGTGGAACAAACAAGAAGGGAGACTTGAAAGGATTCCAGACTGAAGTATGAGCCTTGGTATATCAAATGAGCTTTAATATAGACAGACATATACCACAATGCAGCAAACAGGAAAAGTTTTTGAAAGAGAAAAACTTTATTTAAACCTGTAAAAGAATAAAGCTCAAGGGCTGTAGCTTCTATAGACTAAGTAGAAAGACACAAAGAACAAACAGAAAACATGTTTCCCATTGAACTAATTGGTTCATTTCAGTACTTGATTTCTTCTGTATTTACATACCTGATTTTTTGCCCCATGGAGGATTATTCCCAGTCTTTTTCCTGAAACTGTTTCAAAGTATTGAAGAATTGGCTTGCAAGGCAATTCTAATCACAGATTTTCAAAGCAGTAAGAACAGTTTGAGTAAAAACTGTCTTGTGAGCCACTTTTCCATCTATAGAATTGAGATATATGGAGAAAAATGAACTGTTGGGCTATTAGATTAAAAGTAGGAGAACAATTTTATTTATTTACTTGGGTTTTATGCGTACTGTGGTTTTCAGCAAAGTTGATGTTAAGTTTGACCTTTCTGGCATTGTGCTTATATAAACCCACAGTCCTCTGGAAAAAAACGTGTTGTGCTATTTGTGGAATGGGTCCCCCTTTTTTCTAACCCCACTGTCTTCAAATGGCATCTACAGAGGTAGCAAAGTGTCCCTCTGTTACACTAATGCACTGCATCTCTATTTCTCCCATATACAGATATAATGTAAATGTATTACCAGATGCTGCCCATCCAGTTGTAGACTGTGTGTCCAAAAAACTTTAAGGTGGACTCCATAAACAGGCTTATATGTACCAGAGTTGCTGGAAGTATGGGAGGTATGAGTCAAGTTGGTGCAGCTTCTGCTGCCATACTAGAGGAAGGTGGACCCTCTTCGTGGGATGGGGCAACATTTCCTAGCTCTGTCCTCAGCTATGCATAGGTACATTATTTACATGCAGCCTCATCCCTTCTTCTCATGCATGGACAGTGTTCAGACCATTCTTGGGGACAACAGAACACGGTCAGGTGTTGGGGCAGTGGGTATTGGCTGAAAAGCTCTTCTCCTCCTCTGATGAAAAGACAACAGAGTAAATATAAACTTCCTGCTACCTGAATCTGACAAACAGAACAGAATTGGGCCTTGCTTTGTTGCTGAGATGAAAGAATGTGTAAATCCAAGGTCCGTGTCCCTTTTGTTGCAGCTCAGTTCTGTGAGTTACATGCCTCATTTTCGCACAAGAACACATAGGAACATTGTACAGTCATGTACAAATGTACAAACACATCATCTCACACAACACTGTAGCACTGCAGTGCTGCCAGCCAGGTGAGACTCCAAAGAAATCAGTGCAGTGAAGCAAAGCATTTTATTGCTGTTGATAGGGTAGTTATATTTTATTTTCCTGTCTGTGTTGGCTGTCACCTTGGACAGCTTTTCTGGCTCTGGCTGATGTGGCTTAATCATGGTTACTGGGGCAGACACAGGCTTGTGTAGAAATTAATGTGGTCAGCTTGGAGGAGGGAAAAATATCAGTAGCAACTTCAGGTAATCTTATTTTTTTTTTTTGTTTTGAAATGGACTCACAAGAGGTTTTAGTAATGATTAAAATTGCATCTTGGAATTACTTTTAATTATGATTAAGACAACTGCTAAATTTAACAAGATACAATTAAATATCAGTTTATTAAGCCTGGATTTGTTGCTGATTAGCAGTTATGCATGATGTGCTTTTCTAATATTCCTTAATCCTAAATTAATGGTTTGGATAATCAATTGGTATTTAATGTATTAAATTTTTTTATCTCAAAATGCAAATAAAACCATGCAGTTCTGAGCTATGTATTATATCAGCCCCATCTATTACAGACCTGAGCCCTAGCACTCTGCCATTTGAAAGAGCTTTGCAACAATTGTAAAGCAAGACTTCAGAACAAATTGAAGTGGAGTTTAAAGGCTGCTGTATGTCTTGGACAAGACTGTTTCAAAGAGAGCAGTTGTCACTCAGAGAAAAGGTGACTTTACCTCTGTGCTACCTTGGCTGAACATAATTCAGCTTAGCCTGAGATCTGGTACCTTCACTGCAGCCATATAATACCACATTTAAAAACCTTAGTCATCCAAACAGCTGTCATTAACAATGCATGTGATGTCTTCAAGAAAGCCTGTTTTAATTCAATAGACAGAAGACTTACCAGACGTCTGTTTTGTTTTCAGTATTCTTGGAGTTTTATTGGTTTTTAATAGAATGTTTTGGAATGCTATTGCTTGGAGCACACAAGCTTATGTTTTCAATAACTGGTGTTTAACATACCGATTCTTCTCAAGCTGTTGTTAGTTGTGCTGCTTTCATGGTGGTTCAGAGCTTTTTGGAAATGTACTTTGTCTTATGTACAGGGTTTTCAGGGAGCATTTGCTGTGATAAAGCATTGATATCTTAAATTATGAATACTGGTGCAGTTCAACTTTTCAATATGTTTTACAGAAAATATCTTAATGTGAAGTCCCAGTACCTATAAAGCTCTTGTTGGGATTAACTGGGTGTGTCAACTGAACAAATAACTGTGCCTTGTGTCTGTACCATAGTGTGGGCAGCAGTATGTGTTACTGTAAAGGCAGGCATTTGCAAATCTGTATTTGCAGAGTAACTCAGATCTTGCTATGCAACACAAATAATGGTTCTCACATCCACTGAAACATCCTGCAGGCCTTTCAATATCTTCCTCTGCTCTTTTACTTACCGTGATAAGCATCCTATCCCCACAGTCCCCTTAACCAAGCTATTTCACTAAGGAGAAAAAATCCACTTGAGCTCTTCTTACATGAGTCTGTTAAATTGCTAGACCTTGAACTTAAAGGGCCCCACAAAACTGTTGTGTTACTTATATGCCCTTTGGGAAATCTGACCTACCAGATGCCTTGAACACATATAATTCAGGTATCAGATTTTGGGTGCAGTACAGAGCAGGAGCAGAGGGAATTTCTAAAGCCCTCTCCAAGATCTACTACAACCACGATCAAAGGTGTCTGTGCCCCATGGCTCTGATTGCCTTCCAAGGACTTTTTCCTTGTAATTTTTAAATTCTCATTATTAAAGTCTCCTGGAAACTCGCTTGTATCTGACAAATAGAACAAAACCAGGAGAGTATTTAATCATCCCGATTTAACCCTCTGAATAATAAAATAGTAAACCCCAAGAATGCATATGAAAAAAAGCAAATAAATATGCTGTCTTATACTGTTTTGATAAGCAGAAATAAATTATCATATTGCATTTCTGATTTATTCTGCTCTAAGTAGCAAAAGGGTCTGACTCACTTCAGTTTACAAGTGCCTTAAAGCTTATCTACTTTTTTTCCCCAGCTCCAACATTTGGTTTAATAAAAGCCATATAACTCCCTATAAGCATGGCCTCATTTAAATTCTTAAGTCAGTAAACTTATATGAATACTGGAACTATAGATTTATTGTAAGTATATTGTAAGTACTAGATCTTTTAGGAAAGATTATGTCTTAGGAGTGATGTAGCCTGTAGCAGTGGAATATCACAATCTGTTGGTTATGGTTTTGGTCTGTGCTTTGTTTTGATTGGCTTAGGTTTTTAAACCTTTCCTTCATTTAATAAAAAACCCAACCCAAAGAAACAAACAAAACCAAACCCCCTCAAACAAAAACAAACACCACCACCACCAAAGAAACATGTTAAGAATTATGCCTTGATATTAAGTGGAAAGGATAAGTTAAATCTTTGGCCCTTGCTTTGTTTTAATTTGTTTTCACTGAACTTTTTTGAAATCTGTGGTAGAGAAACTTAATATAGACTGTTTTGGCATGTCATAGTCAGAATGTAAAATCCAAGATGAATTATTGTGTTAGAAACTGAAGGACTTGACTCCTACAGATGAAGCCAGAATGCCCACTGATATACACCCAGCAGTGCATGGTGTGGTGCTATCTTTAACTGCAGCAAAAAGGAGCCAAGAAGAAGCCTTGGAGGCAAAACTCAAACACTTGTATAAGAAGGAAGGCTGTGTAGTTGTTTTGTAATGCAGTCTTTATTTGGACAAAATCTCTTGCTATTTCTTGGGCAAGCAGCTCAGAGCAGAGATGTCTCTACAAAAGAACACAGACAGTATTTTGGGGTATTTCCTTATTGATCTATAGAAAATGTGTTGTTCTGGAGGAGCAACACAGTCATCTCTTATATACTAATACACTTTTTTTTAATCTTTATAAGGTCAATCTGTTTATATTTCAATATGAAAAGTATTTGACTATTTCTTTTAAGCTAATCAAGTAACTTAGTATTTTGGAGACCTTCAGCTCGTAGAAGTAAATTCTGCGGTCTTCATTGTAGAGAGATGATCTAAACTAATTCAGGTTTTGGGGCTTCATAGATTTCACTTCCATTTCAGGAAAACTTAGAAGTGAGTGAATTATTGTAACTTTTAATAGAGTTATGGAGCACATTAGGAAAACTTGCATTATGTTCAGATGTATGTTTCTGCCACTGTGATATGTGCAGCCTTTAAATG
The DNA here is from genome assembly GCF_012275295.1 of Melopsittacus undulatus. Classification (NCBI taxonomy): domain Eukaryota; kingdom Metazoa; phylum Chordata; class Aves; order Psittaciformes; family Psittaculidae; genus Melopsittacus; species Melopsittacus undulatus. The sequence goes on from NC_047536.1 coordinate 7,505,291, forward strand.
TAGAAAAAGTAACTTTCATGCAGGGTGTAGATTTTCTTGATGCATTTTGCTGTTACATCTCAACATCGTAACAAAACAACATCATTCTATTTATGCAGAAGAGTTTGAACTTGCTGCCCTTATAGAACTAAAGCTCATACCTCCCTCAGAAGCTGTGCTTAGACAAAAGGGCAGCATCAAATCCCTAGAAAAGCTGTTTTATATCTGAGGTCCCTTTGCAACAGGTAAAAAAGTTACTCCTTTGAAATGCTTTACTAAATGAAATGCTTTGACCCCTCTTTGTGCCCTTTTCCACTACTCTATACGAAACAAGTATATTGGAAAAGATAATGGCAACCAGCATCATAAGTCCTCTCCTTACAGTGAAACCAGGTGCTGCTTCTTGCCAAGCAAGCTTTAGTTTATACACCTGAATTATTTTCAGGCTCATTTAGCTCAAGTGAGCCATGTCTCAGTGTTGTATTCTGGTTGCTCAGGGTGGTTACATTAGTTGTTCATGCAGAGCTGTCATCTGGACTGATGCAAATGATGAAATGCATTACTGCCTGTGTTTCTAGTTGTAGTTTTGCCCACAGTTTTTGATCCATGTCCATTGCCAGCCCAGCTAGCTGAACTGTAAACCACCAGTTAATGAAACATTGAGATTTTAATGGAGAGCCAAGAACCTGGGGATGGCAGGCTTTAGTACATCCTAAGTAAACAAAACAATGGGAACAAGTGCTGGGACTAGGCCATCTGAGGTCAGTGCACAAGACCAGGGTTCCAGAAACCTTAATCTGTTTCTCTTTCTGCACTGATATACCGTGTTATTTAGTACCATCCTTTAACTTTGCCAGCCCTTTGGTTCTCCATTCCTTCACCACTTGGTTTCTCTCTTCTAGGACAAGAATTATCACTTCTTGCTCTAGGGAGTCAGGAATTTACTGAGACCTCAAGGCACTGCTGAACCACGAAAAAACAACAAATTATCAGATGGGAGATAGTTGTGCCACATAGCCACAGAAATGTACTTCTCAACTTTATTTATCTCCTTCAACCGGTACATAGGGACTATTTTACAAATATATAAGTACAAAACACAAATTCTGTGACTTATTTGGATTTCAAAGGCCAAGTTGCTCTGAACATCTGTTCATCTGCCATGTTTTTAATCTCAAATATAATTTAAAAACAAAATCTAAGCTATCTTTCCTCTTTCCTTGTCTTCCTGCTGTGTGTCTTGTATGGTTGTAGGTAGGGAAATGAGTCAAAATCTGAACCATCACTGAGCTGGTGGAAGGAGAGATGACAGATGAATTTGGCCAAGACAGGTAAAAAACATCTATGATTGATTTCAGTTGTGCAATTGTATTGCATCTCCTGCTGTGCTTTCTTCCTTTTAACCACACTGCCTAAAGTGTTTCCACCAGATAATTAGATTAGCATACAAGCATTTTTGTCCCTGTGGCTTTGAAAAAGAAGCAGCATAGCATCCCACCAGACAGGTTGGATTTGATCACTATTCTTAGGTTAGCAAACCGTAAGACAAGAAAGCTTTAAATTTTGTTGTAAAATTTAAATTGGTGCTCCTGTCCTCTTTCTGAAATTATTTGACCTTGAGCTTAGTTTTCTCTGAGAAAATGATCTCTGATGTCAGAGTCATTAAAATTATCATTACTGTCACTTAGTCACAAGACTAAGTTTGTTGGCACATTAAATCTTTCTTGTAAATGTGGTTTTATCAAAGCCTATGAAAAGAAGAATGACTGCGGCTGAAGGAAGATATTTTTTGGGTGGTTTGGGTTTGGATATTCTTTAAATAATGGGATTCTTCCTGAGTATAATGATAAGCAAAAGCAACCACTTTATTACTAGGATCATTTCTAAAAGCTGTTTGCCTATGAAATTGGAGTATGTTTCCCAAAGAGAGCATAAGGGGTCGCATGTTTAACACTCCCTGTGCAGCACAGAATAAAGAGTGTTTGACTGTGAGGCAACATAACTAGACCAGTTGATTTAATTTATAAAATATTATTAATTTGCCTGTTCATTACTTGTTGTAAGGATTGCTAAAGTAGAGAGACAGACATAATTTTAAGAATCTTTTGAACATCCAACTGGAAAGGAGTTTGAATAGAAGGGTGCTTTTCAAGCAGGGGCAGATGAAACAGCTGGGGAAGCAGAAATGAGACTCATCTCTGTGCTTTGCACTTACTCTCATTTGAAAAAAACTGAAACCAGATTGTCAGATTGGTGAAATAAAAGAAATTACCCTTTATTTCACACATTTTCTGTTGTGTAGGGAGACAGACTCAAGCCTAAAGTCTCTGTGAAGTAGGTTTAGAAAGACAGTCTTGGTAAAAATCTAGGCTTTGTGCATATTATAAAACTGCATTATCATCTCTCCTTTAACTTTTTCCTATCACCATTTCTCCCAGGAATAGCCCTAAAAACATTTATTCTTTGCAGTTGTCTAAGTTAGGTGCAAATATTGCTTTTCCTTACTAAAATAGAGCTGACTGCTCAAGACTGTAGTGAAATTTAAGCTTATATTTGTCATGGCTGGAGGAAACTTGGTGCCCTCAAATATCTTAACACCTATAAAACAGAGAAGTGAAGAATATAGTAAAGGACTGATAAATTTATATTTCTTTTGTTTCTTACTTTGAGGCACTGAAACTGTATCCTTATGGTTTTACTGCCTGCTGTGCTTTTACCACAGAATGTATTTTTTTTCTTAATGTTCTGCTTGGTCATATCCAGGTTGTATTCTGTGTCTCACGGAAAACTATTTTGCTCATTTTCAATGATTTTTAGATGAATTTTTCACTGTGATTCAGATCTTTATGCTAACTTAGCCAAATTAAACAATCCTTTATCTTTTTTTAACCCAAAAAAGGATTTTCCTCTTGTACAAGATTGCATTTGATCATTCTTTCAATCACATGACTAAATAAAATCTAACATTGCCATCTAGTGTTCAAATATTGGATTATATACATTTTTTAAGTTCAGTGGTATCAGATAGCCTTTCTGGCTATTAATTTTAGCTGTGTGGTGCCCAGCTGTTATAAATGCTTTTTGTTTCAAATACTTCCATTTTAGTATTTTTTTTCTCAGAGGAATAACTTTATGCCTAACATTATAATAATGTGTTTTATAATGATGCAAAGAATCTCAGATTTGTACGGTTTCAGGACTGTGATCAGTATTGTGAGGAGTCAACTGGGAGAGGAAGACAGAATAAATTCTATTTGTGCTCTTCCTTTCACTGTTCTGGTAAAAGGTGTTTGAAGAGTTGACACAAATGAGCATCTTACCACAGGGTGTGATTCAACTTGGGGGGGTGGAACATTCACTTGGAGAGAGTGTGCTGGAAGTTGTAGGTCAAAACAACCTCAATGAAAGAGGAAAATGACGTAAGTGTATTGAAATACAAGCCCCAGCTTTGCAAGGGAAAACTTGAAAATTACCTCCCAGTTCCAGCTACCCACAGGCTGTGCTATGAAGCCTTTTCTGAATAAAAATAGGTGTTATTGCTTACTGGGGAGAGGCCATTTCTTAATAGTGACCCCAGACAGCTTGCAGAACTTTTCTGTGGCTCTGAGCATCCTGGGCAGTAGCATAAGCAGGCTAAGAGTATGACTGTTCCTAGTTTAGGTACTTGTAGCAGAACTTAACCATATATAATGAATGGTAGATGTACCTCTTTGAGAGATGCATTGATTTTTTTGGGTCTATTCACTTCTTAAGTAAAATGAACTGCTGCAGTGAAAACTTCTTTCAGAATTGCAGGCTGATAGCCCCAAGCAGACTGTCAGACTGCCTGTTTGTCTACTGCTCTGTTGCACCCCTGTGATTCATTCTCTTTTACGCATTCCCATTATTGATTTTTCTTTTCTGTCTGTCTTCAAGCACAAATACGAAGAACTTCCTTGAGAGCCAAGGTGCCTTAACCACCTTTTGAAGAGCCCCTTCTCAAGGGTCTATCTTCCCAGCCTGTGACAGGAGCATTTAACTCAGCTTTCCTCCAGCTGCAAACACCTGCAGCATGGATACAAACCCCAGCTATTCTGTAGTGCTTCAGAGGAACTGCAGAAAACTTCACAGGCAAAATTTGTGATGTGATCATAGGTGATTGTCGTAACTTTATTTTGCCTGGAGCTGAGCTATAGGGATTGCCTGTATTTTAGAAGATTTCTTATAGCTGCTGTTGTCCCTTCACAAACAGAGATCAACAGATGTAAAAACCCCCAACTTTGGGGATCCCTTTCATGAACAGGTTGGCAGGTGGCTGTTGTCTGTGTTTATACAGTCTCAATCTGAAGTTTTATGAAAAGATTTAAAACTATTTGTCTGGGAGATGAGGAAGTATGTCAGGTAGGGTTGTTAATATGCCTTTAGAACTGTGCATTTCTTCAGTTAAGAGAAACTCTGCTTCCCTACCATTTTGTGAACACTTATAAATTGCTTCAGTGATTACTTTATGCTTGCTGTCTTTTTTTTTTATATAGTGCCCATGTGGTTTTGCATCTAGTTTATACTCTTGTCTAATGAGATAATATGAGACCTAAAAAGATGCTGAAAATTGCTAAATCATATTGCAAGCTTTGCTTGCATGCATGATGAAAGCAATTCTGATACGGTTTTGTTGGTTGGTTGGCTTTGTGGGGTTTTCCCCCCCCCATGTTTCTGGATTCTTTCTTGTTCAGTGGAAACTAATGGAACTATTTTTAAGCAAGTATCATTTTGTAGGTTCATACTACTACAATTTTTAATACCTGGTTGACATATAAATGTTATTTAATTGTTGTGTGTATATCTTGTAGGAACGTAGACAAATCAGTCTTGCAAATCTTCTATCTAAGGAAAATTATGTTTATTTAACATAAAAAGTAAATGTTGTATGTAACTGAATTGGAAGCAGTTTCTTTCTGTTGAAAAGCAATATTTTATCATTGGCTTCCTTATATACATTAACAGTACGCTTGCATTTCTCTGGACTTGAACTTGCTTGAGCCTCATGCCCTATGGTATGGAAGGTGATTTTATTTTTCCCTTTTCAACAGAAGGCATTGGCACTAGGAAAGTGATTCTGTTCTTCCAGAAGTAAAAATCTTCCAAGCCCATTCTTAATGTTAGGCAAGATGATAAGTCACTGTAAGCTATTGTGCTGTGAGCTCAGATCAAGTTGATCATCAAAAATAAATGTGACTGAGTTAGGCTCTCACAGGAGAGAAATGCCTTTGGGAGATGCATTGGTTCAGATTATAGGTGGAAAAAAAAGGCATGTGTAAGATGGGTGAAATCAGACAGCAAGAAGTTTTGCATCAGTGGTCAGAGAAACATGACAGCAAGGGAGTTCACCTATTGGAACTGGAGAGCTTCCATGGTTTCTCTTGTCTACTCTACATGGAGCTGCCTGGTTCAGACCTTGCCCCATCTTACCACAGCTGAAAGGAAGCTTTTCTTCAAGCAAGTATTACCCACTTTGAGAGTAACTAATTTCCATGGAGACCAAGGAAAAGCTCACCAATTATGCATGGGTTCTGTCATGCTCTTATTAATATAGAATTATGAAATAGTCCTCTAAAGCAAGTGAGATGACTTTTGTGGTGAGTACCCCTACAATATCCATAACCCAGGTGCTACCACAAGACTTATCAATAAACCAAAACCAAGGTTTTCTGTAGCTTTGTTGGGTAATATGTATGTAATGTAACTGGAGCAAGATTAGTCCTTCATATTTTGGTGCCCTCAAAGTCACAATAAATAGCATATGAATTAGTCCTTCACCCCTTGAAATAGGTACAGATCTCATCCCAAGCAAAATGATATTAGAATTGCAAATCATTATGAATACCATCAAGCACTCGAAACCTAATATAGAAATGTATGCAGAGATAAAGCAGATATTGTATTCTCCAGGTTTAATGAAAAATGTCTGATACTTTCGTAGTTGTACTTTCATTTGATCTGTTTCTCAGGATTTTTTTTGTGATGAAAAATCTGAGCACAATGTTTCATTAAAGACAATGGTCTGGCCATTTTCTTTTATAAATATCTGTTACAAATTAGAGCCCATCTCTATTTAAAATCTGTTTTCAGAAAAAAAAACTAGGCTGGAGTTACTTTTGTACCATTTGTCTTACAGAACTTATTACCTATAAACAACTCAGAATGTTTTATTTTCCTTTTGCTTGTAATATTTCCTGTGTTTCTCAAAAGAGCTTTCTACATGGCAGTGAAATTAAAAGAGTATTTTTTTCTGAAATGGAAAAAAAACAACACTCTAAAGCAATTTTAACATAGGTACAGGTTTTTAAAATTAATAAGTCTCTAGAAAGCAAATGTTAGTGCCATTTGAGGAATGAGCAGTTGTTGTGCACCTGGCTATGTGTTAAAAAGTAGTCAGTTAAATATTTGTTATCTATAGAGGCTCATTACTGTATACAATCATGTAAAAATTATTACCGCTTTTAAGCTGTTTTACACTGAATAACATTTCAGCAAAGTAAAATGCTAGGATACCTGTTTCCGGAGGTGAGAGAAAGGACTGCAAATGTACAAGATCTAAACATTCTAATTAAACTCTCAGTCACACAATTTTCAGCAGTTAATCTGCTTTTAGAAGCAATATTCATTGATTAGGTTCTTAACAATAACTTCCAAACGGATTTTTCAGATAGTTACACTTCCATCACTCAAAGTCACAATATTTATTTGATAATTACTGTCTGTTTTCTTTTAACTAACTATAAGAACATTTGCAGCTATGATAGCTTAGTTGCAAACATTTTAAAATAGGACATTACATGCATTATCAGCTTAGGTCTCCTTTCACTACTTAGGAAAATCGTGCTCTCCTTACCCATAAACCACTGTATTTCTATTTCCAGCATGGTACAAGTCTTGCCTCCTTTTTTAATACTTCTGTTTCTCTATTTAGTAAAAAGCAGAGCACCCAGCTAGGCCTTTCACAAACCTGACTGATTTTAATTTCTAGACTTGTGTTAGAACAGCCTTTACATAAACATATTCACCCTTATAGCCATGACATGCAACTGTGTAAGTATAGATACCACAGCATGATGGTATTGTGACAGTCTGCAAATTCTCAGCATTAGTAATTGATCCCTTCAGGAGTTTATTTTCTGCTTCGCAATATTGAGGTTGCATTTTGCTTAAATAGAATTAAAGTTAAACTCTCATTTTCATCTCTTTTCCATTTGACTATCGCTTTTTGATGTCCTTGATATGGTCTCTGTGTAGGTGCCTGCTAAACATTTGTTTTCCTTGGGAAGCTTCAACTCTTCCCTTTTGTTTTGCTTAGTCAGACTGGTTTAGGTGTTCATTTCTTCAGGATTCTTTTTTAATATGAGACACATGAGTCAGAAATTAATAGACAAAGTGAGCCTGGTCAGGGAGATGTAACCAAGCAGATGTAAGAGGTAAAGCTTGGACTGTTGAATAAAGCATGGATGGGGGAAGAGAAGGGAAATAGATGTAAAGCATTAACTTTAGCAACATCAAACTGTAAGATAAGAAAATAAATAAAAAACATAAGGGAAATAACTTGCATTAAAATTAATGTATTTCAATTATGGCTCTTTTCAATCTGCTTCAGTTGATAACTTTTTCTTCTTCCTGCATCCATCATTTGGCTTCATCTTTTCAGCCTTTAAGAGCTCTTTTTTGATTATTTTCCCTCAGGCCAGATCTCAGTACATAACATTGTAATTTACTCTTTTCCAGGGCTCTTTCAAGCTGTCGTGCTGCCTAGACCCACTGACATGACTAGTTAAGCACTGTTAGCTTAGCGGTTGACTGGGCAACAATCATCTGAACGCCATTTTAAGGGGTATGGCTGATTTGAGCAGTTCTCTTGGAACAGGAAGTAGTGTCTGAAAGACACTTAATGCACAAATAACAATGTGAATTAAATATTTGGTTTAGTTACTGTGATCAGTGAAGTCCAAGGTACAACACTAATAAATTCTCTGTTGTCTGTACTTCCCTGTAGCACCTAGAATATAGCTTGGAAATAGTTCTATTTGGAAGAAAATGAGCATATTTTAGAAAGAGAAATAAAGGTGATCTGTTAACTGAAGATCTGGACTTGTACTCTAGATTTCTCAATCTATCTAATAATCTAATCTTATAATGTTGGACAAATAATTTTCTCGCTGTAGCTCTATATTCTTTTCTCATTCAGTGAAATTGTGTGTTCCTTCAAGCAGGAACTTCTGCATGTTTTGATAAGTTACATGTCTTGGCACAAGAAAGAGCTGATTGTTGTAAAGTAGCTTCTTGATGTCTTACAAAGAAACAGCAGCAGGCATTGTAGTGACATCACGTGTCTCTTTGTCACTGAATCTTTCACATCCATGTTCAGTATTAGACTTTTCAAATCTATAGCAAAGTGTCATCTAATCTGGCAGGTGAACAAACACAAAGTCTTCCAGAAAGGAAGGAGATGTAGAAGGTGTGCATTCTAACAATTTACTGTTCAATTTACTAAACATAAACTCGGTAGGTAAATTAAGATTAACCTTAACTAAAACCTGAAAGGAAGGGGAGAAAATAAAAATAGAAAAGGAAGACATGACTAGCATTGGCAGGCTGATATTTTTTACCAGATTTTGTGTCAGCTCCACTCCAATCCAGTCAGAACACAGTAACAGTGATGTTGTTTGAGGCCAGTGAGTCAGACTGGTCAAATATCTTTTGTCCCATAATAGCTGGAAGCCACAAGAAATCTTGTAGTGGCTAATTAAGAAATTATCTGTCTCTAAGGGAAATTTCTTCTTAACTGCATCAACTGGCTTATTCCCTGAAGGGAGAATATTTTATATTCCTTATGTAATTATACAAGAGAACTTAGAAAGTGCTGAAAGAAATTCCTTTTTTAAAGGGATATAAGAAAATAAAGAAAATTATAAAATCCATTTTCGGCTGAACTGTAAACACTGTGGGAAGCAGACACAAGATGGAAAAAAATATCTTCCCAGTTTTTTCCTTTTATTCCAATGGTAAATGTGGATTGAATATTATCTCTTTCAGAAACAGTTAACAAGACTGGATTTTATACTGACTCATAGGGAGAACAGGGAAAAACAAGACAGGTATTGCACAACCTCTCCCATGCCTAGACCTAAGCATGTTAGATCTAACCCACTGTAGGCTTGTACCAGCAGGACAAAAGCTGTTTTCAGCTAAACTTAGATGTGAGAGCTTAAAAAAAAGTCACATTTTTTTTTCTAGCTATAAAAACTCTATTAACTTTGTAGACAGTAATATAAGTTAATTGAGCGTTACTGTCCCACAGAGACCATATAAAAGCATAGCCAGAGCTGAGTCAAGACCTTTTGTGGCTTTGAGTCTATCTGTTTGCATTGCGTGGTCCACACCCTGAGGATGGGCCAGTTAATAACTGACCTAATTAATCACCTACTAAAATTGTGTTGTTATGGCATGGGTGGGATGTACGCAGAAAGGGTGCCAAGCCAATGTTAACTGTGATCCTGAGAGGCTGCTGATAACATTTAAATAGGAAACCCCACTTTGCTGGTCAGTACTGGTGGATCCCATGAGACAGTGAGCACTGTGTTGCCACAGCAGTGAATAGCAGGTATTGAAGAGAGTAAAACCTTCCAGCTGTTTTTATGCTTGACTTGATGCTTCTCCCCAACCCCTTGCTGTGAGACAAGCCTGAATACAGTGAGGAGTTAAGTGCTGCCACAGGGCTGACCAAATCAGTTTGGGGTATTTAGCCAGGCCTTGGGCTAGAGCCAAAAGCTGTTTTTTTCTTTTCAAAGCCAAGGAGATCTGACTCATGATCATAGGATTCACAAGGTTGTAAGAGAGCTGATCATAACTGGGAACACCAGAAAAGCCTGATCACTGCCTGCATTTGTCTGTAGGGGTATTCAATCACTTCTGTTTAGCTTTCAGGGTCCTTGTGGTGGCCTAGATGATATTATAAGAAGGTGATTGAGTGGATGAACCTTTCACACAGGGTAGAATGTTTACACAGGGTGATGGAGGCTTGGGAAGTAGTTTGGCCCTGCCAGCCCACCTCCAAATAGTCTGTTACCATTTTGGTAACATGTACTATGACCAGACACCATGAGCAGCATAGACGTGTCCATTCAGAACTGCCTTACACAATCAGGTGAAAATGAGGTATGCATTTGGAAACAGGATCAGGAAACAGTCTATTAGTGGCTACAGCCAGGATATTTATGATAAGGAGGTCTGCAGTGTTTAAAGCAATGGAGTACATGTAAGAAAACTTGATTTGGAAAAGAAAAAAAGAAACAAAACCCAACACCCACTTAAACGTCATCTATGCAGTTAGAACAGCTTTCACAATGTTTAAGTTATAAGATGACAGTAACTGAGCTTATAATGAAAAGGGTGAAAGTCTCTTCACGAGGGTTTCAGCAGCTATAGGGCTATCAAAATGTTGCTTCACTTTGCAAAATGTGAAGTTGGCACACATAAATTATTTAAGTAATTTCTGAAAACCAAATGTCTGCAAAGGTACTGGAATTGCATATAAATTCTGAAACACAAGGGATACTGCTGGAGACAGGTACAGCGCAGTGGAGCGTAAGAAATGCAAACTGAATTGCATAGCGTACAAGCAGCATTAAAGAAATGTATCTTGGCTTCTAGTCAGTGAACCCAAACATGTTGTACATTATGCAGACTGCTTAGTAATTTGCATAATTATAAACTCCCCTCGAAACAGTAAACATTACTGCAGAATTCAGTAATACAAAAAGCAACATTAATATGCATTGCTCATTTGACTTTTTAATTTTTCCAGGGTCTTTAAAACCACCCATGTTTTAGAACAAGCAAAAGAAAGACTTTTTCTGTAACAAAGTAATCCATATTGGAAAGAAATGAAACATCAAAATGAAACTTTCAGTTTTAATATAAAGTTGTCTTGTTGACTTTTGAATCTGTTTCTGGTAAAGTTTTATTGTACATTATAGATATAGTCTTGAACTCTTCCAAAGAATATTCCATTAACCACAGACTGCCATGTGAGGGGGTTCAGAAAAGATTATTGCCATGGATTGCAGACAATACGATTATGTTAGGGTACTCTGCTGTGTAGCTGTGGAGCAGAGGAGCTGAATTAGCAGCAGAATACTAATATCGATAATACTTCACAGAAGGCTGCAGAAGAACTCTTTCCAGAGAGATTCAGGGAAGAAATATAGAAGTTTAAATTTAAAATGAAAGAATTCTCAAGGAAACAGGAATAATGAAGAATCCTTTTGTTAATAAAAGGAGAATACTGCATTGGGAACTTTGGTGAGCATTATAGAATCATAGAATAGTTAGGGTTGGAAAGGACCTTAAGATCATCTAATTCCAACCCCCCTGCCATGGGCAGGGACACTTCACACTAAACCATAATACCCAAGGCTTCATCCAACCTGGCCTTGAACACTGCCAAGGATGGAGCATTCACAACCTCCCTGGGCAACCCATTCCAGTGCCTCACCACCCTTACAGTAAAGAATTTCTTCCTTATATCCAATCTAAACTTCCCCTTTTTAACTCATTACCCCTTGTCCTATCACTACAGTCCCTAATGAATAGTCCCTCTCCAGCATCCCTGTAGGCCCCCTTCAGATACTGGAAGGCTGCTATGAGGTCTCCACGCAGCCTTCTCTAAGGCTGGTTCATGTTTTAAAGACTGGTTTGGGGAGCAGTTAGGGAATTTTACGCACTGATGAAAACTATTGTCCCCTTTATCCTGATGTAACTTTTGTAAAAGCTTCAGCTTCTACATATACTAAGTAAGTTTGACATGTTTTGTGCAAACAAAGTGGAGAGTGTGACCCCACTAATGCTAAAGCTGCAGAGTAAATTCAGTCACAATGTTAGGTGCTAAGAAGTCTAACTGGGAGGCAGCCACAGGAAACAGTTTCATGGTGGTGATGCACAGAGCAGTGTTTCTCAGAAATTGCCTGCTGAGCCTGGTTCAAGTACTGAAAGACAAATTAAGGAAAAAAGTAGCAGAGATGGACTGCTCAGAGAACCTAAAATAAGAGTTCAAAAGGCTGTGTGGTATGTTAGCAATGCTGGTGAGTCAGTGCTCTGCATGATCCTTCGCCCTCAGGTATTTCATTGCAGGGCTATTGTGTGAACTTTAAGAGAAGCAGTGATGTGTTTACATTTACCTCTGTGAGCATTTTGACTCATCCTTCACCATTCGCCATTCCAGAGCAATAATCTGCTTAATTCCAATCCTTTAAATAAGCTTTCAGAAATCAAATAAAGTGAGCATCAAGCAAACAAACAAGTATCAAGCAAAGAAAAAACCCAGAAAGCATAAGCTGCTATGTAAAAGAAATAATTACCCCAGCAGAGAAAACTACCTCTAATTTTTTTCTAGCAAGAAAATGACAGAGCAATAAGTAATATGTAATCTTGCTTGTTTTCCTAGCAAACAGAAAAGCTGCTAGCTCAGACAGAGCAGGATGCAGTTAATTTCCTCTATCCTCAGGCCAATTAGACAAGTTGAAAAATCAATCTCTGTCAGTCTTCTCCATGGGTATGGGTAGCGTATGTGGGAGTGGTTGTGATAGCTATTAGTAATTTGTTTCAGAAAGGTAAGAGCAATAATGCCATTTTTTGCCCACCTGTGCAGTAATATTTGCATTAAGATTTCAGAAAGGTACCTTTTAAATACTCTTTTTACAAAACTGTGGGAGATACAAAATCTCCTTGTCTTTGTATTTCCTATCTGTTTGCAGTCTTCCTATCGTTGTAGCCAGTAATGGGGTTTATCTGCAAGTGATCACTAAGTGGCTTAATCTGCAACCACACTTTGTATAGTAATTTCAGGAGGATTAGGAAGGTGCAGACTAGGAGCACATGCCAATGGTGGAATTCTGTTGTATTTCTGAGGCTTAATTTTGACTACTAGTTCATCTGCTTGTTCTTCCCACCTTTTGTGGATAAAGTTCTATGCAAAACTTGATTGGCTTTAAGCTTCTCAGCACTTGAGTGTTAGTTAATGCAGCTAGTGAAGCTGCAGGGCAGGGGCTACCAAACTTCCTGACCCTGAAAGCCATTTTCTAAATGATTTAATGTTGCTAATAGCCATATCCTTTTGTAAGTCTCTCTGTGTCCCCTGTATTTTACAGACCAAGACCTTGTACCCCATTGTCCCTATACCCCTTGCCATTCTGAAACAAAGCTAATTTTGGTTAATTACTGCTATTATATTTCATATTAGAGACCTCTGGGTTCTACTGAAGAGTAAGGTTTTATTTACTTGTTAATAGGCATGCATACTTATGGTTTTGTGCTATTTTCTGCTGAACAAATATTTCTTCCTGTTTCAGAGATGCATCACGTTTAGATAATGTTGTTCTGGGATTTGCCTGTTCTCATCTCTTCAGCTTGTGCCAACATCAGGTTCAGCAGCCAGTGCTCACTCTCCTGCCCTCACACACCTCTGATTACAAATACCCTTGAGTTATTCTGCATTTGAACAGATTTTTCTTCTATGTGGTGTTACAGGCAGACCCCTCCTGATTTGAGGTTATCTAATTGTAAATGCTCTCAGTCACTCTAGGAACATGCTTTTAGTAGTTTCTTCATCAATCACAAAATTGAAAATAACCCAACATTCATTTTTATTCTCAGTTTACAAGGGGTAACCAAAGTGGATGAAACTGATAGTATACACATGTAAGCAAAAAGTGCAACCCTTAAATTTGCAGAATGGTGCATGTTTGTTCTTTGGCTGAGCCACTTTTGTTCCTGCCTTCAGTTCTGTGCAGCATCAGTCTGAACAAACCAATCAACACCATGGTTTCTCCCCTCTTCTTGCTTTTAGTAAGCTTTTTGATTATTGATGGAGTGGGTCCAGTTGTTTGGAGAGGCAGACCTGGGCCTGCCTCTCTGTGCTGGCTGGGCTCATGCATGTCTATGCTGCTCTCAGAAAAACTCTTTGGAAAAGCTGAGAGTCCTTGCTGGGCACACAGAGTTTCATTTTGAAATAAACTTTCTGTAATGAGTAAACCCAAGGTGCTTGTTTTCAGTGGTTTAATAGAGCATAAGTGCCTGGATCAAAAAATGTAAGTAAGAAACAATTAAACAAAACTGGGTGTTTTCTTTAGCATTCTCCAGGGTGCAGTCAACAAGCATATTTTGCTGCCTGCAGCCTGTCTGTTACCAGTTGTTACCTTTTAGCACAGATACTCTTTTATTTCCCTGCCCATTGTTTTAGTTACTTCATGAATAACGAGAATTTAATTTGCCTCAATCTTAGAGCTACTGCATTTTTAAGTAATTGCAAGTGATATGGGACTATCAGAGCTTAGCATATTATAATATGTATTAGCTGCTCCAGCTGGCTCTTGTAAACAACCTCTTTCAGTAATATTTCATTTCTATGTAGCTGGAGGTTTGCCTGAGCATGCAGCATACATATTTTTAGCCTTGAACAGCTAAAAGTACACTTGAAAAGCAGAAATTCAGAAAGTTAGTATTGCATACACTGTTCCTGTCACACTGAAACAATTTTACAGCCTCTTATTTAAAATTAATTAATGGGTTTGAGACTTGCAGCAAACATGTAAATAGTATGTTGAGGACTGGACAGCAAACCGCCAGTGCTTACTTAAGAGGTATTTGGGGAGCATGCAAGGATGGAGTCCTTCTCACAAGCTCTTCTCCCTGTGTTCCATCTCTGTATCTCTCCTCCTGTTGCTGTGTGCAGGGAAAGTCTTCTTCATTAGCATCTTCTGGGAGATGATACACGGCTGTCCTCAGAATTGGCCTTTCCACATGGTGTGCAGCTTGCTGTTTGTGAAATAAGAAGTGGGTAGGGGTGTGGGTGCTCCTTCTTATTACTTTTTACCAACTCATTACATTATTTTTGCTAAAAGGCTGCTCAGGTAGTTCTGTTAGGAGTTGCTTCTAAAACCAGCCAGCACAGAGAGAGCAAATACAACGATTTTCCATCTTGTGTGAAATGTAATTAGCCATGAGAGGTCTGGGAAGCTCTGAGGCTTTCTGAGCCATGTGGCCAGTAGAGTGTGGGCCTCTGTGTGTGTGTTTATGCTTGCAGGACAAACTCCCCTCTGATTTCAGTCTAGTCCGATTTGTTAAGTATTTTGCCCCTCCTTCTGGTTATAAAGAAGGGAGTTGGCAGGTTTTGCAAATATTAAGGCCAAATATCCTATTAGGTACACGCACCTCTCTGCTCTTAATTAGCTTATTGGCACATTGAGTAAGCTTCTATCAAAGCAATTGAGGACGTGAATCACTGCTTTCAAACACCTTTGGGAAGCAGCCATAGTAGTTACAGCTGGAAATTTGACCTTAAGTAGTTCTTAAAGTACATAAATCATATAGATGCTGTATGTGTTCTTACTGTAGTTTTGCAGGATCACAGATTTTATTATTTGATTTGCCATTGCTCATTTGTTCTTCACACTTACAAGATGTCTTGACAGAAGCTCTCATTTATTTATAAGCATTAATTGAACTTCTCACCTCTCGGAAGGTCGGTGCAGGTTCTGTACTTGCTTGAAAATTGTTCCTCCTTGGTGTCTTTTTGAGTTGTATCTTTTTTTATGTGGCAAACCTGCCCAGGACAGAAGCTGGCATGTTTTGGTCTTACCTGCAGTGGTCTCTTCTCCTTCATTCTCCTTCTGCATTACATCTGAAGTTGACTGGCAACTGGCATTGCCACCATTTTACCCAGACCTCAGAATAAATGTAGGTGATGTGACAGCTGTGTTACTCCCACCAGTCGTGTCAGAGTGTCAGGAAATTAAATAAGTTGATGTAGACACAGAAAGTGAGAATACAAGAAAAGCAGTGATATCCACTAAGTAGGAAATGCTGTCAAAATAAAACCACTTGGGAAACGAATGTTTTCCCTTTCTTGTCTCTTTGTATTATGATAATCTCAAGAGACACGGGATCTGTAAGAAGATATTGCATTTTTTGACTATATTTATGAGGAAAGCAGTGTTGTAGCAGCAGTCTAGTCCTGATCTTTTGTCAGTGTTTATTGTCTGCATGTTTTTGAGACCAAAGCAATATCAGGCAAATGGTCAGCTCAATAAAGTATTAAAGAGGTCTTTGGTAGTGCAATCTGACCCAGAGGATTATTGGAAAGATTGATTTTACTCTAAGTTTACATCTTGATTTATTTTTTTTTTTTGATTTGTATTGCAGTGCTGAGAGAGGGAATAAGACTCCTAAGCAAAGACTGATCAGTTACTACTGCTCCAAAATGGATTTGTAGCTTTTTATCTTAAAATCCATTACAATCTCAAAATAAACATTTTGAATTACAGTAAAGAGTGAGGATTTCCTTCTTTGGTAATAGATGGAGCTAAAATGTTCTTTAAATCAATTCAACTCTCACTAAAACATTTACTTTAACACAAAAGATGCCTTGCTCTCTCATCCTGCATAGCAGAACCCAAATCAAGCTAATGAACAAAACCAAGAGGAGTGGTGGGAAGTGGACCACAAAAAGCTGCCCCAGACTCCTGCAATATCACTAGTCTTATGGAGACTAAATCTACCACCAGCTCCCATTTTAACATGGACCTACATGCCAAGCTTTCTGCCTCTTTGTAAATGAAGCTCTTAGCAGCTGGAGGTATTCATATTTAACATGAAAAGCATGGATTTTTTTGTCCAGTCTGTACATCCCTATCATCTGCCTTTACTACTTGTGGTGTTTTTCAAAGAGCAGGCAGATTTCTGAAGCTCCAGGTCCTGAAAAAAGTTGGATTCTCAGTGCTGTCCACAGCAACCAGGTAATTCGGCCATAATTTAAAAACACAGCCTACTTACCACATTGCTCACAGTTTTGCAGTTATTCTTGATAGGTGAGCACAAGTGAGCCTTGTTACAGCAGTTTTAGAAATTGCTAACCTCAGCTCTGGGTCACTGCCATGCAGAGGAATCAGCTGGAAGGTTCATAGTTGCTGTCCCAGAGCAGTGTCCTGGTCAGAACCAAGCTGGGAACTGGAGCCCTGAGGAGCTGGAGGTGTGTGCATGGGCATGTGTTCAGTGATGAGGAGTGGTGACCCTTGGAGCAGAGGAGCTGGGCAGAGAGCTCAGGGACATGACCTGCTGAATTGCTACTGCAAGATTTACCAGCTGCCTTCAACCAGTCCTGAGCTAAGAAATGGACGCAGAATTATCAAAAGTACCTGTGTGATTTAGGACTTTGTCTCTCAATGAAACCAATGGCACAGGCTCATATGGGGATGCTGGTATGTCTTCACTGACAGAGTTTGCTCCATCTCCTCAACACAAGTGCTCTTGGAGGCAGGGGCTGCACCGTAGCCCTGTTAGCAGGCCATTATATCTTGTGTCTCAAAGGGGCTCATTAGCCTGGGCTCAACACTTTTAAGCACGGATACACATCTTTCTGCTCTGGAGTTGTTTCACCTCTTGTGAACTTAAAATATGGGTGAGTGAACTTACATCTGCACACAAAATAATAAGTAGACAAACCACAGCATCGCGTTGGCATATGTATTCGTCTTTGAGACTGTGATGCTCTGCTGACTTCAGTAAGAAAAAGTGAAAGTGCTCATTTGCGATTCTACTTCTGTACATGGAATATTTTGAACTGAAAATAAGTAACCAAATGAATGGGACAAGTTGTCATAATTCTCATTATCTGATAAGTCCCTGCTGCTAGCTATGCAACCAAAAGTTAATTCTAAAAGTGAGAGGCTATTTCAATATTTATTTATATCTGCCAGCACTAAGAATGCTTATATCTCAGTGGAGAACTAAAAGAACAGGCTGATGCTTCTTGGCTTTTTAACCAGAAAATTGTTCCCAAAATGTTGTTTGTTGGAGACCATACTAATAAGATTCCAAATAGGAAAGCTTAAGGATTCAAATTTTTCCAGTGTCTTTTTAGAACTTCCTAAATCCTTTCTCCAATGACACTGAAGGGGGCTGGAATGCTGTTTGGAAGCTTAACAGTGACATTTCTTTTCTTAGAAAACCTTATTTTTTTCACTCTGAGTTCATTGTCCTATTTATTTCTGTAGGCTTAACCACGAGCAATACATCCCAAAATATTCATTTTTTAAGGAAAAAGAAAGTTAATAATTTCAGTGATTGGCAGTGGGATTCATTGGGAGAAAATCAGCTATGGATTTTGTTGGCTTTGGACTGGTGACTACTGTGGCTTCTTAGAAAATATAATTTGCATTTGGTTTCAGTAAATAAAACCAGATGATTTAAATGCCTCTGTTACTCTCTGCTAAGTTTTCACTTGAAACTTCATGAGAAAAAAAAAAGGATGTTATGAAAGAAACGTTTCTCCACCAATGATCTAATATTTTAAGTAAAAATTTATTGCAACCAGTTTCTAACAAGCTGCTGCTTTTTTTTTTTGTTTTCAAATTGACTTATTTGCTTTTCCTTGGTTTGATAGAAAAAGGGCACTTATTTTATCTGAATGATAAACCATTGATTGCAAGGGGGAACAATTTGCAACAAAAGGTATCAGTGATGATCTGATTTATTACTGGTTTCTTATGACAAATACAAAGAAGTGAGACCTGTACATACATTTAGATTATTAATTACTCTCTGTAAAATAACCTTCCCATCTGACGGCTTGTTTCAGCTCCACCTGCGAAACTCCACAGGATTTAGTCACTGTTTTGACCACTTGGATCAGAACAGGAAGTTCCCTTCCTGTGAAAAGTTTTCCATTCTTATTGTATTGTATATCTTTTATTAAAAGCACAAAAAAGGTTTTTAAATGCTGAAAGTCCAAGCTGAGACAGCAATTTCCTCTTCTTTACAAAAATGAACTTTAGTGAATGGTGTTTTATCGGTTTTATCACTTTTTCATTTTTAACATGATTACTTTTTTATTTTAGCAGATTTTTTTCTATAGCACAGCATTGATTTGGGAATGGTTATCAGAAAATGGACAAAGTTATTTTTTTTAGTTTCTAAACCTATTACCATATGATATCAATTTTATTAATGATTCTTCAACTTAAATTTCATGCCATAAAGACAGTGTGGAGTTGGCTGCAAAGACAGACCTCGCTCTGAAAGGTGTGCTTGGCTGCTGCCTTGGTCCAGCCATGGAGGCTTTGTGTGGAAAGATTTAGGGGCTGTGAGTGAAAAGGGTGTCTCATTAATGAACAGAAGGTAATTCCTGCAGTCTCTTCCATGCCTACCACTGTATGACCATCAAAATAGATTAATTTTGAGAATAGCTGATTTTTGACATGGGGAGATCTCTGGGATTGGTTATTCAAGCAAAGACAGAGTTTTTTGGTTTGGAACTACAACGTATGGTCGCATCTCAAATGTGTAGATACGTGCTCTCGTTTTCATATTTCAAGGCCTACATGAGAAAAATAGAAGCACAATTAAAAATAGTGGGAGAGGTTGTGTATGTATGTACCAATAAGTATCAACATACTTTTTTTTTTCATTATGGAAAGTTTGAGCAGGATCTGGATTCTAAGGGAGTTCAGATTTGATTAGCAATATGCATATTATTATTATTTTTTATATTGAGTCAAGAGAAGCTATCTTTAGGTTAGCCACAGACTTCCATTTACTGTTAAATGGAAGTAATGAATGCACTCCTCAGTGGCCAGGATGGAGTTAGCAGTTTCCCTGTGGTCTCCAGTGACAGGCTGAGACTGATGAACACCTTGGCATCATGTCAAGGCTAATGTTATAATCCTAATGGTATTTATTCAGGGTCTGATGGTTCAATTGAATATGGCATATCAGTCAACATAATGAGGTGATCGGGCAAACATTAAACCTAAGAGTTCATCTCCTCTTTTATCCTGACGTTTGGATGATCCTTCATCCATCAGACCCTGTTGTAGGCCTTTGGTAATGCTCTCCACTATTTTAACTTGTTTTCCATCTCCAGCTGAGCATTTCCAGCCTTGCAGCTAGTTTCCCATGACTTATTTTAAAAACATGCTGGAGCCTTTGAGTGTATAATGTATCTTTCAGTTCACTGTGTCTGCTCTGCCAGGCTGCTGTAAAACTTGGTACTTCGTAAATCACTTTGGAACAATTTGTACCTAAAAACACTATCTGAAAGAAAACTATTCACTGTCTTGCTCAAGTCAATTACCACAGCAAGCAATTTCTGCCACAACACTCTGCCACAATTTTTCTGCTAACTTTTTAAGAATTTCTAATGTATTTTTCAGCCTAAGTTGTTGAAAGATAAGAGAATAAAAAAGCCTATAAATTGTATAATTTCTCAAGATGTCCTCCGTTAAAATACCTGGCTGGTTAGAACTTGGAGCACTGTTGCTTTATTAAAGCAACCCTCTCTCCCAAGAAACATTTATGCTGGGGGTGTCTCTTTTTTAAACATTGCAATTTTCATAAATCACCATTGTTAGGCAATTCTGTAGGCCCATTCCATCAGAAGTGGAAGATGCAGACTGATGCAACTTCCTTTTGTCCCACTGTCCAAGACAGTGGTCATCCTTTTAATTGTGTGAATGAACTAGGTACTAATTGGTCCTTCATTTTTCATAGTGAGAGAGGATAGGAAAAGAAGTTTTAGCTCCTTTTGGTACTTGAGAAAGTAGTGGCAATCTTTGGATCTAATTTAATGTTTTCATTATACTTCTAAGTAGAATTTGATTTATTAGTAATTGAATTGTGTGTTTCACCAGTTTCTGTCAATACATCTCTTTGTTCCATACTGATAGTGAAAAACAGCAATGTGCTGTACAGAAAATCACAGATTGTAGATAGTATCAGAAGCATAGTCTTTAAAATTATGTATTTCAATTAGACATTAACATCTGGTATGGACTATGAATGCTTATTTCCATACCTGCAGGCTATTTGATATGAAGAAAACCAAAGTGTCTGGAAAATTTGTCTGCAGATGGAGTTTAGTGATTTCATTTAATATAGCAATTGCGCAGAATGCACTGAATTTAGAAGTAGTGTAAAATTTGTATGCCATGTAGTTTCTATGTATTTAAAAGCTTTTCATTACATAAACAAAGCTTTCCCCTTCTGTTGATTTTCATAATTGATTGAAAGGTGAAGGAATAATCTTGACAGTATTAAAATCTTTGGGAAAGGTTTTGTTGAAACCCACCTTACTTTGCAATATCATTCAAGACTTACAAATGACCAAAATGGTTATCCATGAAGAGAATACATTGGACAGCAAGTTCATTTTGGTTAAGATGTGCATGAGGAATCTCACATCAAACAGTCAGAGGACAGAAAAGTTCACTCAACATTCATAATTATTACTGTAATGACTTTGTTCTGGAGTTTAGTTTTTAGTTAAGTTTTTATTCACAGACTTTAAACTAGGAAGTGTTCCTATGCCTTTGCAAAATAACTGTTTTATCTTACCTTTAAATACGGAAAGAAATGACTGAAAAATCTTGAAGTTAAGGGCCACATTAACAATTTTCCATAGCTCTGTTGAAATTTTATGTTCCAGAGTGCATGATTCACTTAATTCTGTACTGCTGTCCCCTATAGGGAAAGGTCTTTCTTGGGAAATGAGGATTGGAAACAAGACCTGTGTTTTGTGTTGGTGGCTTCTCCTGTCTTAAATTACGTGTATGTGTTCTCATTTGATTATAGTTCTGTTGTTTTCAGGTAGAGGAAAAGGGTGAAACAAAAAATGTGTGAGAGAATTTAATTACAATAATGAAAAGTGGTTATATTCCCAGAAATGCTACATGCTCTGCTTCTTAAGCTATTTGTTTGAGATAATGCTTGCCCTTGCAAGCTTCCTTTTCACATCCACTAATCTCAAGGATGCAGCATGAAGTCACTAGTGCTTCCCCTTCAGCTATTCCAGCAACACATGAGGAAGGGATTTATCCATGTAAGCTGCAGCCATGCTGAAGATGTGTCACTCACACTTGCAAGACCTTTTCCCTGCTGGTATGAAAAATTGTCACATATTGCTGCTGGGAAGGAGGGAGTTGAAGCCATCCTACTTTAGGTCTTAATATCTGACCTAGACAGTGAATGTTTATTTGTCAGTCTATAGGCATCTGATACAAGGACTTTCAGGGCACAAAAGTGTATGTCTGGAGATCAGATGTATAGCCCATCTTATAGCATTGTACCATCTAGAATTTATACCTGATTCCCACTATTCTTGCTTTCTGAGAGTCTATCAGGAAAAAAAAATCCATTCCACTTACAGACTCTTATAGTTTGCTTGAAAAAAAAAAAACCAATACAGCACATACTGTAGTAGGGTCATGAGTTTGTCACTCTTGAAATAATTTGGCTAGGCAGATGAGGTGAATCAAAAAAATCATGAGCATATAGAAATTTCTGTGGGTTAGAGAAATTTCTATGGGACTGGAATAGGAGAAAATGCTTTATTTGAACAGCATCACCTCCATGCAAAACACAGAGGAATGATTCGGAGGGACCAGAGCATATTCTTTCCTGAAGATTACCATCCCAGCAGCTATGATCTACTTTTACTTCTGGTCAAAAGCAATGACTTAGATCTTGCTTCTTATTTGCTCATTTGGCAACACTATCACTGTGATATATTATGCAGCCTTTCACTATAATGATAGTTAATTACACAAATAAATGCTACATCTTTAGTGCTGGTAATAAGGAAATCTTGCCACGCTGTTTAATGACCAGACATAGCTGAGTGACATTGCACTCACTCTGCTAATTTTCTTTGACTAGGGAAGAATTTAATAGTAGAAAAGAGGGGTTGCACCAGATGGTATTTTTAAAGGTGGGTTTGGGGCTTTTTGCCCCTTGTGCAATCTCTGACATTTGATTCAATTTCTGAGTACTATTTCTTTTCCATTTTTGGCCCTTCTGTCAAGAGAATGAGACACTCTGATTACTCTGAATGTATTACTGTGTCATGATAAGGCTTTTTCTCAGTGGCCTGCAAATCCTGAAGACCACTATTCTTGTGGTAACAGAATAGAGAGGCTTACTTGGCTGGCATGATAGGAGAGGCTTTGCTTTAACGTGTTCTGTGAGTCAAGTCCACCATGTTCTGCTGCCTTTGTGGAGCTTCTGTCAAAGGAAATTGGCATAATTAGATTTGGTCCATTCTCCTGGCCTAAAGCCTCTTGCTGTTATTTCTGTATTTTCACAATTTTTTTCCTCTGTTAGCTTAAGGTGAGACCTCTATGTCTTTAAGGATAATAATGGGAAATAAAAGGAACATGTGTCTGTTTTCCTAGTAACATAGAATCTGCTACCATTTGGCAAATAAGACTTTTAAACCTATTGCTGAGAAATGTAGTATTTTGTTACTCAAAAATATGATAAAATAATTTGAGCTCTGTTTTTGTTTTTACTATTTTATTTCCCAGTTAGTATAGTTTATAGTAGTGTTATAAAAAATTGTTGACCTTTCTTTGAGGATGAGTACAAACTGTCTCATGCATAGGAAAATAATACCTCTTCTGACCTACCTTATTAAGTTTCCTATAACTGGAAGAAGTAGGAGTAACAGAATTAAAAACTTAAGTATGGACTCATCATAAGTAAGATGATCCTCCATACAGCAGTCTCTGACAGCTCCCTCCCTAGAGTATTGCTCTCTTCAGTTCCCTCAATACTGTGTCATTCATTCAGCTAATTGGGCAGCTCTAACTAGGTCAGTCAACTCATTTTCTGGATCTGTCTGGAAAGAGCAGAGGTAGATGTAAGAGTGCAAAGTGAAACATGTCTCATTCTATTAGTTTTACCCATTGATTTCTCATCTGTTAACACAGAACTGGGCTTCAGTTTCTGCCAAACCTAGCACTGTAAGCCAGAGCCACACATGCACAAGCAAAGCGTTTCAGAACCATCTTTCAGTTGTAACTCCTTCTTAGCATATCACATTTATTGATTAAACAATTGATTAATGAAGAGAAACAGCTGTTCTTTAATTAGAAATGCAGTATAGTGTTGCCAAAGCAAGTAAAGTGCTACTAAGCAAAACCACTCCCTGATATCTGCATATTGCAATATAACACTGTCTACAATAACAGGATATTAATTAAAGATAAATGATGGTGGAATCGTGGACAGCTACTACTTGGAAAAATTGCCTTTTTATGTTCCAGTTAGCACTGAAGATATTCAAAGTGCTTTGCTGTGCCATCAGTGAAATGGCAAACCTGCATCTTGGACATCTGAGAAGGGAAGGAGCAGAAAGTTTTATCCCAGCAATGCGGACACAGCTAGATTTTCATCTTGTATACAGAGACTGCTTCTTACACAAAGCAAGAAGCAGCACGATAGTAGAACATAGTAACGCATTCTTTTGCCTTGACTTGCAGCTTCTAGGGATACCAGGTTGATAATTTAACAGCTTAATGACGCAATAAAGTTAAACTAGCTTAAAAGTATCAGAGTTAGGGGGTTGATCTGGTTCATGACATAAAGATTTTTTTGAAAGATTTGCTCAGTTCAGTAGGATATGTTAGTGTAGGTGAGGTCTTCCAAACCAGTGCAGACAAATGTAAAGCATGATTTAACCAGGTTCGAAAATCAATCAGCTTGAGAAACAACTCACTTAACTTTAGAACAACATGCTAGGTAAATGCTCAACACAGTAGTGAATGAGAACTGTAGTTCAGAAATAAATGTTTTATTTACTAGGAGAGTTGTCATAAACAAGTCTCATTGTCAGTGATAAGAGAAAGAAAAGCAAAAAAGAAGAATCCTTCTATAGGTCATGATAAATTCAGAACAGATGCTCAGCAGTCAACGATTAGAATGATTAATTAAATTATTTCTCTTCTTTTTTGTTTGTTTGTTTTTTTTTTATTCTAAATTTTTAGGAGACATACTGCAATAAATATCTGTTATTAGTCCCCAGTGTTGTATTTCAGTCTTGCTTCAGATATCTTCCAATCCAAACAAGTAGTTTAAAAAGTATCACAAAGGGATGCAGGTCACACAACAAGCCTGTAGCAGCATGAAAATGAGAAAAGGTTTCCCAAATACAACCAGGTGCAGACATCACAGTCTTACACTGACTTCCCACTATTGGCAGCAACCATCCATGAGAAAAAGACACTGTTAACAAACAAGGGCACATGGCTTCATGATTAGATTACCACCTTGGGAACAGAAAAGATGTAGGAAACATATATTCATCTCCAGATCTTTAAACTTACTCTTTTTTTTTCATATTATATTAATAAAAGTCTTCAAATTAGACATGAATTGCCTTTCCCTTCCATTGACAGAACTATTCCAGAAAAAGAAATTAGTTGGACACAGGTGATGTTAAATCAATGGCTGTGTGGTGAGTAAACAAGTCAATTCTTGCTAATGTTTCATGTCTTGATCTTTTAGATTTCTCTCATTTTGTTGTTCTTGGGGTTTTGAAGTTTGAGGGTTTTTGTTTGTTGGTTGGTTTGGGTCTTTTTTGTTTGGGTTTGGGTGTTTTATGTTTCCTATTCTATCAGTTCTGCTCAGAAACTTCATTAACGTGTTTAGCATTTCATTTTAAAGACTATACTTCTAGCTTCTGTGATATTATGCCTCCCCGAGGGAGTCTGCCTTTCCCAGACTAAATGCAGACTTGTAGCTAGTGTCAGCTTCAGCGTCACTAGCAGCTTTGATGGCCTCTGGTTTCCTTCAGCTCCTGTAAGGCTGCACTTTTGTCACCCTCAGGGTTAGTGGTGGCTGTGAAGGGTCATGGCTGCTGTAAAACAACTGGCCAGACAGCTGAGTGCCTGGGGGACAGTGATTTTTCCACAGGATCATTGATCTATGCTGTATGTTAATGTGAGAATGTGCTAAACCTCTGGCTACCAGTAATGAAAAGTTCATTTATGGAATTAGCCAACATAACATACATTTTACAGCTATAAACCTGGATTTGACTTGGGACTTGTGGTTCTTTTGATACTGAAATTCAGCTTGTGTTTTTCATGAGCTACATCTGAGTGTTACTAAGGTGTATCGGCAAGCTTCTGCTTTGGAGAGAAGACACTGAGCAATTGAAATGTTAAACTCTTTTTCCTGTAAAGGCTTGTTTTAAAACCCTGGCTAGATGACAAATGAAAACTAGCTTGACTGACCCCAGAAATTTGCCATCTCATCTCATGTGTCCCTGACCAAGCAGTTATAGGTCTGCAGATGTTTGGGCAGAGATTGACAGTCATATGACCTGCACAGTTGATTGTATTAATAGGTCCTGTGCAAAGCTGGGTAGGAGGTGGCAGAGCCTCCACTGTTGTTACAGTGCTGTCAATCCCATGAGTAAATCCACTCCAGCTTTCTAGCTGGTTCACCCTTGCATGAGTTGTTATTCTGTGTCACTGTGATATTTCAGGAACAAAGTCAAACATGTTAAAAATAACTATCTCCTATCATTTATTTTTATGAATTTGTATTATTTTGGGTAGCAATTACTGGCTGACTCAGTTGCTGGCAATGGAAAAGTGTCATTTTAAGTAACTCACGCCAAGATTTGAACAAGAATGGGGCTACTTGATAAGATGTCAACATGTGAAGGTTGTAGCCTTGTCAGTGATGACATTACAAGTTCTATCGTGTTCTGTGCAAACTGTCATAAACTTTAAACAGGGGCTTCAACAAGATGAATTGCTTATGTCAAATAGAGTTATGGGTCAGAGCTAGACTTGAATAAATGGAAAGTTCAGTAGGCTTTTATTTTCTGGGATATTAAATCAATTCAGAGATTTAATGAATAAATAAAGATTTCAGTCCAGCTTTACTTAAAGAGCCTGACTTTGGGATTTGAAGGGACATAAAGACAATTTTAGATGTTCTGTGTACTATGCAGCTTGTTCTTACAAGAGTGAAAATTTGAGATGAAAGTTGAAAATAGTTGGTTGTGTGTTTCTGGATTGGTTAAAAGTAAGTAAAAAGTTTGTTTTCAAATGGGCAATGCTGCATACAGTTCCAAAGGTAGAGACCCCTGTGCTTCAGTTCTTGAACTGGACTAAACATCTTCATGCTATAAAAGTTTTCTGGTGTTGAAATATTTTCTTCAATGACCCTGCCAATGAATTTTTAAATGTTGTTTTTGATTTGAGTGAAAGCCTACATTCAATTTAAAAGTAAAAAGAACATTCATTCTCTTCAAGGACTTCTTTTGAATGGGCAGAAATGCCTGCAGTACAGACAGAAGTTAAATACATAAATGCTTGATTCACATGTCTGATCTAAACACAAAAACGGTGTGCAAGGTAGTAAAACCCTTCTGCTTTACTGAAAAGCATCTGCAATTCACCCTTCATGTTCTTGAAGATGCCGGGTTGATAGCTAAAGCCACATCAAAAGTGAGTGGAATTGGCCTGAGAGAGTGCAGCCAGCACACTGAAAGGAATATGAATCGTGTTTTCCTAGAAGTAAAAGCTGTCTTCTCTGAATCTTCCCTGAACCATGAAAGCTGCAATCTCAGAACCAAGTATTTACCCAGAGGTGTTCTGTGCAACTTTAGTCCATGGGATTAGCAGCAACTGAAAATAGGTCAAGAAAAATGATGGAAAAGAGGTGGTGAACATAACAAGGTGAGCGGTTTTTAGCCAGCACACAGTAGCAATTACAGCCATTCATTTGTAACTGTTCATATCCATACAGATAAAAGCTACTTATTATTTGTCTTTGTTAACAGCTAGGGGGCTTTCATCTTCTTCCTGCAGGGTGAACCATTCTTTTCTGACTCTAGATGTATGGTTTATAACTTCTACTTTGCTCAGGTACTGGAATGGCATCTGATGTGCTCTCTAAAGCACCCTTTTTGCAAAGCTTTTAAAACCTATTTTTACATTTGTTCTTTGATGTAAGAAACTTTTTTCCCACCTAGTTCATATTACATTAAAGATAAAAAATGGATAAAATGTAAGCACTTAATAATTGCCAACTAAGCCAATTTCACAGGAAATGACAGGTTCTTAACCATTAAAATAGTGCAAAGGTTTTCCTATGGATTTATAATAAACTCTTTTTACAAATTGATCTTATATTAAAGATTTTACAACTAATACATGTGTTATATCAGAAAACAGACACTTTGAAAGATCTTTATCAAGTTATCTTTTTATAAAACAGTGATAAAAAAGAGCATTTTGTTTCTAAAAGCATTTCATAAAAATGTCCATCTTGGTAAATCTCCCATAGAGAAAGTGTCTAATGTTGAGATAATAGCGACCAACTACTGTGACAATTACTCTGGATGACAGACAAAAAGTGGAGAATCAGTTGGCTAACACTCGCCGTAGCTGCTATTCACATTTTCTGTCTGCTCTGTCTATTCTTGGTTTTCTGCTTTATATACATTGACTTATCATCACTATTATCTCTTAAGGTGTCTTTTTTTTCTTTCAAATCTTAAAATCCACGTTTGTCCTCATTTTTGGGCCATCCAAAAATGGTCTTGATGGCTTTCAATGTTACTGTCTTTCAGGTCTAACCTAAAGAACGAATTAATGTTTGTAGACCTCCTTGTGCCTTAACGTTTATTGCTGCTTTCGATGATAGAGGAGCCGAAATGGGTTACCAATACCTGCCTTTAAAAATAATCTTGTCTAATTATTGATATCCATTCTTTTCATAACAGTGTCCTTAAAGTTATAGTAGTCCTCAACAGTGCATCACTGCCATAATATGGTGCAATAGTGGAGGCTCATTGGTTTTTTTTTCAGTTGCTGAGATTTTGCATGTGAGGTTATCCAACCAAGGCATTAACCT
Organism: Melopsittacus undulatus; assembly: GCF_012275295.1. Taxonomy (NCBI): domain Eukaryota; kingdom Metazoa; phylum Chordata; class Aves; order Psittaciformes; family Psittaculidae; genus Melopsittacus; species Melopsittacus undulatus. The sequence continues at coordinate 7,534,001 of NC_047536.1, forward strand.
GTCAATCCATACGTGCTCTTTCCGAATGCTATATTTTTACTAAATTTTACCTACTGTATTTAAGCAGCATATATAATATGCCTTCCTTTCTGTGCCTGTCATTAACAGAGAGAGAAAAAAAAGAAAATCAAATTTTCTTGTTAAAGCTAAGTAGTACTGGAATTTAATAGGGAATTTACGCCACCAAGACATAGGGGCTAAGTGCCTCCCACAGCCCATGGAAAGAGAGAGGATCATTGCTTTGCTGAACACTGTAACCTTGCCTAAGTTAGGTGCTTGTCCTGGATGTTTCTTCACAACTACACTGTAAGTCTTTATGAATTTAGCATCCTTAGCCTCTAGTGTTCAAAGCAATTAATTTTCAAACATTACAAGCTGCAGTGCAACTGTTACACTTAATCAAGGTATAATTTTTGCCTTTACATTTGGGGCTGCTCCCAGCCAACTCCAGCAGGTCTGTTACTCTCCTAACTGCATGTTGCAAAAAGTGAGAAAAACCTTTTTTAACTGGTTTTCTTCTGAAGTGCCTAAGCAGGTCCTCAGAGGCTGAGGGAAAAGCAGGAATGCTTGTGGTCCAGTTGAGGTGGGCAGGTGAGGATGCTGAAGGTAGGCCCTTTGGAGGAAGAAAAGTTGTAAGGGAAAGCAAAGAGGGCAACTTGCTGAGTAGCAAAATAGCTTCTCAGCTATGATGCCAGTGTTTGAAGTCTGACTACTACTGCTGGGGTGAGTGACATTGTCTACATTGTAGACAATTCCTCCTTAAAATGCAGTTCAGCTGGGACTGTCCAGATCATTTAATTAGCTGTTTAAGCTCTGAAGACATTTGATCCCAGCTCCTGGTGTGGGGCTGATTATCTTTCCCAGTTGCAGTACCAGTAATTTTCTGAGCTTCTGCTGAAAATTTACAGCAGTATGTTTGCAGAAATGAGGCTCAAAGAAGGGCCCATTCCATTGTAACTTTCCCTTCCTCCCTGCCTTGCCTAGTGTAAGCTCCAAGCTGTTTTACTCTTTGTAAAATGCCTCAGGCAAGTGAAATCCCAGGAGATGGAGCTGCCCAGGTTGAGGTAATAGTGACTGCCCAGATTGCCAAATTAGTCTATAATAATTACATCCTTAAACTGGTCTGTTTTCATGGTTAATTTGGCTGGCAGAAAATGAAGAAGCTATTTTTGCGGCATATATGCACCGTATGAATATAATTACTTGGAAGCACTGCAGAGTCCAGGATTGAATGCTTTTGAAAAAAAGATGTCTAATGAGCATGAGCAGGCTGTGCTGTTTGCAGTTGCCTGGGTAACTGAGATCAGACCTTTACCTGCCTCATTCTGTTACAAATGGAGGAATATACACTAATTCTGATATTTGGGCTGCACCCTAAAGTATTTTCTGGAGACAGGAAAGGTCAGAAAACATCTTCAAGCCTGCCCCTGCTGCATGCATCAGAGAAAATGATCAACCAATTGATCTCTTGCACGGGAGAGCTGTATGACTGGAATAGAAAGGAGCTAGTCCCCTTTGCTGCTGCATCTAATTGCAAATGCTATCCTGCAATGACAAGCACGAGTACAGCATCATTGGTGTCTGCACTGTGTCTGATTGGACATTCAGAAACAGCTCTGAGCCCCAGGCGTGGGGATTGCAAAGCTTTTTCCATCCACACAGTCAAGAGGTCTGCAGGACCCTGCTGTGGGAGCCCAGGCATTCGGACCCCAGCCTGTGCTGCTGAACTGGGCTGACTCTGCAGAGCACTCAGAAATTTCGTTTAATGCAGACAATGTCTGTCTGCTTTCACAGTGTTGCTTCCTGCAGGGAACATCTCTTCCCTGTGCAATTCAATGAGCTGCTTGAAATTTCTAAATTACTTGTGTCCCAGTAACCTTGGAGACTACATTCCTCCTACTGCTATGACAGAATTGTTGGAACCAAAGTTTAGTGGCTTTTGGAGCATGCTACAAGGCTGATTTCTCTGGATGCTGGAAAAAGGGAGGAGATTTGAAAGTGAAAATGGCACAGTACATTGGTACCTCCTAGATGTGTGTTATATAGGAAAGGCAATCTAGTCCCTAATGTTGACATCTATTATACTGCATATGGCTTGTACAAATGCAGAAGAGGGCTATTAAATCATAAGAGGAGGCATTATCAAAACATCCTACTTTCACTAAAAGGTAGAAAGGTTGTATAACAGTTTTAGAAAATGTTAACTTGAATTTTACCTTAGCTTGTTCTTAGTTTGGTAGTTTTGACTGAAATGAAGGCTAGAATTTTATTAACTACAAGCATGCTGGTTTTTCATATGGAATAGACAAAATCATTATGCAACAATTATGCCAGAAGTGGTTATGCTGCTGAAACTGTAATGGTAAATCTCCCTGTGTTGAAAAGTTCACTGCCTGCCAAATAGGCACAAAGACCCTGAAGCCTCTTTCTGTTGCAGGATGTTTTGCAGAGAATTTTCATAGATGAGGACTGAGAATATGAAATGGATTTTGAAATACTTAATTTCCTAAATGGTGAACAGGAAGGATGAACAGAGAGACTGAGATTTTCCTTCTGATTCCATCCACAAGTTTTCAGTTTGCTACTTAAAAATTACTGACTTTCTCTTAAAAATCAAGAGAAATGTAATGTTGAAACATCCATGTCTGCACCCTCTCCAAGCTACTCAATCTGTCATTTAACCTGGCATTTTTGTTCAGTGCCATTTTCCAGCTGTATCTGTAAAACTGTGAATGTGTTTTTCAAGTTATTTCAGTCAGAGAGCTTGAGTTCAGTCCTAGTGGATAATGTGGAAAAAGATTATTTTATATTTTTTACCCCCAGAAATATAAACGGTGTCCATGTATGGCACAAATCCACTGAGACATGAACCTTCATGTCAGAAAACCAAATAGGTGTCACTGCTGTCATCTTCCTTTTTACCCAGGCATGTGCAATGGCATTTTGCTTAAAAGGGCCATTACTGTGCCTCATCTTAACACTCCTCAGAGCACAGAAAGTTCTGTGCAATAGAGAAGCATGGATGAATACACTGACAGATGCCCAGGAAAATGTAGTGGCAGCAGCTCCTAAGATTAGCCTGCTTGCAAGTTTGCTTTCATTACTCAGAAGCATCTTCTTCCTCTAGTCTTCTCCATCTGGAGAGCTTGAGAACTAAAAGGACTATTAAGGAGTATATATTACATAGAGAAAGCAGCAAAAGGTCAGGAAAGGTGGTGTTGCTGTTCTGTATCTTAGCTTCTCATATCTGTTCAGTTTTCTGGTCTCTTTGGAGAAGGAAGAAGGAAGTGTATTCCGAAGCAGTTTTCTCAATGTGTTACCTAGAAATGTTGCTGAAAACTCAACCTCGTTTCTTTAACTTCCATCTAACTGTATTTTGGGGTGCTGTCAGGTGAATGACAGTCAGTGATTAAGGCATGACAGAGTTATCCAGAAAATCTTTCTTCTTTGGGAAGGTAGCATATTGTCAGGAACTTGCTTGAGATGCCGCTTCAGGCTCTGCTGCAAATCTTCCTAGGGGTTTCTCAGCAAGAGCCACACACTGCCAAGAACACTTGAAAATATAGCTTCAGTTATAGTTTCCTAATCTCCTGAAATGCCTGGCAGTAAACTCTGCTGAAACCTGATTCACCATAACCTGTGCAGCAGCCAGACAGGCTTACAGATGCCCTGTGAACTTCCCATGCAGCTCTGAGGTTGACCTGTAGCATCTGGAGCTCATCCACAGCACAGATTACCAACCATGCTGAATGCTGCTGCCACTGTAGGACAGAAACTCGGATTCCCTGGGTACTTAGACAGGAGCACCTATCCAGCCATGCTCTCTGAGAGACCTAAGCAGGATTTGACCTTTAGGACACTAGATGACAAGTGCAAATGTAGAGCTTTGTCTGGGTGTTTTCTTTTAGCAATGCTACTAGCAATCTCTTGTTCAAATTTAACACAAGTCATCCTTCCCATTTGAAAGCCCACATAAAAATCGAAGATGTATAAACTGACTTCTCTGCAGTGTTGACTGCTGAAAGAACATACTGCTTTGCAATCAGGCTCCTGGAAGTGAAAATATTCTATAATGTCTTGCTTCCTTGCCATTTAGCTTTTTCAAAGACTTGTGCCATCCTTTAAATAAAATCTAATAATAAACCCCAGCTGGAATAATTGATGCAGAAAACCACACAGTGTAACATTCTGTATTTATTGTTTGTCTTTTAGTGGCACAGACACCATTAGTTTTAGTGGACTTGAAGGCAGTTTTTTCAAGTAAACGATGCAGCATAACTGCATTGCAACTTCTTGCTCTCCTTAACATAACTCTGCCATCACATCTCTTAAATATGGTGTTTCTCAAAAATATTGGTTTATTTTCATCAGTGATATGCTGGGCAGTGCGGAGGCAAAGTACAGAATATGCTGAGATGGCCATGTCTGGTTTCTGCTTGATTAGCTTGGACTGTTCAAGGAGGAGGGGAAAAGGTTTCTACCAGGAAATGATGAGTGTTGTGCTGCTGTAGTTTGAATAGTCCACCCACTGTTCCTGAGTGTAGCTTTGATTCTTGTTTGCCGACAATAAAATAATAGCTTAAAAACCCTCAAACTATTTATTTGGCACTTACTAGGGTGTGGGGGGTTAACTTTGCTTCTAATCCTTACCCTTACTACCAATCATGTAGGAACAAGTCACCCTCTGTAATGCAGCTTAGAAACTTAAATTCTAAACTCCCTTCAGAGCTTTGGTGTCTATGTTGTAACGTGTACTCTGCTTCTGCCAAAGGGGGACGGAGCTGGGATGACTGGATCCCTCAGAGTCTTCTCCCATCAGGCCTGAGGTCACCAATCCTTTGTAGAGCTTCACAGATGTGTTATAATAGGTAATGATTAAACCTCAAAGCTTTCTTACATACTTTTCAAATGCTTGTTGTTTTTAATGAAAAAATTATAGTCTTGATTTTTCTGACCATTTTTTATCAGTTTTATCAGGCCTGAAGTCTGTTTCAAGCTGATTCAGATCATGTCCTGACCCCAGTATACAATTTCATATTTCATATTGGCTGTGTTCAGTAGCTCAGCTTTCAATAAATCTCAAAAATTTGGCAGTCTGCTTCAAAAAGGCTGGTTTTAGATAAACGTAATGAAAACTTTGTTGTCAAAAGAGTTGCCTTAAAGATGTAGCTAATTGCTGAATCAAAACAAGTATCATACTTTTCTGAATGTTAAATTTTGACTGAGTAAATCCTTGAATCCAACAAAACTGTGCTGAATCATTCTACTACAGCTTAAGTACTTTGTGTTGGAAATAATCTAAGTGTCCTACTTCTGATGCGGTAGCTAATTAGAGACATTCTGTTAAGGTTAACAGCCCTAAAAATATGTATTGCATTAGTAATTAAAAATAAGGGCACCCTACCCATAACAAACTACAGTCATATTGCAACATGGCTGCAGAAAAGTTTGCCCTTTAATCTGTGCCTTTCTGGAACATGGATGGATTCTATAGTGCAGAGAGAAGAATACCCGATTTCTTTTCCTATCCTTTTTCTACTACCTTGTCCAATTTCAAGTGGCTCTATTAATGAGTTACTTTAAAAGTTTAGTGAAATGAATAAAAAACTGTAGCTTTCAGGTCATGTCCAGCTCTCCCAAAGCACCTATATTTTGCAGTTTGTATTGGAACTAGATGATCTTAAGGCCCTTTCCAACCCTAACTATTCTATGTTTCTATGTGTGACTGTCTTGGATGTTTAAAGCAAGGGAAGCAATATGAAATGGGGGAGTTTTCTAAATACATTCATCAGTGTCATCTCTGAGCAACAATAGTGCTATAGTGACAGTGGATGGTGCTGGTTTTCCTAGGTTATCCTGATATTTAGAAAATTGTTAGTTATCCTTTGCCAGATATTTACACTTCCTAAATATAGATATTTAATTTAAAGCACTGACCTGGTAGGAACATTTTACTAGACAGTGCACATAATTAGAAAAGACAAGCTCCTTGCATTATCTCATATTCTCTCAAATCAGCCTTTGTAGGACTCTCACCTTTTCTTCCAGCTAAAGGAAGATTAGAATCTGAATATAGGTATTTTGGCTGTGGGTATCTCCCTAGAGCTATTGCAGTCACAGACAAGAATTTTTATCCTTGTCAGACCTCTGGTCTACATGTCTCTGAATTTCTTAAAGAGGTATTTGTGGTGCTTCTGTCCTTGAACATATGCAGAACTTGAGTGGATGATGCCCTGAGCAATCTGCTCTAACTCTGAAGCTGGCTGTGCTGTGGTGGGAGGGGGCTGAATCTTTAAGTGTTGTTTGTAATCCAAATCTTCATCCCTTCAAGCAGGAAAATTAAGAAGGATCCATAAATCTTATATGGTGATAAATGATACAACTATTATTCTAATCTTGATAGCAGGAAATATGTTCCCAGTGAAATATTTTCCCTTCTGAATCTCTGTCTTTCACTACTACTCTTCAAGCCCAAACTGTTCCTTGAAAGGAATCATAGGACCATAGAATAGTTAGGATTGGAAAGGACCTTAAGATCATCCAGTTCCAATCCCCCTGCCATGGGCAGGGACACCTCACACTAAACCATGGCACCCAAGGCTCTGTCCAACCTGGCCTTGAACACTGCCAGGGCTGAAGCATTCACAACTTCCCTGGGCAACCCATTCCAGTGCCCCAGCACCTAACAGTAAAGAATTTCTTCCTTATATCCAGTCCAAACCTCTGCTGTTTAAGTTTTAACCCGTTACCCCTTGTCCTGTCACTACAGTCCCTAATGAAGAGTCCCTCCTCAGCACCCCTATAGGCCCCCTTCAGATACTGGAAGGCTGCTATGAGGTCTCCATGCAGCCTTCTCTTCTCCAGGCTGAACAGCCCCAACTTTCTCAGCCTGTCTTCATACAGGAGGTGCTCCAGTCCCCTGATCATCCTCATGGCCCTTCTCTGGACTTGTTCCAACAGTTCCATGTCCTTTTTATGTTGAGGGCACCAGAACTGCACACAATACTCCAAGTGAGGTCTCATGAGAGCAGAGTAGAGGGGCAGGATCACCTCCTTTGACCTGCTGGTCACACTTCTTTTGATGCAGCCCAGAATACGGTTGGCTTTCTGGGCTGCAAGCACACACTGAAGCCGGCTCATGTTCATTTTCTCATTGACCAACACCCCCAAGTCCTTCTCCGCAGGGCTGCTCTGAATCTCTTCTCTGCCCAACCTGTAGCTGTGCCTGGGATTGCTCCAACCCAGGTGTAGGACCTTGCACTTGTCATGGTTAAACTTTATGAGGTTGGCATCAGCCCACCTCACAAGTGTGTCAAGGTCCCTCTGGATGGCATTCCTTCCCTCTAGCCTATCAGTCAAACCACACAGCTTGGTGTCATCAGCGAACTTGCTGAGGGCACACTCAATCCCACTGTCCATGTCACTGACAAAGATGTTAAGGCTGGTCCCACTACTGATCCCTGAGGGACACCACTTGTTACTGGTCTCCAGCTGGACATTGAGTCATTGACCACAACTCTTTGCATGTAGTCATCCAGCCAGTTCTTTACCCACCGAGTGATCCATGTATCAAATTGATGTCTCTCCAATTTAGAGACAAGGATGTCGTGTGGGACAGTGTCGAATGCTTTGCACAAGTCCAGGTAGATGACACCAACTGCTCCACCCCTGTCCATCACTTTTGTAGCCCCGTCATAGAAGGCCACCAAAGTGGTCAGGCAGGATTTCCCCTTAGTGAAGCCATGCTGGCTGTCACCAGGCACCTTGCTCTTTTTCATGTGGCCTAGCATGCCTTCCAGGAGAATCTGCTCCAAGATTTTTCCAGGCACAGAGGTGAGACTGACTGGTCTGTAGTTCCCTGGGTCATCCATTTTCCCCTTCTTAAAAAATGTGGGTTATATTTCCCTTTTTCCAGTCATCAGGAACTTCACCTGACTGCCATGATTTTTCAAAATGACAGACAGTGGCTTAACAACTTCATTCACCAGCTCCTTCAGGACCCGCAGATGGGTTTCCTCAGGTCCCAAGGACTTGTGTACATTCAGGTTCTTAAGACGATCTCGAACCAGATCCTCTGCTACAGTGGGCCCAAGGTCTTCATTCTCACAGTCCCTGAGTCTGCTTCCAAGACTTGAGTGGTGTGGTCAGGGCTTTTGCCAGTGAAGACCAAGGCAAAGTCATTCAGAACCTCAGCCTTCTCCAAATCCAGGGTAGCCAGCTCTCCTGATAGCTTCCGGAGGGGGCCCATGTTGTCCCTAATCTTTTATTTGCAGTGTAACTATAGAATTCCTTCCTGTTGTCTTTCACATCCCTAGCCAAGTTTAATTCTAACTGGGCCTTAGCTTTCCTAACCTGTTCCCTGGCTTCCTGGACAATATCCCTGTATTCTTCCCAGGCCACCTGTCCTTGCTTTCACCTTTTATATACCTCTTTTTTCCTTCAAAGTTTCCTCAGCAGTTCCTTATCCATCCAAGGAGGTCTCCTGGCCCTTCTGCTGCACTTCCTTCTAGTTTGGATGCAACATTCCTGAGTCTGTAGCAGGTGTTCCTTGAATATCAGCCAACAGTATTGGGCCCCCCCTGCCCTCTAGGGCTATATCCCATGGAACCTTACTAAGCAGGCTCCTGAAGAGGCCAAAGTCTGCTCTCTAATGCTGAGAAATGCTGAGAATGCTGAGAAACTAGTAAAAAAATCTCTTGTTCTCTATCTAATAAGTCAGTAGGGAAAAGAATTCAGGATCTGAGGAACGTTTTATTTGCTCTACTGTCTACTATGCTGCTCTCTTAAAAGGTGCTTGAACAGGCTGGATGAAAACAGCATCATAGACTACAGCACTAACTAGGTGAAGTGATCTGGATGGACTCTGAGGGCCTCTTTCCAATGAGTGTTGCTAACATGGGTTATATGCTTGTCTCCTCAAATGAATAGCACAGTGTGGAAAACCCAGTAGTAGCAGGAAAACAGAATGAGAGCATGTGCCCAGAGGACTGTAGATGGCCTGCTAAGTGCGGAGAACATAGCTTCAAGTGTGTCTTGTTGAAATGATCTGATTCAGTTGGCACTTGTTTCCAGCTTCAGCTTGTCTGGAAACAGAAAGCTACTGTGAGCCAAAGCACAGATACAGGCAGATAGGAACAGAAAGGGTAAAGTACCCGTCTGCTGGAGCTGTCAGAAATGTGTGAGGTTCCCCAGGGGCTATATAAATAAAGGAGCTGTCTGGGCAGGAGGTTTGAAAGAAAGCCAGATGGCTGCAGTTGCTTGCAAGAAGGTTGATATGCCAAGTAACTTTTTACATCTCTAATGTGTGATAAAGGTTTTGCCCTTGACTTCAAAGTATCAGAGAATTTGTCACACTGCCTGATACTCTTCTGGCTTTTTTCTTCCCATACAGCAGGGTTTGCTATAACCATCCTACAAATAGCTCATGAGGTACCTAGTGCTTAATCTGTGATCTACCTAGCAGTCCTGCCGCTGCAAATTGTGGGGATGTGATGTTACTTAGATTGGCAGCAAACACAGAGTTCAGAGAGTTGTGTGTATCTGGCTGAATTCCAAATGGATAATTACATTTTGGCTACCTAAAATTCCCCTTATGGCTTTTCGAAATTCATTGTTCAAAGCTGTTATTATAATGTCATTATTTGCTCCTAATTGGTAACTACCTTCCACTCTACAGGTGACTTCATTTCAGTGACAAGTGAGATGACCTGATATGTATTGTTGGTGTCCCCATTATAAATTGCAAATCCATGTAAAAAATGTAGGTTTTCATGTACTTTTCATCCCAGCTGCACTGATCCCAATGATATATTTCTGCAAAGGGTACTTGTAAAGTAGTCATCTCTGGTTTACCTAGAACCATCCATTCTTCTATCGTACAGTTACATTTTGCTGCTTTGGCAGGAAGTCTGTTACATTTCTCTTGTAATTTATCATTTTATCGCTATATGCAAGGCATCACTGGCCTGTGTCCCCTGTGGTCAAAACGACCTGAAACTCAGTGGTAAGAAGAGATTATTTGCTCTGTAGAAGCTTCTTCTCTTCCTGAATCTGGCCATAATTTTCAGTCAGAACATCTAATCAGACATAAAGAAGTAGTAGAGAAGTAGGTAGATCATTGTCAGAGCCTTCAGTAGCACAAGGGATTTTGTCAGTGCAGTGGTTGGGACATCCACATTATGCGTGAATTCCATTTCCAGGATCATTTGAAAGCTGATGCTCAAAGTGCTTATCGTACAAAGCTCTGAAGTGGCTAGTGCCAGGTGCAGGTATTGAAGGCTGAAATTATACTTGTTCTCCTATATTTAACTGTAATTAAGGAGACACTTGAGTATCTGTTCATCTATTTGTGCTTTTTTAGGCTTGCCACCATTTGGTAAACAAATAATTTTAACTTTATTCCTGGCGTAAGGTATATGCATGTAAGAGATTAAAAATGTTAAGCTGTGCAAGATAGACTTCACATTATTCTTGTGGAAAATGTGTTTTGATGCCATTTCCAACCTGTCTCCCACAGCTTCCTCTAAAAAAGAAAAAAAAATATATCTCAGTTTAGGAGAATATGTTGCTCACTGGCAAAGAAAAGAAAATGGATCAAAGCCTGTGGAGCACATTGGAGAGTTGCAAACTTGTTCTCAGCTTTTGAAAACAATACCATAATGAGCCTTCCACTTAAAAATCTGTAGTAAAAATAATGAATCTATAATGTTCCTGCTAATAACATCACATTTCAGTAACCTGGATAATACCCTCACAGCGTTCATGCTCTGCAGGCTTCATAAAAACAAACAAGGAGTTGTTTGAGCAGTGCAACTTTTAAAGCCTGGTTTAGGGGAGGTGTAACTCTCCTGGATGGATCAGCCACTGAAGAGTATCACAGCTGCATTTGAACCACAGCCCTTCATCTGGGGGAGACTCCCTGGGGTGTCTCTCTGTAGTCTGGCTCCCTGTTTTCCCCAAAGTTGTGGGGTGTTGGTGTCTTTGAAATTGAACTTAGCTGATTCAGAATTTCTTGCTGAGGAAGGAAAGAGGGGAATGATCAATGGACTGTTACCACAACTGCACATGCTTCCCTTTGCATCGAGGCTGGAAAGAAACATGTTACCTACAGCATAACCTTGCAAAGCTGAGCAGTAAAGCTGATTCTGTCTACTCCCATGATTGTTATGAGGAGCCCCTCCACCACTAGCCCCTTTACAATGCAGGTTAGTTCAAAAGCACAGCTGATTTTGCTTGAGCAGTGACACTGGAAGCCCAGGAAAATGCAGTGGCAGAAAAGATGGGAAATCACTGCTGCATCTGTGCTCATTTTTGGAAAGCAACCCTGTTATATTTAATATATCTTGAAATACATTTGGGACACCTAAGTCATGCACTTGGCTCATGAATTGGTTCGCCTTCAGTTTGAATGTGTTATATTCTTTTTTCTTTAGATAACCTGCAGAAGACAGTGGCTGTGCTCTCCCTCGCTCCTGACACAGAAGTTTGTGTCAGTCATTTCCTACCTGCAAAACACACACACTAATGACCATGCATGGTCTCCCATAGACCTGACGCCTAGCTTTTTCAGCTCTGCACTTAGGACTCTGGTACAGCTGCTAAGGGGTTTATTGTTTTTTAAATGTGATGAGTTCAGCTCATTTCCATCATGATGAAACACTTGCATCCAAATCAGTTCAGCTACAAGCAAATAGCCACCAGTCTGATCTGCCTACAGTTCTTGTAACACTTAAATCCAGTTGTTTTAATGTTGGTAGCCTCAGAGCACATATGTGGGATGGTAAATGTTTCCACCATACTACAGACAGGGAAAACTGTCCAACAAGAAAGTAACAGTATATGTTATGGTACTCATTCAGTCTATATATATTACAACCCGTATTCTGGTCAAGTGCGCTGTCATTTAACTAGAGCCCACCCTACTTCACATTTCATTCAAGTTTCAGGTTATGTTTGGATTCCCCCCCTCACCCCTGCCGTTTATCCTACTGCTTCTTCAGGGCCATTGGACTTGTACTTAAGTATGGGAAGAAGTGCTGGTGCTCAGCCTCCCACATTACTTATTTGTTCTCAGAAAGTGTTATTTCTGTCAGGAAGCAGTCTTGTGAAGCAGACTATGTGATTTAGTATTTTGCAAGATGTGTAATAAGGAGGCTGGTGGAACTGGCCAAAATGGTGCATGTCCCATTTTGACCAGTAGGTGAAGCTAGGAAGATTTATCCGATAGAAATACTGTCTTCTGGCCATTAATAAAACTAAGGGGTTTGGGTAGTGCTGCACAGTTATTTCTCCATGTGAATTTATGGGGGCATTCAGGGAGAGTAGTTTTTCTTCATCTGGTTCCCTTTTCCTAGGAATGAATGATGGTTGTGCCACTGCTGGCTGCAAGGCGAGCAGAGAGCAGTCCATAAATGTAACTGCCTCCAGGAGAGCTCTTCATGTGTGCAGCAAAGTGCTCTAATAGAGGAAGCAGGCAGGCAGGGTGAGCAGGTTGTAAAATAAATACATGGCTACTTAAAGAGTTGGTTTTGCTCTGTTTATGCCTCACTTGCCCAATACTGACTGAGTGGAGAAGTTTTCAGTAGAACTGACTGTCAGTTTTTTCTTAGACAAATCTGCTTATCTTCAGTGTGCCATGTCAGTCATAAACCACCATTGTGCCTGTTCTGTTAATCTCTGCAGTGCTGCGGAATGAATAAAAAATTAAATCTGGGCTGTAAGCAACTAGTAAATTTATAAAAAACATATCTAATTCTATTTCTACTCCTACACACTGTATAAAAACAAATAGTCTTACTGCTTCTAATTTGTTTCTTAACACCATATAGCTCAGAGAGGAAATGAATTTAGGTTCTGTAGTTCAGGAAGGGCTCTTTCTAGGTTCATTGAGAAAAAAGGAAAGATTTTGACAAATTTATGTTCAAAATGTAAGTCAGTAGAGAAGTGCCTTTTTTCTTTTAAAACCCGTAGATATTTTTTCCTAGGGGCACCACCAGAAATGGAAGTATTTGTTTACACTCAAACATTCATTTGTTTCTAATAAGTGTCACCGACCTACTTTAATGCTGTTGCATGTGTAATTGGGACAAAATAACGTGTTAATCTTTCTTTAAAAATGGGAGTAGCTTGCAAAGCCAGAACATATAAACATAATAAAAAATATATAGGAAATAGAGCCCTGAATCCACATTCTCTGCCTGCTGTTTGCCTTTGAAGTATTGTGCCTGATAAAAATACTGCTGTGAATTTGCCAGGCCCTGACTTACAAGTTAACCAGATGATGTGGGTTGACTCTGCACAATGCTACATTTATGCAGGCAATTTCTTTCTAGCTCTCTCTGTGTGGAGAAATCCTGTTGAAATGGAGTGTAACGCTGAGAGAATTGTTCCTGAGCTTTTGTCCTTGCTGTGGCACTAGCAGCTGTTATCCTATTTGCAAAATGGATATGTTCATTTACATCACCAGCTCTTTACAATGGCTACCTAGTTAATGTTTTCAAAACAGAGGGCTTTAGAGTAAGTTGTAGACTATTTCTTATCCCCTTCTTATGTTGATCAGTGCTGTAATCCATTAGATACAACATCATTTAATATTTGAACACCCTGCCTGTCTATTGAAGCTGTCAGTAGTTACCAGTTCAGTTGTGCACTTTCAGCTCCAATACAGTAACACTGTCTCAGGGGCTTCATTTGAACAGAAATAACCAAAAGCACTTTCCAGCTGTGAGGTTTGAGGGCAAAGCAGACTTGACTCTGCAGAACCTTCTCCAAGGTGTGGCAAAAAGGTCCTGGGTAATTAATTAGGGTTGCACATACCCTTCCTATTTCCTCTCCACTGAAAAAACACTAAAACACATTTTCTTCTGTAGTCTTAGCATTTGTGCTGCTCTTCTTTGGGCAAACATCTACATACAGTGTAGCATGTGACAGATCTCTTGAAGAGAACGACCTCACATTGCATCACTAATAGATCCCGAAAACCATTAACACCAGCTGCAATGCTCTTAGTCTGTTGTCAGCAAAAGGTGGAACTTCTATATAACAGTCTTGAAATTTTATTTGTTCCTTTCAAATTACTGGAGGAAATCCCTGTGAATGTGTCTATAGTCTACATACCTATATTTCATGAAATTAAGGAAAATTCATTTTAGGAGAGACACCTATTTTATTTCTTGGTGTTATCAAATCAAGAATTCCATCAAGCACAGACTTGTGCAGACTCAGTACAAGAACAATTTGATAGAAGTATTGGCCAGTGTTAATAGGAAATCAGGCTAGGCAGTCTCATACCTCAGACAGCTACAAAACGAGGAATCTTGACTATCCAGTTTTAAAATAGCTCGCTTTTCTCTTACCAGTGGAAATACAACTCCTTGATAGACTGCACTATTAGCTCTTACAGATAAGTTTCCTAAAGTGTATATATTGCCTTTCATACTACTGTTTCCTGAAAAAGGTGCTCAGATATTACAGATTAGTCAGACTATTGCGTAATGGGAAGATTGACAAACTCAACTTCCATTTTTTTCTCCAAGGGGAATATGCCCCTGAAAATAATTTTATGGAATCCACATGATACCATAACAAATGATGTCTTGAGGTGTTGCAGTGGACTGATGTATGAAAAGATGGTATACTAGCTACAAATACGTGATTTTACCAAAAGACTTTGTCTTGTATCTGCTAAGGAAGATGGTAAATTTGCTGTGCAGTAGCTTCTAGTTCACACTGGGGTAATAGTAACTACAGATTGCAGTGGTTGTGCAATAACCTTTACCCATGGAAGCAATGGTGGCAGTTAAAAGTTATTACAAGCAGCCTACAACTTTGGCACCTTTATTGCAGCAGCTGTAACTCCTATGATGTTTGTAGCTTTGCTATGGGCTAATACAATGAGAAGTGACAGCAGGATCAACACCCAGGGTGCTCAAGTTAAGAAAATATTTAAGAAATAGAAAAAAAAGAGCACAATTTAAGGGTTTGAATCTGTCTCTCTGAGTTTAAAGGAGCAGAAATTCCATTGCTTTCAGTAGGTCAGCTGAGCTTACATAAGATAGCTAATAAACGAACAAAGTTCCAGGAAGCTGACTACTTCACAGGCTCTTAGTATCGTCTGTTCAAAACAAAGCTGTTAAACAATTATGGTTTCCATCATCCACTTCAGGGTTATAGCTAAACCTAGCTCAGTTAATGATTGGAGAAGATGACTGAGTTGAGTACCATGTGTAACAGCAGGTTGTAATCAACTTCAGTGTGAAGATATAAATTACAATCAGCTTTTAAAATCAGAAAAGCCTGAAATCATTGTAGTAGCACACAAGTAGACTGCTTTGACAAAAGCATGGTCTTTGGATGTAGTGGAAGAGAAGCTCTTTCACACACTGTGGGACCAATTGTAACACTCCAGATTTAGTTAGGAAATGTTGGCTGCAAGTCTCTCTTATGCCAACAGTGTGAGCAAGAGGATGATAACTGTTTTCCTTTGGCTCAAAAACAGATTCATGACCTAATACATTTCAGTGGAAACTATTGTATATGAAAAGTCAACCTAGAAGTGAAGTTATTTACACATCAGACTCAAACTGCGTTTATGCTTACTAACACTTCTTGTTATGTTTGACTTTGAATGTCATCTGCTTTAGGTTATAGAGAAATAAACAGAGTGCTTTGAATTAACAGTCTTTCAATTTGCATCAGAAATCAGCCACCATCATATTTTCAAGGCAAGAAAAAAAATATTTGGTGTTTTGTTGAAACAAGCTATAAATCATCAGAGTGACTACATATTTCATGTTCTACTCTTTAATTACTTTGCAATTAAACCCTGCATTTTGTGCTAGTGTTTATGATAGTAGAAAGTTCTTGTGTACCACAAATAGGCCTCAGGGTGGGTGAACAAAGCAGCTTTTCATGCATTAAGATTTAAGTTCTTAAACAGTTTCTTGGATATTTTAGAAATTGAAACAATCATAGCAGAAAAGGGGAAGTGGTGTCATCATTTAAGATAACTCTTCAGAATATTTTCACAGTCTGATACTTATCATTCTGCTTTAAAGGTATGTTTCAGACTTAAGCAATCTTCAGCAGAATTAAAATTTCTTCATTTCCATTGGCTAGGTAGTAATTAACAATACAGGTTATGATAATATGGTCTCAGATGTTGTAATGAGCACCAAGTGAAGTTCAGGTTTGGAACTAATTCCTTAAATTCCTTTTTATTTCAGTGTTAACACTGGCTGTTCTACTATCACTTTTATTCCATTCTGCTGCTTAATTTTTGGAATCACTCAACTGATTGCTCATTATCATGCTGATTTTGTATTCACAATAATGACTGCACAAGATGCAAAGCAACAAGAAAAGCAAACCTAGGGACTCTTCAGGCTAGCAGATGCATGTGTTTGCTTTTTACCTTCAGGTTTCATATGAAGATTCAGACCAGAAAAAAGAATTTGCTGAAGCTCACTGTTAACTAAAGGTTTTATGATAAACCTTGCTAGAAACATAGAGTTTGAACATAGATTGGGAGAGGAAGTTTGAACTCTGTGTTTGTGCTTCTGAGAGATTCTGGAAAGGAAGTATCTGTACCCCAGAATGAGGAGATGCTCAGTTATGATAACTATCTCTGTTGGGCCCAAAATAGTCACAGCATGGAGTGTTACAGCTTTATGCTTCCCATCAGCCTATTTTTCTTGGCAAGTCTTTTCCTTGCCTAATTTTGTAAAATAACTGCACCGCTAAATAACAAAGAGGTGTTTCATCAGGTCCATGCCAGTTCTGTGTAATAGTGCTGGTATTTAAATCTAATCACTATTTTCTTCACATGCAGCCTGAGAACTGGAATAAAATCCATTTTTCTGAATTTTTTGTAGAGCTCACTTTTTGAATTTACTTTTGAGTCTCTGTGCTGCAGTGCATCCGATATACTGTAAATACATACTTTTTGAAGTGACAAGGTTAATTTCTCTTGCTTTGGGTATACATTTTTCTGATGGAATAAGATGTGAAGTTTCCCAAGATTATGTAATAGTCACTGCTCCCTTGCAAAAGGTATTGCTTGAGTCACCTTGCAGTATAAACATAATCTTTCGTTTCCATGGAACATTGCCTGTAGGCCACTGGCTACAGAGCCAGAATAGATTAACTGGTTGTAGTCACCTGTAATAATTTGCAGTGTGAGTGGAGCAGCCTTTACTCCCTCAGTCCTCTACCACATTCCCCTGTCAGTGCTGACCAAGCTGGCTGCCTATCAAGGTGGCTTTTCCTAAGGTTAATGTTATATATCTGTGACCTGTCAAACGGAAGAAAGAGAAACATCATAGAGGAAATGAGATAGATTAAATCAGGTTGTTAGGTACCTTTCTAGGAAAACTAGATATGACTTGGCACATTGTAAATTTTGGTGATTTAAGTTCTTTTTTATATGGGGCTGGGGGGAAATATGCTGTCAGCAAGTGAACTTCCATACTATACTTTTTTGTGGTCTTATAAAATGGTTTCTGTTGTATTATTTTATCTATGTAGTTTAATTCATTGCAAAAATTGTGCATCCTTGTTGCACCCTATGGGAGGAGGAGAGCACAGAAAGAAAAAAGAGGATTGAAGGGAATCTCAGTATTTCTAAGAAGGGATTTTATATTTTCAAGGAGCATTTCACAAGTATGTGCTGTTATGCATTTTGTGCTCAGATTCTTATATAGAAATTTGCAGTGGTTTTTGAGGCCAAGGAAACCTGTGGCTGAGCAGGAAGGGGATAACTAGCTCCATCCTCCACTCACTGATATGGTCCTCTCAGTTCTCCTGATGTGGTGCACTGCTGCCAGGAGCTGAAGGCATTTTCACATCATTCTGTCAAAAAGGCCTGAAAAGCATTGCTCTTGATTGAGCCAGAATAACTTTCTTCTGTATACGTATATGTACCTTGTTCCACAGCTCAGGTGTTACTGGACATTCCTTCAACAGTACTGTGTGGTTACATCCTGATTAAGCTTTCCCTTAATCTTTGATTGACATGGAGATGTGCCCTACTGAATTTGCAGTTAGTTTAGACTCTGTTTTTCCTTTGCATTTCATATAAATGAGTAACTGTTCTCTTTGAGGCACTTTAATATTCAGATTTGGAGAACTGAAATTAGAGTCAGCACATTCTGACAAAAAAACATAGTTGCATAAAAGGTTTTTACATATAAAGGATCTTCTGGTCAGTGTCCAATTTATATTCAATTTTTCTGCTTCCTTTTGGACTTTTTCAGCATTGCTGAGTTCCCACATGAACATCTGCAACATAATTTTGATCATAAGTGCTTTATAATCATACACGCTATAAATATTAGATTGTCTTTTAAAGGCCACTTCACTTTGATTTTGAATATTAAGTGGAACAAACAAAAAAAAATTATTATTCAGACAATTGCTCTAATTTGAGTGTCCTCATTTCTAGGCTAAAATGCAACTAAATTCTACCATTGCTGGAGTTTGAACTGCATGGTCTTCTAATTAAGTAGTTTGCAGGACCAGTCAGAGAGATAGAGGATTGGATTGAAACAGATATTAGTCTCTTTCGCAACAACAAACTCAAAAGATTTCTGAATAGGCAGATGAGAGCACAAGGGAAGATTTCTCCAACCTGCAGCGATAAGAATGCTCCTCAGGATATATTCAGGAAAACAAGATAGAGCTGTGCAAAGGGCTTCCTTTCTTCCACCTGAACATAGATTAGATAACGAGCTGGATGTGTATATTTGCAGTTTACCAAGTAAACCTTTTCTGACTAAATGAGCTTCCAGTACTGTGGTTCTTGAGTCTGCCTCACTGTGCTTTACACTAATCTCGATTTGCCTCCCTGACCTGGCATACCTGTGTCTCTCTGCTTTCTTTTTCTCCGGTATCTGGGTGGAGATGGCTTAGCAAATGGCTATGTTGATCGCCACCTGGGCCGTGTGTGTATTGGGAAGTTACTTTGCTCAAACAGAGTTTCTGTAGTCATGCTTAATCTACATTTTGGAGAGCTTATTGCAGTCCGTTACTCCACTACTGGTTTTAGACTGACTGGTTTGGGCCCAAAAAGAAATTGAATAATTTGGCTCAAAATTCTTTAATGCTTTTAAAATTCTTAAAGATGGAGTTTTCCGCACCATGGAGAGATGCCACTATTGTAAAACCGTGACAATGCAGGTTACTGCTCCTTTCTCTGATTACTGGTGTCTTACATATTTTTATAGATAAAGAAGGCAGAGACATCAGATGCAGAACTTCCTGTATACCAAGAAGTAGAGGTGAGCTGGAGGTACATGACATGACAAATGGATGAGAGAGAGACAATGTAACATATGCATCTTCTAATTTCCTTTTCTGTGTTTCCTTTTCTAACAACCAGGTTATAGAAAGAATGGAGATGTAGCTTTCTAGAGTTCACAAAGGAGGTAGGTCTCTAACATTTTTAGTTTTATTTGTTCTTTATGAACTTTAGGAATTAACTTTGCTCCTGTGAACAAAGAAAGAATTTACAGTTTGCCTATATGTAAGAACCTATGTGGAGGCTGCTTCCAAAGGCCAGTGATAGAGGCATGTAACTATTGTATACACTTTTATTTCAGCCAGCATATGTTCATGTGGCATAGATTATTTTATATATATTATTTAAAAGGAACTGTAAGTATGGGTAGGAGTTCCTATATTAGGGCTCTTGTACTTCCTGAATAAGAGTAATAAAGGCCTGATTTCAGAAAACATCTGTATTTAGAACAGTACCCTGGACATCCTCAAAACTATATATGTACATATACAAGATGTGTAGTTTCAACTATTTCTTATAATGACCACACTTCTGTACTGCCTGAACCCTGAAGTCTGGTGTCTGGAACTGTTTACAGATTTAAAAAGATATATGCATGTAAAGCATTTTCAGGATATATAGCTGAATTCACTGGCTGTGTCTGGGCACCAACTTGTAAAAGAAACCTCAAGATCCCCTCACTCATGAAAAAGACCTAGCTTCTTGCTATTTTGGACTTTGTAAAATCTCTGGGCAAGTGTCTCTTCCCAATGTCTCCTCAGCTGAAGGTGTGAGCAGGGCAAATGTCATTATTGAGTTGGAAGGTAGTAAAGATGTAGAAGGCACCTCTACCTGCACTTGTGAAAAGTCAGTGAGCCCAAATGTAGGAAGAATAGATTGTAGTATTTTGTCATGTTGGCAGCAATGAGACTCATTGCATCTAGACAGATAATTTTAGTCTATTTAAATGAGCATGTAATAGAGGAGACCAGAGAAAGCTCCTTATTCACAGAATGAAGCTAAACACAGCATCCAACATAGCTGTTTGCAAGTTGAAAACTTCCTTCTTGAATAATATCTAATAATCATCCTGGTCTGCGTGACCTGTATGTCAGCACGTGCTGAGAGCACATCTATTTAGAAACCAGTCTCAATAACACAGCTGCAGCCCTGCAGAAAATTGTGCTGCCTGAACATGCCTATGCACTGCTCATGCTAAAGGAAAGCTGTGCACAGGCAATGAAATCTAGTCTGTCCTCAGCAGAGTCTTATAATTAACCTATTATTGTAAGATTTTTGGATTTATTCCACAAGGAAAGAGAGTCTAGTCAAGACATGAAAAATGTGTCAATCTAATATAATAATAGAATAGTGAAGTCTTGTGGTCTAATGACACATTAGTTTTATGAAAAGCTCTTTTCTGTTTATCCCACACAAACACAAACTTGCACTCAAAAACGTTCTGTAATTGTCAATCCGTAATACATTTCTCTTGTCAGCTGGAAGACAGCAGTCTGCAATGACCAGCTTTATTTTTGAATGAAACCATTCTTTGGAGCTCTTAATTTCTAGCAGCTTTCATCCTGCAGGTATTATTTCTCTAATATAAAATGTTACAGCATAATTTTAGCTGTGTTCTGTATCCTGCTAATCATTGTAATCTCCTTCCTCATTCTTCCCAATCTCCTTTCCCTTTTCCATTAGTCTTCACCACAAAGTGTTGTGTTTTTTTTTTTCCTGAACTGATGTCACTGAGGAGGTATTTTAAAATAGCATTACCAAAAAATGAAAGAGCTTCCTAGCACAAAATTGCAAAGCAGGTAAAGAAGTTCATGGCTGAGATTTCTACAATACTCAACTCACTTGGTAATGTTTATCTCCCCAGCCAAACCTTCCCCTGAATAATTCTTTTGAATAGATGCCACATCATCCATATAGGGCATCAAGAAGAAAAATTGCTGCTGCTTTTAATTATGAAATATAATAGAATTTTTTTAGTAATGAAATTCAGTATTAGAGGGACTTGCATTATTTAATGTCTTCTTGCCTTACAGGAAATGTCAAAATGAAAATATCAGGTGAAAACTTGGAAGGACACTTTCTTAGTTGCAGTTCTTGATAATGCACGTGTCTGCATTTAAGTGTTACCTCTGCATTTTCTCACAGTATTGATTCTCAAAAATAAGACCCACCCTGTCTGAAATTTTGTCCTGAAGTCAGATTTTCAGACATACTCAGCCAAATTTGAAAAGGAGGTATAGACCTTGTCTTTCCTTCATAGCTCTGAAAGCTGCAGCTTTGCATTACTGGCTTATTAAGCTGTTTTTACATATGCATATGAGCAGGATTGTTTTCTTTTTAATGTGTAACTGCCATCTCCTTGCACACGAGGCATGATTGTGTAAAAGGTTTTGTGCATATGCAAGAGAGATGGGATTACTCTCCAGCTTCTGAAGTCGAGGTTGCAGAGATCAGCAGCTGAGTCTGTCATTTGGCAAGAATGAAGCAACCTCAAAAGAGAAAAAGTTGTTTTCTTATTTCTGACTTTCTGATGAGCTTTCTCTTACAATCAGCAATAACATTTTTTAATACAAGAAGCTTCAAAAAAAGAGATAATATTTAAAAGAATACTTGTATGTGTCACAACTGATCCTTCCTTGTTAATAGCGTTGGCATGGGTCTCTAATGCAGCCTGTTTGTATCTTAAAAAGGGAAAGTTTTCTTTAATGTTGGATGAGATCAAGCAGTCACAAGCAGGATGTTAATCATATAGACTAGCTATGAAAAACTGAGAGGGGCTCTTCCCATTGTCAACACAAGTATACAAGAGGAAAACACCATCATCGGGTATTCCTTTTCCAATAAAGGGAAACATTTCCCAGATATTTTAGCTGGCTTGCAATTCCAGTGCTCACAAATAGAAGTTCTCAATTGAGCACTCTGAAACTGGGAATGCTCCAAATTAGATCAAGTGCATGCTAGGTCTTATAAAGCTATCCTGCTTCTGGTTTGTTTCTTATTTAAGGTATGTCTCTTGCCAAAAATGTCACCATTGTATAAGAATGTCTACATATTCCCACTACGTTATGAGATTAAAAAATAATAAAAAAACAAGCATAGGCCTGTCTGGGAGGGCTTGAGACAGATCATTATACAGTAGTTCATTTCTGATAAGCTGAACCACCCGAACATGTTGAAATCCACACTTGGAAAGGACTTGGCATCATTTCTTCTGTTTCTGTCTTTCAGCAATTCTCTCAACAGAAAGAATAAATCATCATCCTGTTTCTCTCTAGTTCCCAAGTATGTTCACATCTCCTGGATGCCCTTATGTTATGGATACAGGCAAGGGGTACCTGTGAAAGCTTACCACAGGGTCTGCTAAATCTTGAGCATGCTTTGGCTTCGCAGAAGATGTTTAAGGCAGAAATGTAGCATTAATCTTAACAGTGCTGACAGTTTCATTCATTGATTAAATGCAACAAGAAGAAAGCAAACGAGGCTTTCAAAACTTGAATGGTGACCTTAGGTCCTATAAGATATAATTAATGGCTGCTTGTTGCAGTAAATACATTCCTATTGTGTTCATTGCATATGCAAAATCATCTCTGAAACAGGGTAGTAAATAGCTTTTCACAAACAGTATTTTTTCAGAGTGCTATTACAAAACTGTTAGGCAAAATGTATGCATTTTCCAAGAATAGCAGGATGTACTCTTTTCAGTTAATAGAAGTTGGATATCTTAATTCATATGCAAATAGAAAAGAAAATAAGTGTTTAATGATGTTCTCCCTCTGAATTGCCTGATGCATCCGAGACTCTACAGAAAGAGTATGTCAGTCCTCCTTTTGTTATAAAGAAATTTCGATCTTTCAAGACCTTCCTGATGACTGTGAATTATGCAATTTTAACTTCACTCTTTCATCAAAAACCAGAAGACTTGAAAAATTTCTTGGACATATATTTTTCCATAATTTTATGGGCAAGGTACAAGAATTTTTGAGCTTTGTTTATTCCTTCACATGTCCAAAATATTGATAGAAGCTTGTGAAATAATGTAACTACTGCATCCAACCTCCTGTGCTAACACCAGCTTACACATTTCCCATCTCACATTTTAGCGTGACTAGGTTTTTAGCTGACGCATTTCTGTACCTTTACTTTAAATAGATATTAGTTTAATTGCTTACGTGTTGCTTCTCTTTTTTCCAAATGCAAAAGTTCAGGGATTGAGATACTCAGACATGTTTTAGCTTCTTGCCTGTCTCTTGAGATCATAGTAGCTCCACTGGAAGGTCAGAGAAGAGTGACTAAAGTCTTGACTGAGGGAAGGAGTGCCTTTCCTAAAAGGAAGAATAAGATAAGTAATGATTAATTATACTCCATATAATTAATATACGACTGTGATTATGGAAAACTTGAGTGGCATTTACACAAGGAAGGACACAACTTGTCCTAGGTTAGATTGCCCAATTTTGTCTCCTTGGAAAACCATGTGGGAAAAATGTATCTGCCTTGTTGAGACCTACCCACAGTACATCTATGAATAACAAAACAGAAAGAAAGAGGGAAAATAGATTCTTGAAACTGAGGCTTTTTACACTGTTGATTACAACTCTGTGGGAATGATGGTAATAGCATTAATTTACTATGACTTCACAAAAGACTGGACAATGAGACACTAAAAGCTTATACTGTCACGATTATATAGCAGTAGAGGGAAATTGTCATGGATATTCATAGAATAGTTAGGGTTGGAAAGGACCTTAAGATCATCCAGTTCCAACCCCCCTCCCATGGGCAGGGACATCTCACACTAAACCATATCACCCAAGGCTTCATCCAACCTGGTTTTGAACACTGCCAAGGATGGAGCATTCACAACCTCCCTGGGCAACCCATTCCAGTACCTCACCACCCTCACAGTAAAGTATTTCTTCCTTATATCCAATCTAAACTTCCCCTGTTTAAATTTTAACCCGTTACCCCTTGTCCTATCACTACAGTCCCTAATGAATAGTCCCTCTCCAGCATCCTTATAGGCCCCCTTCAGATACTGGAAGGCTGCTCTGAGGTCTCCACACAGCCTTCTCTTCTCCAGGCTGAACAGCCCCAACTCTCTCAGCCTGTCTTCATATGGGAGGTGCTCCAGTCCCCTGATCATCCTTGTGGCCTCCTCTGGACTTGTTCCAACAGTTCCATGTCCTTTTTATGTTGAGGACACCAGAACTGCACACAATTTTCCAGGTGAGGTCTGACAAGAGCAGAGTAGAGGGGCAGGATCACCTCCTTTGACCTGCTGGTCACGCTTCTTTTGATGCAGCTCAGAATACGGTTGGCTTTCTGCGCTGTAAGTGCACACTGCTGGCTCATGTTCATTTTCTCATTGACCAACACCCCCAAGTCCTTCTCCACATACATGAATAATTTCTCCAGACTTCCTTACACTTATTAAGTTTTACAATTTTAAGGACATATAGGAGTTATTTTTGTCCACTACTTTCCAAGTCTGACAGCTTAAGCACAGCCACATGCTTTGCTTGTATTTCTCCTCATATTGCACCTCAAGCAGTTAGAGAGTAAATGAGCATAATGCAACTTTCTGAAACCATGGCTGAGGCTTCTCTGTTATTTCTGACCTAATCTGTGCTGAAGTGGAATATATGGCAAATCCCAAACATGCCAGATGAAAGAAAATCAATCACTTTAGTAAATGTGTGTTGAAAAAAAACACACTTAATGGTTCTTTCAACGATGTCTCTGTAAAAATACAAGTCAAATGGGTGTACATATGTAAAATATATTAAATTTCAGAAAAGAGATTTTATGAAGTTCTTTCAGAAAGATCTGGGACAGATGTGTTAGGTAAATTGCCAGAGGAATGCAATATTTTCATGGATTTCCTACCTTGCAGAAAGTAATTGTCATAACACATCAAAGTGCCAGTAAGTTAGAAAATTTATGTAAGCAGTTAGCTGTATTATAGAAAAATATCATTTCTCTGAAGTACATATCTTTGAGTACTTTCTTCTTTCCTGCTAGGTTGTCTCCTAACATTGATGGCAAGTTTAGGCTCCTTTTTATTCTTACTGATCGAAATGATGTGTATTATATTTGCATCTTCTATCTTTTCATTGCCAGCCATTCCCAGTACTGTAGAGGTTCCCCAGGCACTGCTGAGCAACCTAAACTCTGAATTAAAGGTTTTCAAGCAGCTAATGAACAATAGTTGTCCTGGGTTCAGCAGTTGCCGTCATTTTTTCTCCTTCTTAGTAGCTGGTGCAGTGCTGTGGTTTTAGCTTTTGGCCTGGGAACAGCACTGATAACACTGATGTTTTTAGTTACTGCTCAAATGTTTAGACTGACCAAGGACTTTGTGAGTCTCATGCTCTGCCAGGGAGGAGGGGAAGCCAGGAGGAAGCAGAGCAACTAGCCAAAGAGTTATTCCATACCACAGCACATCATGCCCAGGATGTAACTCAGAGTTATCCGGAAGGGCTAGGGCACTGCGGGGTTGGACTAGGTATCGGTTGGTGCTCGGTTGGGCGGGGTGGGGCGAGTTATCAGTCGGTGGGTGGTGAGGTGTTGTGTTCTCTTCCCTTGTTATTTCCTTTATCATTATTATTGATGGTAGCAGTAGTGATTTGTATTATCCCTTAGTTATTAAACTCTTCTTATCTCAACCTGTGGGAGTTACATCCTTTCAATTCTCTTTCCCATACCTCCAGGAGCAGGGGGAAGAAAAGGGGGGGGGAGTGAGAGAGTGACTGCATGATTTATGTCTGACTGGGTTTAAACCACGACAGTAGTATATAAGCAATACTTGTTTTTTTGCTGATGAAACAACACACTTCTAATGATTTTCCCCCTTCCAAGCTCAAACATGTACATATTTTAAATATGAATAAGTTTGGTTTTTTTCCAGAGGAAATCATATATTGCATGCAGTAAAAAGTAGGCTTTTTGAAAGAGGAAGCTGGAGAAGCAAAGGACTTGCTTTTAGAAACAATTTCAAAGGTTTAATATATTTGAAATGTGTTTCTTTAGACTGATACAAACATATACGTATATTGTCAGTCTGCTTCAAATTCTGCTGCTATTAAGTAAAGTTTAAACCTGTTCTTAAGTGAATTGATCTAAATGGCAGTTGTCCAAGTTTCACTTGTTTTTTTGGCCTCTGTATTTCAACTCTTAACTGAGGTGGGTTCAGTTCACACATTGTTTTGTGAAACCTTGAAGTTGCTCAAGGCCAGTAACTTTTCCTATTTGCTTTTCCACATTTAGTGCCCCATCACTGTAAAGCAGCTTCCAGTCCTCAGACTCCTGCTGTTGGTTTGAGATTTTACTTGTGTTTAGATTGAGCATAACAGTATATACACCTGTGCTGCTGAAGCTTGAGTGCTCTGCACACTGGATTGCAATTGCAGTTGCGGATATATGAACAAATCAAAACACAAGTGTTCAATGATAATAGGATTAGCACTGGGAGATTTAATTCCTTTATCTCTCCAACCAATAAAACACAAATTGTTTTAGTGCTGGCTGGCATTTTCCATTCAAAATATGTTTCTACAGAGACTCTGGAAAACTATTATGTGAGTGTAAATGAGATTAAGCTGATGCTGTGGCTCTTTATTATCTGAGCTTTTAAGATTCAACACCTGAATCAGTCCTTTTGTAAGTAAGCGTGAATAGAAAAAGTATTGTAAGAAAGTCAGACATTTGAGGAAAAATACCTGAATAGATTTGGTAACAGTTTATGACTGAAGAAAATGATACAGAATTTGTGATGGAAAAGCCATTGTTCACCTCTGTTAAATTGTCTTTATCTATGGTTGTTTGCTGTTATAACACACACAAAATAGATTTGGGGTTTCCACCTGCTCCCAAGGTAGAAATAGCTATTTCTATATTGAAGATTTTGTTTTATTTTTATTCTGTGCATTCTCTGAAGAAAGTGCTAATATCAAAGACTGAACATGCAATGCACTGAGTATTGTTTGCTGCTTTAAACCTCTGCTAGAAAGACAAGAAGTGAATTTACTACCAGAATGGAATTGGGTTTCATTTCTTGTCATGCATTTGTCTTTCAGCCTGACATCCCTGCTGTGAATGGCTTTGTCTGTGGACTCTGCTTTGTACCGCTGGCAGCGACTAGGAGCTCAGAGTTCCTCCCAGACTCCCTCAGAATCAACACCACTGCTGTCTTCTGTCAGAGGCAAACCAAAACTCAACTTAAACAAATGGAGGATTGTGTTACCTGACAATGAGAGACAGTGGAAATACTGGAAGCAAGCTCTTCCATTTTATTCTGGAAACAGGATACAGACCACAAAATACACATGGTTCACTTTTTTGCCCAAAAATCTTTTTGAGCAATTTCACAGGTAAAAAGCATAATTCAGTGATACATGAGGTTTAAGAGCTCTCGTTGAGACAGTGATATGTGAGAACAATAGAGGAGGCCTGCTTTTGTAGCTGTCGCATTACTAAAATCTAGTGATGATTATTTGTAACCAAATGTCCCTTAACTCACACTGAAATGTTTAAAGTGAGTACACACTGGGTGTACTTAGCCAACGTTGTGGCCAGCTTCCTGTTTGAGTGCTGGAACAGTTTTCTATGTAAAAATTTCAAGTTTTTTATTTAAAAATCTGTTTCTTTCTTGAATAAACCTTTACTTTTTAAGAAGATGAAAAAATATTCACTGGATGTGTTGAGACACCTATGAAATTCTGTAGATTTCAAAGACAAGCGACTTTGTTTACCAGCTTATAAACAGTATACATGTATATGCAAATGCTAGATCAGGTTTCTTTTCAAGTGCTGGTTTGAAATTATGTGCCCAGCATAACAAATTGTGTCAATAAGATGCTTATGTAAATATCATTATAATAAATACAAATGAAAGTTACATATACATCTCTAGCTTTGAAATTTTCATTCTGTATATTAGATTTACATATTTATAGTTTTACCTTCCACCAGTGGAACACTTTATGAATCCTTCCATTCTGAACATGTGGGTTTTTACACCCATTCTTTTACACTGGTTTGGGGTTTTGAAGGTTTTGGAGGCTTTTGTTTGATTTTGTGCTTATTTTCAGGCACTTGGGCAATGGGGAATCATTAAAGAAGTTTCAGCTCCTAGAGGAAAAAGGTGTTCATAATAAGTGAAAAAATTGAGGGTAGCTATAATATTATTAAAATGTACATCACAGGCTCTTCTAAAGAAAAAATTAGCATCTCAGTTAAGCAACTGATTAATTAATTCTGGGAAAGGAAGAGGGGAGGATAAAGAAGTGAAAAGATTAATGTTCCTTTGACACAAAATAGGGGGTGTTCATTAAGAAAAGGACACATTCTAATTTCTGACTACTTTTAATTTATTTTATACCTTTTCAGGCTGGGTAATCTTTATTTCTTCTTTCTGGTGGTTTTGAACTGGTTCCCACAAGTGGAAGTCTTCCACAGGGAGATTACGATGTTGCCTCTGATTGTAGTGCTGCTTGCCAGTATGATTAAAGATGCTGTTGAAGACTACAGAAAACACCAATTTGATAAGACAATAAACTCCTCTAAAACCAGGGTATATGACAAGTAAGTAAACTAAACTGATTATTTTTTCTTGTGTTCGATGTGGTGGAAACTGCTCATCTAATTTTGTATAATTCCCTCACTGAACCTTTGGAGTGTAGTAAGTTTGGACAAGCTGTTATGAAAGAGTTTTGTTCTGCCTTCAGAAATGCTTTATTTCTCTCACTTAAGTCATCCTGAGATCATTGAAGTTTTGTTTCATATCACAGCAGTGTGAGCTGATATACGAGTTTTCAGTCCAAGTTTCCAAACCAGCTTGCCAACACACACAACATCCTCCCCACATAGCAGAAGAATCTGGAGGGAAACTGAAATGTATCCAAGTCTGGAAAGGATTACTGGGGCTGTTTAACAAATTGGAGCAATGTCTTTCTGACCTTTGACACTAAAACCATTAACACAAAAACTATTAATAAACTACATCTAAGCATAACCAGGAACTGAAAAACAATGTACAGGACTTGCAGTAACTGCAGGTGATCAATACAGCACAGTTTCACTTTGGAGACGGTACAACACCTGCATTAAGCTGCAATGTTTGCTCAGTACTGACTCAGAAGGAAGAAGTATTTTCATGTGCAATTCTTATTGCAACATTTTTATTTCATCATAGTTTCTTGTCCAAGTACTAACTTGACTTGAGAGTACTTAGCTTGTCACTATACAATGAAATAGCTAGGAGTTTTCATTTAGAAGAAGTTTAAATGTTTGGATCTGTTCCTTTTTTCTCCTGTCTTTAATTACTGTGATTTGCACACATCTCATTAGCTTTCATGGAAACTAGCCCTCATTTGTGCTAGCATACTTACGTGTCAGAGGCACAGGGACCAATGGGGAAGAAGAAATGAGAGGCTGGAAGGGGTGACTGGGCAAGAGAGGGGTACTTTAGGTGTCCAGAAGCAGGAGGTCTATCAGAGAAAGATCAGGCTGAGGGAAAATCTAAGTAGACTGCCCTTCAATTGCCTATGTTTATGTATAATTCCCGCAACTACCGTATCATAGGTTTGTTTATTTAATAATCCATTTTATGGTCATGAAATCAAACAGCAGATAGAGGAAGTAAAAGAGAGGAATAGTGTCAGTATTGAGACTTCCAGCAACCATCTGTTGATTTCTGGGACACACAGCTCTGCCTATTACCTTTGAACTTCCTGGCAACACCCAAGCTTATAAAATGATTCTGAAATTCGTGGAGTGAACCGTGAAAATCGTGTGTGTGCTCTCAGATTTGTCGCTGCTCTGTGTTAAAACAGAGACACTACATGTGAGCTGATAGTCAGTGCCAGGGAAGTGCTCTGTACAGGGCCTCCAGGTGTATGCTAACAGGAATAACAAAACATTCAAGATGCTTTTGTCATATGAAAGGTGCAGCCTCCCCAGCAGGCTCTAGGACCTGGCGCAGCTGAGTCAGGATAATACCTGTCCCTAGGCAGGTGGAGGCTGGGTTGGAAGCAGAGGCAGCTCTGGGATTCAGACACTTCGACTCTTTACCACTCGGGAGTTTGTTTGGATTATTGAACTCTTATAACTTTGTTGGATTTCAACTTGAGGCTACATTTCGAGAGGAAAACAAGATGTCAAGGAAAAGTGTTCCAGGATGTTTCTCTAGAATGGTATGGAAAAAACATTTTTTCAAAGAAACCTGCTGCCAGTGTGGTACTCCAGACACTGAAATCCAGAATGAAGAGCTGGAGAAGAGAGGAAAAGTAAAGAAAAGAAAGAAGAAAAATGAAAATAAAC
The DNA here is from genome assembly GCF_012275295.1 of Melopsittacus undulatus. NCBI lineage: Eukaryota > Metazoa > Chordata > Aves > Psittaciformes > Psittaculidae > Melopsittacus > Melopsittacus undulatus. Next base: position 7,564,611 of record NC_047536.1, read on the forward strand.
GAGTGATCGTCTCCAACTTGAGCTTTGGAAGTAAGAAGTGGAAGGAAAATCCGAACAGATACTATGACTCCAATAAAATTAAGACTACAAAATATACCATCTTGACTTTCCTCCCTAAAAATATCTATGAGCAGTTTCACCGCTTTGCTAATATTTATTTTGTGGTCATTGCACTGCTGAATTTTGTGCCCATCGTGAATGCTTTCCAACCAGAAGTTTCTATGATCCCAATTTGTGTTATAATGGCCATGACAGCCATTAAAGATGCTTGGGAGGACTTCCGGCGGTATAAATTAGACAAAGAAATCAATCACATGGGATGCTACATCTACAGCAGGTGAGTTTCATACAGCTTTTATTTCCCAAAAAAAGTTGTCTTGAGATCTTTTATAAATGGTGAGGCTTTATTTATAAAAATTAATAAATAACTGCAGAAAAATCACAGTGATTAAGAAAAACAGGGGAAAATCCTAGGAACTGTATTTCATCTGGTATTTGTTCTCATACAGGGAAAGATATTTCTTTTGTTTAAACCTCATTTTCAGACTGGGAAGGTAAGTTTGAGTTTTATGTTATTGGTGTGGCCTTTTAAACACAGGGTGAAAACAGATGCTGTTGTGGGACCTGCTTGCATTCTTAGATACAAAAGAAAACCTCTTAAAACCATAACCCTTTGAATTATGTTTAATTTCATTCTCTACACTGTACCCTGTTCTCAGTTTTATTTCTTTTACTAGTTTGTATGTAAAATAAAACTGTAAAAATGCTGTTTAAAAATGGGAGATAATATTATATATGTCTGCTCAATCATCTCTAAGTGAATTAACTACACGTGTCCATGCTCACTACTTCAACATGTCTCATAACCTCTTGCTGCTTTTAGGACTTAAAGAATTTTGAAAATTATGTTTTAATACAAAGAAAATTGTATCAAAACTGTTCTCTCAGCAAAGTGGAAAATTGTTTCTCCCTGTTAAAATCTCACATCTGAGAGTCAGAAGAGCAAAACTTTCTATCTCTGTGAATGCTGCCTGCCATACATCAAATTAATCAGTAGTGATTTATATAATGTACAGTTTCACAAGCAAGATCTTGCCGAACTCTGGCTTTTATCACACAGCACTGTTATTTCTGTTTGTTTCTCTTGTATGTGTTTGTTGGATTTTTATATCCTGCTGGTTAAATAGGAAAACAATGGATTTACTTGTCAGGGGACTAAACTTATCCCCACATATAGACAATGACTTGCCAGAAACAAAACCTCACTGCTCTCCTTGCCAACTTGTCCAAAAAACCAGGCATTTTACAAGTTTCTAAATATTGTTCCTTTAAGATTTATTCTCTTCCACCATGAAGACTACCAATAATTGTAGCTCTTTGGGTGGGGTGGCTAAATTGCTCTTCTGCCTACATCTGAGATTGCAATCTATTTGGATTTTTTTAATCTTTTCAATATTGCATTAACACATGAAGCAATGGATTATTTCTTAACGCTTGTTAAAACTGGTATGAAAGAGAATAGGTGGTGCAGTAGGTACTACTGAATGAATCTGCATAGAAATGATTGCTTTACATAAAGCAACCATGTTAAATATAAATTATCTGAAAGCCTTTTATCATGGGAACATGAGAATTGGGGAATACAATAAGACTTGTTTTGTATAAGAGAAAAATGTCCATAATGGCATTATAGTATATGTACAGGTCCAAATTCAAATTATAGCCATGAGTACCTAAAACTTGACATGGGCCTGTCTTAAAATTGATTATCCCATCCCATAAAAGAGACTTTGATCTATGAATAAGTGTTGCCTAGATTCTTGTCTATCACTAAGGTTTCATTGCCCAAAAACATGATGTAAGGAAAGGAAAACGAGGAGGGCTTCAGACTATAGCATTCACCCTGTCTGGAAAAATCATTGGTAATTATAATTGCCATCAGATCAGTAGCTACAGCTTATTATATCATGAATAATTTTAATCAGGCTTCTATAGCGCTTTGAGAAGCTGATATTTCTTGTTTTTCTTGCTGCCTGAGAAGCCATGGAAGAGTATAATGTCTTCCAGTTTTCTTTCTTATGAGTCATCTTCTGTAGATAATTTTTTAACATAGGTGAAAGTCCTTTTTAAAACACAGCAAATTTTGTAAGTCTTGTGGCAGCAAAATACTCTTTTCAATAAAGCAACTGATCTTCCATTCTGAGATGAAAGATTACTTAGAATTTAAGCATTAATCTTGGAGATTAAAGGGTATCTCAGAAACAAGAACTCTGGTTCCTGTTCAAAACAAAAACCCAATTAAATACAAAGGCAGAGCAATCTACCAAATGCTGAATGTTACCTAAAACTTTCTTGAAGACTCGGGGAAATGAAGTAACTTGCCTTCTTTCAACACAGAGCAAGGGAAATTTAATTTAAATAGGCTGCCCTGTAAACACATTTCTTCTCATTTTCTCTTCACAAGGATCAGCTGGAGTGGGAAATCTAGTCTGCTAGCCAAATGAAGGAAAAGACACTTCAAGCAGTATTTAAAGAACATTTAATTGAGAAAATGGGAGACAATTAATAGTCATTGAAGTGTCTTGGGGAGATGAAATAACTTAGATCTAATATTTGATTGTGGAGGTTTCAATTTCTGAACCAAAACTTCTGAAATCAAAATAATTGCATACCAACTGTTGTGCTGTCAGAAGGAATCACTCAACACCAAAAGAAGAGAACAAAAGATTCAGTTGCAGATGGCACAGACCTATGTTTAATTGACTTCTTTCTCCTGATGTCCTTCAAAGTATACTTTACTTTTAAATTTTTACAAGCAAGGCAGCTTCCATTACTGCAAAATAGTCAAAGCATTTTCTATTATGTTCTGCTTTATTATACCTCTTTAGCTGCATTTTAATTCCTGACATCACCTGGTTTCATGCAAACTTAATCAGTTATTCTTCATCCAGAACATTTAATTATAATCTTAAAATATGTGTGATGTTTCACATGTTCATTTTGCTATGCACAGACACCTTGTACTTGAGATCTGTGTATAGATCACTGTCTTCATCTTTCTTGTCAGTCAATCCCTCCAAACCTACTGTGGTTACTTTTCTCTGAACTCTCCTTGGTCTGTCATCAACTTACTAACAGCATGGGCCAGCACTAATTGTAAGTAAGCTGTATGTGAATGTTAACCTCACAGTTGCTAAAAGCTATTATTTCATTTTCTTGACATATTGTAATGGTCAAGGAACTACTTGATGCGTAATTAATGTATGGCCAGGATCTGATATACCCCTAGGATTAAGCTATAACAGTCTATAAATTATAGAATCGTAGAATGATTAGGGTTGGAAAGGATCTTAAGATCATCCAGTTCCAACCCCCCTGCCATGGGCAGGGACACCTCATACTAGACCATGTCACCCAAGACTCTGCTCAGCCTGGACTTGAACACTGCCAGGGATGGAGCATTCACAGCCTCCCTGGGCAACCCATTCCAGTGCCTTACCACCCTTACAGTAAAGAACTTTTTTGCATATCTAACCTGAATTTTCCCTGTTTAAGTTTAAACCCGTTACCCTTTGGTCTATCACTACAGTCCCTGGTGAAGTGTACCTCACCAGCATCTCTGTAGGCCCCCTTCAGATACTAGAAGGCTGCCATGAGGTCTCCATGCAGCCTTATCTTCTCCAGGCTGAACAGCCCCAACTTTCTCAGCCTGTCTTCATACAGGAGGTGCTCCAGGACCCTGATCATCCTTGTGGCCTCCTCTGGACTTGTTCATAACAGTTCCGTGTCCTTTTTATGTTGAGGACACCAGAACTGCACATAATTTTCCAGGTGAGGTCTGACAAGAGTAGAGCAGAGGGGCAGGATCGCCTCTCAACCTGCTGGTCATGATGCTTTTGATGCAGCACAGGATACAGTTGTCTTTCTGTACTGTGAGTACACACTGCTGGTTCATGTTATGTTTCTCATCAACCAACACCCCCAAGTCCTTCCCTGCAGGGCTGCTCTGAATTTCTACTCTGCTGTAGCTGTGCCTGGGATTGCCCTGACCCAGCTGTAGGACCTTGCACTTGGCTTTGTTGAACTCCTTAGCTTCCAGACAGAATCTTACACTTCTAGAAAGTTTAACCTTTTTTTTTTTCCTCAGAGTTTCAAATACAAATGAACTATGCCCCATTCAAGATGGAACAGCAGCACACTTGACTGAATGCACATACATCAGACAGCAGCAGCCTTAAAAAAATATTATTTAAATTATTCACGTTGCTTAATTTTAATTACCTAAACTCGTATATCTGAGACAGCAACTCAGAGAAGCCTAGTTTCTGTGCTTTGAATCATCCTGTAGAGCTGTCACATAACTAGTTAAGTCACTAAGCATCCTAAATGAAACAGCCTGATTACTCTTTCAGTTGAAAGTTCTTCTGCAGTGCTTTCAGGCCCTGTGGTTTTGAGCAGTTCCTAAAAGCATCAATCTCCTCCTCCTCTGTAAGCATGGTGATGTGTGTGATACAAAAACTCCAGGGATGGCCTTTGCTGTGGCTCTTTATCTGCTTTTAGTGTAAGGTTTCACATCATTTAAAGATTTCTGAATCAACACTAACTTTTAGTCCTAGAGCAGTAATCTGGAAATACAAAAAACTCATCTCTGTGTTGCATGAAGTTAGAACTGCCAACAACTGAAAAACTGGAATTTTCTTAAGCTAGACTCACTGGTTTGAAAGAGAATTAAAGCATTTCAGTCAACTGAAGTTTTGTCATTCAGTGTGGCAATTTATCTCTATGACAGCAATGGAGATCTGCGGTGTGCAGGTTACCATATGAACAATATACCTTTTATTTTCTCGAAATTAGAGAAACTGGATAGTGAAGACAAAGGCTGCATTTCTGTTTTAACATTCATGTGCTTTGATCAGCTGGACCTTCTGAAGGGAGAAGAGATTCCACCTCCCCTGGATGCTCCCTGTGTCTGGGATTGCAACGGGACTGGCCAGGCACACAGTGATCAACAGAGGTTTGTGGCCCCTGGAACACAGCAGAGTAGGGAGCATGCCTGAAAAAAGGAATTGACCTGCTGTCAAATCTCAGAGGTGAAATCAAAAAGACAGCTTTTCTTGACCCCAGAGACATCACACACAGGTCATTCAACCCGGGATGAACCTGAAAGCTTGTAGAGTAGAAAGCAGGATGAGAGGAAAGTACCACCCTGCCAAGAGCACAATAAGAAAAAAGACTTTTGTTGCCAATGCTTTCATCCGAAGTCTTGCTCAGCAGCACTGAGTTTTCACTTGTTAAATAGCCTTTTCTTTCTGTTTATTATGTTTGTTTTCTAACAAAGCATAACTTTAAAGACTAGGAGCCTGCTGGAAGTTTCAGTGAGTTTGTTGTATACACCAAAAAAAGAGAGCCTAAATCCTGTGACCAAGTTCAAGTCCCACCACTTTCCCTCAGGCACAATTTCCCTGGGCATAGCAATATCAAGCTTCTACACCTCAGTGGTGCTTTGTCTGAACAGTGCATTAATTTCATCACCTGGAAGCTGAAGATCTCCTGAAGATCTCCAGCTCTTGAATGGCTGAGGTGCATTCCTGTGACAGCCACAAAGCATGAACTTTGAGCAATGGATACATTCATTATTTCTTATAAAAGTAGCAATATGAATAAATTACAATGACTGCAGGATTATCTTGTGGTATGATGTTATTGCAAGTCACTATCCTTTAGGACAAATCCAATCATTCTGTCACCTGTATATACTTCAGGACTGAGTAATTTTTGTATCTAACTAGGGATACTTGAATTAACAGTGGGTTTTACTGAAGAGCCACCTGTTTGTGCAAGCTGAGGCATTCTTCAAACTTCCAGTGCGCTGAGATACTGGCCTTAACCAGCAGTAAACAGGTTTGCTATGTCACCACACAACTGCTTGAAAGAAGTGGCTCCAAAACTGTGAAGGAATAATTAAAATGTGAATTAGTTTATGGTGATCATGATGATTGTGTGGTGAAAATAACATGGAACATGTCCTACTGACTAAGTGCAAAAGAGAACGTCAAGTTTTCCACACTCAGCTGGTCCAGGCAGCAGCACTTGAAAGTCAAAAAAGCAGTGAGCTAGAAATTCTAGTCAGTCAGTGCATACTGCTACAGTGAGGGTCCTCAGTCTCTGTGGAAGAAAATCCATAAATACATTACAAGGCTACAACTGGTTTGTGTATTGCTTTATCAGAGCTTTCTTTGAGATCTATTACCTGCCAAGGCATTTAATGCTGCTTCACATGGAAAGTGCACTGGTTTAGCAGACAGCAGTAGAAGGTAATGAATAAAGACAAAGGGCAATTAAATGAGAACCTATGGTTTAGGCTCAGATGCCTGCAAAAACATGACCTCATGGAACTGAGTTCCATCCTAACTGGCTGAATTTTTAAAATACCATTAAGACCTAAAGAGAACAGGTTTCTACCTTATTACCTCAAGAGCTACATGGTCATGTAAGGAGACAGTTGTAGCAAAAAAAAGATGATATAGGCTGTGCCTTCCTGAAACTTGATAAGTTAATGGGAGTCCTTAGAAACTAATGCTAATGATTAGCAGCCAGTAAGTAAGTGAGCTTAGAGTTACCTGTTCATTCCAGACAAAAATACAGCAATCATATTTTGTTCAAGGCAGTTTTAAAAAATATTGGATTTTCCACAATACAAATAATCCATAACTTTTATTTCTTCATTTGGTACAGGTCATCATAAAATTGAAACAGATTAACAAAAGGCAAGTTAAAAGAAATCCTAAACCTCATATACGGGCGTATAATACATTTTTTTTAAATTCTGGTACTTAATTAAAGTTCACGTAAACTTGAATTGATTACAGAAGTTGAATATTTGTTTTTATTGTTGAGAGAATAGCTTCCTTGTTAGGGTACTATAGACAGTTTTAGCACATTAAAAGATAGGATCTATTGCTAATGTTAAGGAATTTGGAATACCAAAATAGTTTCGAGACACATTTTATCAGACTTCAGAAATATTTTACTCCCATTATCTTTAAAAGATGCTCATTGCTGTCTTAAAGTAGTATTGAAATCCTGAGAGACTGGGGCTATGGGGAAAGACTGTACCTGCTTGCTAATGAGAGCTTGTTGCAGGACTGGCTGCTGCTAAATGACACCATTGATGCTGCTGGGCTGATGTCTACATCACAAAAACAATCTTCCCAGCTACTCTATAGTATTTTCTTGTTCTCAGATAATGCCTCTTGGTTAGGAATATAGTCAGCCAAGTTGTGCTGCACTTTGACCTATGGGCAGGTTTCAGATTGGTTCCTTTCCAGTCTAGTCCCTTCCTGAAGTCCTAAATCTGCTCCTTTGTTGTCAGGTTTTCAAAGTTTTATGGCATTAGCTTCTATCCATGAAGTCCCGGACATAAAGTGGAAAACATTTTGTGAGGTTTTTCCATGTAAAAGCTGGAGTAATCTTTGATAGCTTAAAACTGTATAGGTTTTCTATTTGCAAATTTAGATTGTATAGGTGAAGTACACTTGTGTACTTCAGTACTTCAGTGTAGAACTGAGAATCTCAGAACTTTATTTTTTATAATGTTCTCTAAGACAATCTAGGACTCATGGATGTGCTATGGGGTGCACATGAAGAATTATTTTGATCTCTCTAAGGAGCAGAACAATAATTATTTTCTCCCATTCACCATCCATTTTGACCCAGTTTTTGTTTGAGATTTCTTTTTATTGAATCCAAGAATGTGAAATGAAATTGTCGACACAAAGTCAATAATTTATTGATGTTACCCCACAGTCTCCAACCACAGCAGGATCTTTTTATGATCCTTTCTTCCCAGAAATTACTTTGTAAAGTCTGTTTAGTTCAGGCCTTCTGGTAAGATATGATGAATCTAGTAACAAATTCTGGCAGACTTCAACTCTTCAAGGCTAACTGCTTCTTTTTGTCACCACTGTATTCTGATGAGCATTTTCATGCCACCTATTAGCCCAGGACGCTAAGGAAACACTTTCCAAGTGTCCTGTTGATAAATTGACTGCTAAATGAGAGAAGGTACTGAGAAACTTTTATCTTGGATAATGTCTTTGATGTCTCACAGCCCTGATGCCATGTGGTATAAGAATTAACATTCAGCCTATTGAAAATCACCACATCTTTTTTATTTTACTGAATAAATGTGTTTGCCCTTTTTGTATGTTTCTCGTCAAATCATCTTATATTTATGAAGCTCCTCTGTTTATTTAGCAACTGGAGCTTGTGCTATGAACTTTAATCACTGAATAGAAAATGGGCAGCGTTCCCAGTTACAGGAATTGCTAAAAGGAAATTGCTTCATTTGAGAAATCTTTTCAGGCAACTGGGTCTGTGCTGCTGTGGGGCACACCAGGTTCCTTCTGAAGTATTTTTCTTCCTTTCATCCATTGGTAGCTCTCTACAAAGTTGTGGAAAACCTTTGTCCTGTAGGAAATTGTTAATCTTACAGCTCCAGCTGAATAGTTCTTTCAGGAAAAGCAAATGTGTTTCTTTACCAAATTCAGTGCTTGTTGGGACAGAGTGACAGTCTATTCTCCTGAATGCAGGTTTGGGATTCTAGTAATTCCTGAAATCTAGTCCATGTGCTAAGTAAAACTTTTACTCTGATCTGAAGGTGGTCATTTGACTTTACTGACTCACTGTCTCCTTTGTAATTAGTGAATGGGCAGAACCTAAAGCTTAATGTGTAATGTATGTTTCATAGGGAATTATTGAAAAACTACTACAAATCCGTGATTTCTGTGGATTATTTTTGCTAACCTAGTTTCGTTAGGCTGATGTGGCAGAGAGCCATCTGGGCAAGGCCCTTCTATAACATTTTATCACCAGAAAAAATCAGAAGTGTGTTCTATAAACTTCAGAATTGCGCAACAGGTGACGTACAGAGAGGTAGGACTGCCCTGCAGAAGTTACAGCAAACACTATATGCAAACTGTACACAGCATCCAGATGTCTAGGATAGCAAGACAAGCTATCTTCTTGCTGTAAGCTGCTTCTGTACTCTCACTTTTATGTTTTAGACCAACAGATTAAGAAGTTCTACCCAGAAATTTTTGACACAGGAAGGATTCATAGCTACTTAGTTGATTTGCTATACTAACATTAGTATCTACTTTGTAGAGCAATACTCAACATGCAGCAGCTTGAATACTTTTCAAATAGAAATTGTTCTGGATTTTATTTTGTTTTTTTAATGTGTAGTGACATCAATTTACTTACAACAAACCTGTTCAGTGTGCCCTTTCATGTCTGTTGTTGAGCAAAAAAGTGAAAGACATGCAGATAAGTGGAGTCAGACAAAAGAAAGAAGAATGGAAAATTCAGGAATTAAAAACAAATGAAATAATAATTATTGCTACGATATCATTTTTAGTAAGCGCCTCACATCCAGCAATGAAGGGATTAAAATAGTTAAGGTGGGGGAAATGTCTTTTTTTTTTGAGTAAAAATGGGATGCCACTGGGAAATGCACAGGATTTAACTGTGTGCATAACTTTTTCAGGAAGCTGTTGCTTCATGTTTCACAGATAAGGATATCAGCCAAGTGCAAGGGTTTGCCTGACAGCATCATGCCTGGCTTTCCTTTATGGAAGGCCGGGAAAATAGGTTAGCAGGAAGTAGCCTTTTTAGCCTTTGGCCTGACTCTGGAGCAATGCTTGGATGTGTGCTTTGAACTGCCACAAAAACTCTTTATCTGCTGTATCACTGCTCCCTTTCTCATGATACAAATGCTTAATTGAAAGACAGTGTTCTTCAGGCAATAGATGAGGATGATTAAAAACTTAAGCAAAAATGAGATTCTGAGTCATTACAAAAAGCCTTTTACTGTCTGTCCAGTAAAGTGTCATGAGTATTTGTTTCTCTTACAGAGCAAGATATAAGATGATTCAGTGACTCATATTGAAAAATAATTTCTTGTCAGAGAATTAGAAGACCTTGGCTATTGTTGCCCCTGTTTATTGTGCAGTTTTTTAGTTTGTTTAGATGATTAAGAGTAGCTCAAGGATAAACTATTGAAAATGTAATATCAAAAACGTTTGCTGTTTTCTGAACCATTGAGCACTGATTTGTTGATGAAATAGTAATTTCTTGTCTTTGAAACCCTTAAGCTCTTTTTCCTTTCTCCTTTCCTAGTTTGTTTGGCTTGGGGGGTTGGTTGGTTGGTTGGTTGGGTTTGGTGGGGTATTTTTAATTAATTTAGAAGCTTTCTGTTTCTTAACTTTTCCATTAAGCTTGAGCTCTATTGCATAATACCAAAGGGTCATTTGTTATGCTGTTTTACCCTTTCAAGTTGTTTCTGTAGGCTAAGCTCTGATCTGTAATTACCTTTTGAGAGTTCCAAACTGGAAAGTCCTGAAGCAAGCGTAGCTGAGAGATCAGTTTTCTTCTTTCAATATCTGTGTTGTTGGAAACTATCTGAGAAATAGTCACTTGGTCAAAACCAGTGGTTTTTGGTAAAATGTCTAAATTTCTTGAATAAGAAGCTTTAAAACACCTTTCTTAGTCTGAATTACTTTCTGTCTTTTGCTCTGGAGACTATAGGGCTAATGCTAGAATGGAGAACTTTTGTTGTAGTTTCTTTTTATTCCAAGTAAAGATTTTATTTGATTGTGATGAATTAAGTGATAATGAAAGAGTTTAAATCATTGATTTCTAGCTGTTGTGCTGTGACTTTTAAAACAAAATACAGCAAGGTGTCACCTCCACCCTACCCCTTATTTTCTTTTGTTTTTTGAAGCCCCACTAATCAGGAAGCCTGCATGCCTAATGTCACTGTTTACCCATTACATGTTTTTAATTCAACAGGGAAGAACATGCTTATGTTGAGAAATGCTGGAAGGATGTCCGAGTGGGGGACTTTGTGCAGCTGCAGTGTAACGAGACCATCCCAGCTGATATCCTACTGCTGTACTCCTCTGATCAGAATGGGGTCTGTCACTTGGAAACTGCCAACCTCGACGGGGAGACCAACCTTAAACAACGACAAGTTGTGATGGGCTTCTCCAGCCAGGTAAGTCTGCTGAAAGTGTAGGGTTGGTCTTGGCTTATCTGCACACCAGCTCCATCCATAAAGTGCAGCAGTCCTGACTGTCAGTGCTGATACAGCTATGACAGGGTTTTGCTGTTGCAGCTAATGCACTGTATGAAAAGGAGCAGTTTGTCCTAAAAGATTTTTGTTATACTGGCACAGGGATGGCTGCATAAAAAGGAAGATCAGCTCATTTTAATTTGCAATCGTTCTTTGCAACAAACTGCATTAGCAGATGCTTAAGCAACCACACAACACACATTACCGCCATCCCAGAAAGCAGCAAGTCTTTTCTACGTACAAGCCATCCATACACCACAGGTTGTTACAGCACACAGCCCATCCCACAACAAAGCCACTACTGAGTGAATTATTCTTCCATGGAAACTGGAAGAGAACTCATAGCCCCACTTCCAACATGGAAGCAGGCTTCCTTATGGATTTTGCATCTCTGTTGCAACTGCTCTACTATTGTTTGCTAGGCAGGTATATGTACCAGCAGTTCAACTAGGAACTGCTCTAAGGCACACTAAGTTGTAATGATATAATGGAATCTTTTATAGAAGTGTAGTAAGTAATTGAATAGGAACTCAAGGTAAATTAAAATGTGAAAACTTAAATGAGAGTTATGTGTTTGACATCAGTTTCATTGTTAGTAGGCATCAGTTTGAATGCCTAAAACCACTATATATATTTTTTTTTCCACAGACTGTATCATTTCCTTTTTGCAAACAGTTTAGTGGAATAGTCTCTTGGCTCATGCTTGGCAAACCTGAAGTAAACAAGAAAATACAACTTGGAATTGTGCTTGTTACATTTTAAAATAGCTTTTCAAACATAGCAGGGCAGTTTTTCAAATAACACAGTATAAGGTTAAGGAGCTGTAGTATGTGAAGAAGAATATTTTCTTGCATTGGAATCACTCCAGCAGACAAGAAATCCTAAAACCTGGCAGATAATTCTAGGAATTACATTCGGTTTTTCATCCATTAGTAGCAGTGCCATTAGGAAGATCTTTTGGAGTTATTGGTGGGTTGGACACAGCTGCCAGTGAGCAGTCAGATTTATTAAATAAAAGTACATCATTTCCATGGCCACTTGCGGTCAGGACTGGATTCTGGTTTAGGTTCTCTTTGCTCAAATGGAAATTACTTTGCATGCATAATTATGGACTTTCTCAGGTGGATGCCATAATATAAATCATACCTTTCCCAGTGCCCTGCAATGATGACAAACCTGGCTTTGTCAGTGAAAAAATTGAAATGCTGCATTGTGTATTTTTGCTTCTAGAGGAAAACAATGTTCTACCATTATACAAAATGAAAGTTTTGGCTCAGTCGTTTGCAATATGAGGAAGTCGTTCTTTAAATCAGAAAATTCCCCCATGCCAAATCATGCTCCAGACTACCTATTCATGGTTATTTTCTTTAGACTTTGAGTTGTTATTTAGATAAGCTGTATGACCAGAAGTATTTATACTTACAAAGTTTTGTTACGTTGGCAGAGTGGAATGTAGTTCTGACTGTGCTGATAGCCAGTGCTCAAGAAGGTCAAAGCTTAAATAGTCAACTATGTTACTTTATCGTTTTAATGTATTACTGTAGGAAATACCTTGGCTAAAAAAAATTAAAAACAAACCAGTGCCCTAAATATTGTACATACAGGTTTTATTGTGCCAACTTCTTCCTTGTTCTTTGAGGTTGGTTTGGTCCTGTCACTTATGTGCTGTGTAAATTACTCAGAATTAATTGTGTCTATAAAGTGTGAGTCTTTAAGGAGAGAGGAAAAGGAAATACATATGAACTGGGGTTAGTTCTTTATTTTAGGATATGCTTAGTAATATGAAATTCACCTACCTGAAAAAGACTGAGAGTAAGGATTATATATTTTTTTAATATTTTTTGAGTTTTCAAATACAAAATTATTGTCATCAAAGGAAAAAAAATTGGGAGAAAAATCATCCTTCTGTATCCTAGTTAGAAGCCTATTAGTTTTCTTCATTAGTAATGAGTCCTCCAGTTGCCTTTTGCATCTTCCTGTTCTCCTGTTGTACAAGTATTTCTAACAGAACCAAGTATCTACTGATTTTCCTGATGAGTTCACTGAGTTGAGTAAGATTCACTAGAGAGGAACAATATCTCTGTAAAGACTTGAAAAATATTCAGCCACATGAGTCAGAAAGTATACAGAATACCCTTATAGTCATCAAGCTTTTATATTTCCTCCAACTGTTCTGAATCACTCTCTACTTGCTTGTACTTAGATATTATACAAATATTAAATAGATATGTATTGCTCAGTGAAAAAAAATAAGAACAGGGCAGAGAAAATAAAGTTAAAATTAAAATACTAAACCACAGTGGAGAAAAAAATTGAGAATTGAGGACTGGCAATATAAGGAAGGTACAGAATCAACCAGGCTCTCCTGCAGTCTGGCAAGGTTCTGTGAATTGCAATGAAGAATTCCCAGGGTTTGCAGGTTCTAAAGGAATCTAATCTCCTGAAGTCTCTCTTGCTGTAGGAAAAGGTAGGGAGGCACAGCAGCAGATTTGTTTTCCAGCTTTCCTACTGGGAGAATTTTCGATTAAAGTGAATTTCAGTCCTTTTAAACATTTTATGGTGCAGTAATAATGATTCTTTTTCACATTCGTCAACTCCCATTTTTATTACATTTTCTTAATCTAAAATAAAAGTTCTCTGTATTTTTTCATTTAACAAAAAAAACACCATTTATGTCAGTCAAGTATCTCTCAATCTCTCTGCTTTCCAGACTGCTTCATGTAGTCAAAATCCCAGGCCTGTTTCCTTGAACACAAGGGAAATCAAGCAAAATTGCACATCTCAGTTCAGTTCCAAACACTTTTTGAGTGAACACTTGGCCTGAAAAGCTGTCTTGTTTTGTCAGTGCCAGTGGTTTGGTCTTATTCTACTCCCTTCTCCCTTTTGCTTTTGTATGGGTTTTTTTGGGTGGGTTTTGTTTAATGTTAGTCTTGCTTTTAGTCTTATTGGAATGTTAGTTATTCAAATGTGTGAGCTCTTATTTTATGATTATACCACCCTGACCAGTAATAAAACTCTTCTAAAATATTTTAAAGTCATGATAAATCCTGAAATTACTTTCATTTGAGTTTGGTTTTGGTTGAAGGCTGCTTTTCTTTCATAAATAATTTGAACTATTTGTTATTCTCTTTAAATGAAGACAGATGTTTTCACTAATTGGCATCTGTGATGTCTTGCCCAATGCACAGCATTTTCTGCATTTAATTTAACCAGTTGTTAATCCAAGAGAGGAAAATCTTGGATCCTTAGTCAGCCTCTCTGAAGCTTTGCTTCAGGCCAAATGAGCTAAACTCTCTCTGCCTCTGATAAGGCAAGTGCTGTAGCCTCCAACTATGATGGTGGCATCTGTTTAGCTGCTTTTAGTGATTTAGTATTTCAAGTATGCATCATATTTGACACTAATTCTCACTGTGTTTCATCTTGCAGAATGCTTTGTTTGAACCCGAACTTTTCCAAAACACCATCATCTGTGAAATGCCTAACAATGATCTCAATAAATTCAAAGGGTACATGTAAGTATTTGTTATCCACAGATGTATTTTGTATCTGAACTTTAACATTTCTCCTGGAGGAACTGGGTGGAAGAAATGTATTTTGCAGAAAATGATGAAATGTCACTATTATCTATTCCTGGATTCAGAAGTCAATGTAAAATGTAGACTGGAATACATGTTCTGAAGCAAAGCAGAATAAAGACTTGACAATGAATTTTCAGTTGTTTCATACACACTGCTCTCACAAGGCTTCAGCTCCTTTTGGAATTCACACATAAGCTCATTTATGTTTGACCTGAGGGTCAAGGCAGGCTAGATTTTAAATCTAAATCTTTCCCAATGTTTCAAAGTGTTCACCTGCATGGCTCTAGTTTCTTCATATTTACAGCCACAGGGAAAGGGTATCCAGGATCTAACAAACAAATCAGATTTACTTCTTACAGCTAGAAAAAGTAAGCAAACAAGCAAAATCCTAGTGAACTGATGTGTTCGAGGGGTATCAAAAAGGTGTCTTTCACCATGTACGAGAGGATAAAGCTACATCCTCTGTTCCTTATGTTTTTTCTTCATGAAATAATTTTGGCACAAGCATAATGGGGAAATCTCTACTGACAAATTTGCAAATTCAGCAATTTTAGGGCCACTTCCTGGCTATAAGGTATATTTGTATGGCATGGATAATGTCCTAAAATTTTCTACCTTCTAATATGCAGCAGCTGTTTCCCAGCACCCTCTTCAGAGCAGTTGTTGGTCCATGCCAGTTCCCACACCACATCACAGAGATACTCACTGCCCCATACCAAAGGCATGTCCAACATCACGCAAATAATTAAACTGTATGAACGTGTCACCATCCCCATCCATGCCTTGTTAAGGTTATTAGTAGCTAAACTAGGAACTAATGGCTCTACAAGAACACAATGAATGATGCCCTGGTGTAGCTGCAAATGGACAGATCCTCTGACATGAGTAAACCAGGGGCTTATCACCTGTTAGCACGGATTGTACTTATTCTGGTCATGAGAATTTATGCCCTGCAAGTAAGATGCCTCTAATAGCAATGCCATTTTCCCCTCTACTGTGATATCTTACAAGCGAAAAAGAGGTCAAATTTGTATTGATCGCTGTCTGTGGTTCTTGGTTTTGAAGACCATTGGGTATAATCTAAATTGAAGCAATCCTTCCAATTATCCTGCTGTAACATGGCACAGGAGCACTGAGATTATAGAAATGTAGGTAGTATGTCACAAGAAAATACACACAAGTACATACCCTTAGGCCCCAGGACTGGTTTCAAGATCTTAAAACCCCTATTGGAAGTCTGTAACAGAAATCTCTTGTAAATGCCTATTATCTCGTCTGTTTGGTGGAATATGGAATTTGCTGCCTTTCTCTCCCTACTTCAGGGCTAAATGGAAGAATTTGCCAGCAAAAATTACTTACTAACAGTTAGTGGAGCTTGTCTTTGGTCTGCTGTTATTTGAGCTATTTTGTAAACACAAATTACTTGGAGTAGGTTACATTTTTCTCCAAGAACCCTTAATAAATTATTGAAGCTTTACTGGCTTGTAACAAAATAACCGCAGTGCTCTCTCTGCTAAAAATTATAAGAAAGAACTTGGTGACATCCATTTGACATGTTTGGCCACAGCAAATATTGCTCGGGGGATGCAAGAAAGCTTCTACTAAATAAGTTCACTAGGGCTGAATCTACATTCCTTGAAAAACAGTTTTCTGGCATTATTGGGTTTTGGGGTTGGGTTTTTTTTGCAGTTCCACAAGCTGTAGGTTGTTGGCACCTAATCTGTTTCACCTGTCTAGTTTGATATGTAATCACGTGCAGCTGCACATAGACATAGGGCTGTATGTAGCCCTGAAGTAGCACCCAACCTTGTTCTCCCTACAGGTGACATGGTAGTTTACTGGTATATGCAATGCCAAATATGAAGTAGAAAGTAGCAAAAGATATGTATTTTAGAAAAAAAATATAATTCTGATGCTGATATATTTACATGATAAAACCAGATAAAGTGACTGAAGTGAAAAATCTCTAAGGAGGAGCCTATCAGAGTATATAATAAAAATTGTGAGGAAAAGTAGGTTTATGCTTTTGTTTTCATAAGCAAGTAAGAAATTACCTGCCTGATGCAGCACTCTCCTTATAATTCCCTTTTCATCTGTCTATCCTGCTGTCAGGAGGATCTGGTGTGTGATGGGACATCTTCAGCCAGGATAAAAAGTCTTGTATCTAGTGTGAAAGTAAGGAAAAGAGCTTCAGCATAGAGACTGCTCAAGTGAGGCTCACAAAGATGAGAAGCCCATTTGTGACTGACAGAGAGTTAGAGGCTCTTGCAGGGTATGATGTATTCATCTGAACCTCCAACAGCAGACAAACCCTGTTCAGCTTTCTGGAAGAGTTTAATTTGGATGACAGTGCATAATGTATCTTGGCTTCCTTTATGAGGTGCTCAATCTGCCAAATAAGGTACCAGTTGAAAGCTGAACTTGATTTGTATTAACATCATGACATGCACACCATGTGAACAGTCTTGGTGTCCTTACTGAAGCTGAGTGAGACATAAGCAAAATAGGACCTTCACAGTTCTTTGGTTTCAACTTGAAACAGACGTGCACACAAAAAAAATGTTTAATTCTGTATTAGAACAGAAAAAAGCATCATTTTGTTCTCTTTTATTTCTTCTAGGGAGCAACCAAATCATGAACGGGTTGGTTTTAACATTGAAAGTCTCTTGCTTCGTGGATGTACAATCAGAAACACTGAGGCTGCAGTGGGAATTGTTATATACGCAGGTAAGGTATACTGTCTATCTAGGTAAACATACAATTTCCCTGTAAATATCTTTAGGTAAATAAGTGTAGTCTAATATTGCACAACAGTTTGGCACTTTAAGAACTGGTTGTGCATGGGAAAATTATGCAGCTTCTTAAAGTAAAGATATTACTTATCCATCTCCAAAGTCAGCAAGGCCCGAGCTGAGTCTACAGCAAGTGACAGTATCCTTGTGTATGTCAAATATCTTGCTCTTTGTGAAATACATTGCAAAAATACCCAGACAAGTGAGGAATTGCTAAGGTGAGTTTAACTCTCAGCTCTGCAGCTCTGATTAGAATACTGATTCCATCTGGCATAAAACCTACACAGCTGCCCTAAGGGAGGTCTCACTGGCTCCTCAGGGTAGAAAGTGGTGCAGCTGAAGATCTACCCAGCAAAAAAGATCATCACAAAGCCAAGCCGTGCCAGTGCCAGCACACAGGTGGCAGTGAGAGCAGCAGCTGGAGGTAACAGAGGATGCGACAGCAGCACAGGTTTGTGCTGACATAGATATAGTGTGTGTATGCAACCATGAATTTCACACAGTAGAGGTATGAACTAAGCAAGACAGAGTCAGTACCCAGATCAAATGCAGCAGTGCCATGCTCAGCAGAGGGTCAGTCCATCTTTTTCTCAGTGTCAGTATGAGCTATGCTCTTTATTTGTAGATTAAATAAAAGTCAGTTTACACACAGCAGTTTATCCCATTATTGGTTATCTTTATCTTCCCAGTAGTCATGTCACCTGTTTTGTGTCTAATCAGCAGCAAGGAGTTCAAGGCTAAGCCAACTAAGAGAAAAATCACCATCTCTGCAAGAGTCACTTATCTTAGACTTATCTCTGCAATCCAGATTATTTTACCTGACAACTGGCCATTTAACTTCACTATTGCAAACATGGACTCTGAATGTCCAGAGCTCCTGTATGTTTCTAAAGCAGCGTTCACTTTGTGGATCTTTCATTGCTTGTCTCTCTGGACACCACATATTAGGATGGTGCCTACCAGATAGAGGAGGAAAGCCAGAGCCAAATTCATCGCTCATTTTTTTGGATGTAACTACTAGATAAAAATCTCTGTAGGGATCATTCCATATACGTTGAAGTAACTTGTCTTCCCTTCTGTTGATAGAATTTCTATCTTATTTCTCTTTAGTCAAACTTTCCCTTTAGTCAACCTTTCCCAGTATGTTCCTTTGACTAACAGCACAGATCCTAATGTGGATCCCTGTTAATGTTGCCTAAGATGCTAGTAGCAAAGGTTGGAGTTTTAAAGTCATTCTCAAGGTAATGGTGTCTTTGATCTGAGTAAGTCTTCAGTTTCCAACTGACATCTAATTCCTAATGTCAGGATAAAAGTTTATTCTTTTTCTTCTAAAAATAGACTCACTTGAGCCAGTACCAGCCTAATTTCTAGGGTTCTTTGATTATACTCTTTCTTTTAATCATGGTCTGTGAACTTTTCTGAACAATCAAAAACAGCCATATAATAAGATGGCACATTCTCGATTTTTATAACTCTATTACTCCTCAAACTTCCTTTCTAATGGAAGAGTACAGCCATCATTTAATGTGATTGTTTAGCCTGTGCAGTTCTCATCTGACCCAAATCTGGTTATACTTTTCATGGTTATCCATTGTTCTGCACAAAGTAATAACAGTAATGCACAAAAACCTCATTACTGAGCGACAGCCAATGTAGTTTTCCCATTGTGATGGGGATTGCAGCAAGATCTATATGCTTTTTGGATAATAAAGTACCAGAATGAAGTTTTAGATAAGCCCATCAGCATCCAGCAACAGAGAGATAAGGTACTAGTGGAATGGTAGGTGAGATGCTGTGTTACACAGCATATAGTACTGTGAGGACTAGTGGAGAACAAAGTAGCTTATTCCTCTTATTTCTAATATTGTTTCTTGCAAGGTGATATCTGTATTTCCTGTTGGTCAGCTGAAATGGAAGAGAATGATAGAGCTGATATTTGGGAAGAAATGTCTTCCTATTATCTTCCGGAAATGAATCTATCAGCATTTCCTTGAGGGTTTTCTAGGAGGGATTGTGTTTTCAACATTTGTATTAAGTGTGACATTAAAGAAAAGTGAGGAACAAGAATCACACAGCTGCTGGAGGAACAGAAGTGCACGCAGCAGTATCCTCCTCTTGTGTGTAGCTTAGTGGTTAGAATATTTGTTCACTGGGGTGAAAGCTTAGGTTTTGCTGTCAGTTCTGCCTGTATGGGAGTGAACATATGTCTCCTGCTTCACAAGTTCTACCATGAATACTTGACTGTGTGGAATGACTGGGTATGTACACATACATGAGTTGGAAAGGAAGGAGCATTGGTAGTATCAGCTGGTCCCACTGACATTGCTCCAGGCTGTGTAAATAATTACATATGCATTGGAACAGGAAGCCAAGAGTCCCAGCTCTTGGGTGAATGTCCTGAACATAAGGCTGGAGAGTAATTTTCTCTCTTCCTCTCTGCCTCAATTAATAACCTTTGATGTAAACCTGGAATGAATCCAGCAGGAGTGATTGAATCCCACTTAAATTCCAGCTTCTAGTTCCAGCCACTTCCCTAGAGAAAGCCAGTAGGTAGCTTAGAAAATAGTCCGTCTCACACACATTATGCACATACAAATGAAAACTAAATACAAGTCTACAGGGTCTGTATTTTCAAGAAAAAGGACTATAGAAATAAATATTAAAGATACCACCTAATATAGCAACAGATGGTAACCAAACATCCCAATTGAGGAGCCACAGTTTAAGTAATATTTAGATAAAAGCAATTTCTGCTTCTTGGCTTTTCATAGCACTCCTTTTTCCATTACAAATATGCCAACTCATTCTAATTCAGTAAGTTTTAAGGATTGGGGTAGGGATCTGGGGGTGTCTCTTGCCCTACTGCTTTGTTAACACTGTACAACTACATAGCAGAAAAACTGCATAACTTTAGTGTCTCTCACTGCTGGATCTGGCATGTTGGATTTTATTTTAGTTAATGAATGTAATGTGTTTAGTGGCTTTTAAATAGCTGCTGAAAAATATTCAAATGTAGATTTCAGGACTCGGTTTAGCACCTAATCAAGTTGTTTATGAAATGCAAAAAAAATATATATATATATTATTATTGTTCCTCTTCCTTTCATTCTCAAGGAGGTTGGATTTTTGAATATTTATACAAGCCTTGTGATCTTACTGAATTTGCTGTCTTTGGGAAAGTAAAATGTGTATGACAGCTGAAATCTGTAATGTAATGGAGGTCTTTTGTAAATGTCTAGATTTAGTCTCTAATATATATTCTGCTACTCAGTTAAATAAGAAGATGGGCAGTGAAATTACTGAATGAAAGTAGAGTCAAATGAATGTTAGCCATGAATATCCTGCTCTCATTTTATGAGAGAAATACTTAAAAATAGAAAAAATCAACAACAAAAAAACAAACTACAAACAATGCACTAAGCCTTACAAAATATTACATAAACATGATGATATTCATTTGTGTTTTGAAGGTCATGAAACTAAGGCCATGCTAAATAACAACGGTCCTCGTTACAAGCGCAGCAAGATAGAGCGACAGATGAATATGGATATTTTCTTGTGTGTGGGACTCCTGTTTGTGATGTGTCTTGTTGGAGCTGTAGGTATGAAGCACTGACAAAAATAAACCTCTGTTTCATTGCTTTTTTGTAATGGTGGTTAAAATTGATCTTATAGACATGAGTGAGGCCAGATCTAGAGCTGAATGGTCTTTAGACTGCTTGGTCTTTCCAATAGACAAGTTAAAATGGAAAATCTGAGCAATTCAGATGGGAGAAAATTCATCCATGGCTACAACTATTTCAGTTAAGGCACATCTTCACTGTGGTATAGTGTGTGTAAAGCTAGCAAGTGAAAGTTATTGGGTTAATGCATTGCAGGAATTGGTACTTGCCAAATGAGATTTGCCTCCTGAGTGGATGTTTGTTCCTTGTGTATAACAACAAAGGTGAAATGCTGTAGCTTTACCTTCATTTCAGTAGCATCTTCTTCTAATATGTTCAGGAGTGATGTTTGCCAGAGCTACCCAGTTTACAACCCATGAGCTGCACATGGCTAATTCACCCAGTTTACAGTCTTGACAGCTACCTTCCTTATTAAGAACCCTTTTACAAATGGCTGTGAGGTGAATTAATAGTTTAAGTAGGAGCAGGCTGCATTTTGCTGGGGTCCCTGCAAGTGAGCTCTCTTGAATATAGTAACTGGGGTTAGCTGACTAGAGTTTACTAGATTTCTAATTTCAAAAACATCATTGTCACTGCATATAAGCACCAGCTTGACTTCCAGCCCTGATTGCAGTCTTTCCCAGGCACGTGAGGATTAACAGGATCTCATAATCAAAGAATTGTAGAATAGAATCATAGAATAGTTAGGACTGGAAATGACCTTAAGATCATCTAGTTCCACCCCCCCTGCCATGGGGAGGAATAATCCTGAGGAAAGGGCTAAAGTTTAAGCCCACTGACCTCTGAATGGGTCACTGGTTCAAAGATAACATAGACTCCCTTGAGAGGCAGAGAGACACTTTGTTTATTGTTCCTTGGCTGCTGTCATGTAGATGTAGAGATTAGTCATTGTTTAGTGTGTAAGCACCGTTGAGAAATGTCCTTAAATGTAAGTTTTAAAGTGGTCACAGCATTTAATAAACAATTTATTTGATCAGATTTTAAGAACCAATACAAACAAAATCCTCAGACATAAAATGTTTGAATAGCAAGTGAAACACGTAAACATTAACAAGTCCATTTAGTCAATTCAAAATATCGTGTAGATCTACCATGAGTTCTTGCTTTACAGCCTTGTCTAAATGTAGGGTTCTAGGAAGAAATATCACTGGTGGATTAGTTTTAAGGACTTTTCTTGCACACAGTGGAAAAATAGGGTAAGAAGTGGTTTATAGAGCATAGCTGTCCTTGCTCAGGCCAGTTGTGGTCTGTAGCAGTGAGGAAAATTTGCATTTCTTTGGCAACATTTCAGTAGGCAGATGCTGCAAAGCAACTGCTTGCTTAGCTGATGTTAATATAAGTTTTATCAGAGCTGGATATGGGAAGTGAACTGATGGAGATTTCTGGCATCTGGAGCAATGGTGCAATGAGGGACACCGAGTTGTTTGTCCTACCTCTCTGTGAAGTTTCTGATGTTATAAATTCAGTAACATCCTTAAGCAAAGTTTATTTCAGGAAGGGCAATGTGAAAGGTGGTAAAATAATCATGATGGGATGTTGTTAAGTCCAGAAATGAAGGCTTTGTTGTAGTAGTGCAATTTTATCTACTGACATTTAAGACACAGGAAGAAGAAGCTTTGGGGTACGACCTGATTGAAAGGAATGTAAAAACAAGCTGCCCAGACTGAGTTATAGAGGAGTTGTAAGCTCTAAAAAGACAAATTGAAATCTTGAACAGTTAGGAAGGATAAGGAAGATTTCAGTTTGTCTCCATAGAGGTTACAAGATTTCTTTCTGTTAGAAAGAGGAATGGGAGTATCCAGCGCTGAGAATTTTTGTAGTGGTAGGCATGGAGTCCCCCAGCAGCAAGCTGTAGAATGAGGAAAGGTCTGTGCAGAGCTGGGAGCCCTGGGGAACATGTGCTGAAGGAGATGAGAAGAAAAATATCCATGACTGCTCCTTTCTTACTAGCATATCAGTTGTATGCATGTACTATAAAGCTCTGCATGTACTTCGCATTCTCCAATAGGTTTGCAACATTGCTTGGGATCTGTTACGTTAGAAATGTTCTTTCTTTTTAATTATCATAGCAGTCCATATCTGCAAATTTCAGAAGCTTTGTTAATCACCTTCTCAGCATATTTCAATATTGTATATCATTCCTGCAGGTCATGGCATTTGGACCAGAAACTTCTCAGAGCATCCACCTTATGATGTCCCAGATGAGAATGGCAATTTTTTGTCTCCATTTCTTGCTGGTTTCTACATGTTCTTGACAATGATAATCCTGTTGCAGGTAAAAGATAAAAGCCATCTTCAAGGAAGAAACTCTTCAATACTGAGTGTAATCACTAATGAATAATTAATATCAACTAATAGTGGTGCAGAACCTCTTTAATCCTATTTGAAAATATTGTTAGGAGTTTCAAATCATGCATGTGTGAAAGAATATATTCTTTTTTTCTTTCTTTCTTTCTTTCAAACTGCAGAATTTTTCTTTCTCACAGTTGAAACCCACAAGGATATAGATAGGAAGGATGTGTATTATATCTTTAAATAACTCCAGAATCTTTAGCATACGCAATAGAGAGGATGTTTACATCCAAATGTCAGCTTTTCCTTTTTTCTTTTTTTTTCTGCTTATGTCCAGAATTCCAAAATAGAATGTCACTTAATACCTCAGGAAAATGGTGAAACAAAAATTGTAATTTTTTTCCCAACAGGGAATAATAATTAGATTTAGTTCAGCTGGTTTAAGAAAGAAACTAAATTAGAAGTAGGATGCTTGCATATCTGAGTCTGATTAAGCCTAATTGGGAGAGAACATTTTATGGGACAGGTGGAAAAAAATCACGTTTACTTTCCAGATTTCTCAAGATAATTGCTGAGATTTAAGTGGACAGAATTTCTTTAATATGAATGAAATGTGTCAATAACTTTCAGAGCTGCTCAGAGGTTTCTTGGGGGATTATTCTTCATTACTGAAATAGAATATTTGTGCATCTTCAGAATTCATTATTCAGGGCAGGGAAGCTAGTGAGTGGGAAGTGTTGCGTGCAAAGGAATTGCTTTTTGAACTTTTACATTAAGAGTTAGTCTGTGCTATTGCATCCTTTCAGAGTTTCAGGAGGGTAAGGGCAAGCATGCTCCTCAGTCCAGACAATGTGCTTTGTAAGAGCATCTTCTGAAGGACCCATCTTTGTGTTTGGTATAATAGGAATTTTCTGTCCCTGCTTATCCATTGCTGTTCTGTGCAGGATTTTCTTTTCTCCTCTGAACTATTAGTAATACTGAGTCCAACAGTCTCTAGGAAGAGCTTTTTCTTTCAAAAATGTTGGTATACTTGAACCAGGACATTGCTGACAGAAAGCAGTAAGACTTTTCTCATCCCTCAATAACAATTTAAATTCTTTCAGGTTTTAATCCCCATTTCTCTTTACGTGTCCATCGAGTTAGTCAAGTTGGGCCAAGTTTTCTTAATTCACAATGACATTGACCTGTATGATGAAGAAACAGATTTGCCCATACAGTGCCGTGCCCTAAATATTCCTGAAGATCTTGGACAAATCCAGTATATCTTCTCAGACAAAACTGGGACACTAACAGAAAACAAAATGGTATTCCGACGCTGTACTGTGGATGGAATTGAATTTTCACATCAGGAAAATGGTGAGAGATTTTTCTATATTAGCTTTTCTCTCTAAGCAACTAAATGTTATTAATTTAAATATTCATATTTAAACCTAATGAGCCCTCTGACTGAATGTAGAACTTTGTGAATTTGTCTTCATTTTGAGAGGGACTCCTGTTAGAGAGTCACAAAAGTGAAGGTGTTTTAAATGATTCAGAAGTCAGACAGGAAAAGTTTTCCAGCTTCCTCTGCAGGCATCTCAGGCTCTGCCCTTCATTCAATACCCACTTGAGCATGCAGAGAGAACATTTTCTCTTTCATTTCTAAATGAATGCCAGCCAACCTTTTATAAGCTCACAAACTGAGATTAGTTAGTAATTAAACTCAGTGGGTCCAAAAGTAATTACCATAGTCTTCTGTGTGATATGAAAGCTACAGCTGCACATTTTCTTGAGTTGACCCTAGCTGCAGTCCTTATCTGAAGTCTCCTGGCATTCAGTGCTCTGAATCTAGGGGTTTGACACAGGCCCACTCTTGGTCGCTTTCTCTCTACATAGCACAAAGGATTTTATTAAGCTGGCAAGCAGCTGCCAAAAAGATGTTTGTGCTCTGTGACTGAAACCATTAGCAAATCTGTGAATTACCATGTTTCACTCTCATCTTCCAGTCAACTACAAAATGCAACTAAAGAGACCAAGCATCAGCAGAAGTCCATAAAAGTGACTGATTGGTTTGCAAATGTATTTTTGTTCTCTTGTAATAACAGTCATTGGAAAGTGGGAGCTGCCAGAAAATGAAGTGGATACTGAAGTTTTCTGGTGTTGGCTCCTGAGGTGTTCTGGCTTTGGTTTGGTTTGGTTTGGTTTTTTTGACCAGCCAAGGAATTCCTCCCAGGCAATCCAAAAAACAAAAAACCCAGAGTAAGAAGTAAGGTTTCGTTTTCTCTTTTTACAGCCAAGCGCCTGGAAACCCACAAAGAGTTGGATTTAGATAATGAGGACTTTGCAAAACTTCAGCACCTCACTCTTCCTCCAATTAATATTGAGACACCAGGCACTTTAAAGCAGAGGACCACAAGACCTTTAAGGAGGTGCCAGAGTGCTAGGGCTCATTTTCAGGGGCATACAAGGAACAGGTCGCTGGGTCGTCGTGACAGCAACCAGTCTCAAGTGGCATTCAGCAGCCCCATTGTGAGTACAAACAGATCGAACTAATGCTTTTAAGTTCTTTCTGTTGCATTTTGTGGTGGGAAGCCAAAGCTGGACAGGAGAAATCCAGGTCCTAGAGGAGCTGAAGGAAAGAGGCAAAGCACTGGGGTCCTCGCTTGGAGTGTGCAGGCTGCAGTTGCAGGGAGCTAGGTGAGGGTTTGGGAATCTGAGTCCCTGTATCAAAGATTGCAGCAGAAGAGTGGGCACATACAGGTGAGATTTTGTGATTGTTGCATGACAGGAGGAGGAAACATGAGATTAGGGTCTAGGGACTGAGACTGTGGTTCATAACAGTAGGAAAGAGGTACTTTGCACAAAGAGGAATGAGTTTTTTGTGCTATTCTGGTTCACCAAAATACTAGGGTAGACGAAATGGGGATTCTGGGCTGGGATTGTGCAAGAGGACCTAGAGACATGAGTCTGGAACCTGGCTCTGCAGAAACAGGAGGCACAGGTCCTCCTAGGAGATGATGTTCAGGAAGAGAATATGGCTTTGAAGTCTGAGTTCAGACATAGCTCAGAAAGCCACAAACTACTTCTGCATCTATCACTGCAACATATAATTTCTGTTCAACAACATCTAGTTACGCCTACACTGTGCCTGTAAAATGCCCATGCTTCACTCTCCAGAGCAGTTCTGGGAGTCTGTTAGTGTGTCAAAAGATAAATATTGCATTTTTCAAGACAAAAGAGAGAAAGCAGCACAAAGATAATAGAAATTAAGCTAAAAGGACTTATCAGGATAAGGTCTTAAACCCTGCAAGATGTCGAAATCTGCAAGATGCTGAAAAGCCTTGTCCTCCTTCAGTACCTAGGTGACCTCTGCCTCACCTGGTGTGCACTGAAGAGGACGGACACATTTTCTTCATTGCAATTCTAGGAATGTCTTGGACTCCAATGAATTTTAGACCTGAAATGTCTTGAAATCTAAGACAACACAATTAAAATCAGATTGTTCTTTTCTTGTTTAGACTGGATATAAGGAAGAAATTCTTTACTGTTAGGGTGCTGAGGCACTGGAATGGGTTGCCCAGGGAGGTAGTGAATGCTCCATCCCTGGCAGTGTTCAAGACCAGGTTGGATGAAGCCTTGGGTGATATGGTTTAGTGTGAGGTGTCCCTGCCCATGGGAGGGGGGTTGGAACTAGATGATCTTAAGGT
The DNA here is from genome assembly GCF_012275295.1 of Melopsittacus undulatus. NCBI lineage: Eukaryota > Metazoa > Chordata > Aves > Psittaciformes > Psittaculidae > Melopsittacus > Melopsittacus undulatus. The sequence continues at coordinate 7,591,776 of NC_047536.1, forward strand.
CCTTTCCAACCCTAACTATTCTATGATTCTATGATTTCAGGCAAGGCTTCTATGAATTCTAGGGGAATGTCAAACATTTTCAAAATTAGAACTCCAATTAAAATTAAATGCCTGGAAAACTCTTCCAAATTCTCAAAACTTCTTGGCAAGGTATTTAGACTTACTGACTTTTTTGGGGGAGGATGTAAATTTATTATAAAATATTACTTGCCCCATTTAGTTCCTCTGTCATGTAGCAGATATCAGCCAGTACTTCTGCTCTTGGAATATGAGGCATTTGTCAGTTGTTATCCTAAATATTTGCCAGCCCAGTCCTCATGGGATGTTGAGAACCCCTCAACTGGTTCTTGACAACCTATAGGTCATGACTGTTGAGGATCTCTTAGGGTCCTCATAAGACTTCTTAAGTGTGATATATTAATTTCTTGCCAGCATATTTCACCAATTATAGTTTTTACTGCCAGACAACTTCTATAAATACACTGCCATGATATTTTTATTTTTCCACTGTAAGAACAATATCTGAGGGACTAGTATCAAAGATTTTTGCAGAGGAAGAATAAGCTTCTGTCATGGAAATAACCATCCTTAGCTGTTAATAGGTGTCATTCTATCTGGATAAATCATTTAACCTCTATGACAAATATGAATACGTGGTAATTGCCCAGAGGGTGTAATGTGTATTGATGTCCTTCAAAAGATGCATAGTAGTGTCTTTCTTTATCAAGCAAGCCAATTCCCTATTAATGAAATGGGGATAATAAAATGTTCTGTGCCTCTATCGTTCCTGCTCTTTGGAACTTTTATCACCTTTTCTGATACATTTGTAATTTACTACAAATCTGGAGCATCTTGAGTACTTCAGTTACACAGCAAGTATCATGGGCCTGAATGTACTTCAGTAGTCAAAATTTCTTAAAAAAATACATCTTTGGACAAAGGAAGAAGGTAGAGAATTAATATTTACTCTGTCTGCCTTTTAGGTACTCTTATGAATTAAGATCATGACAGTGCATTTCCTTCTAGATTTAATAATTCTAATAAAGTGTCTTGCTATTAAAAACAGTTCATGAAGATTTCAATAGTTCTATTGTTACAAGGTTTAAGTGTCCTAAACTAGACGAGATGTTATAAAATTGATAAGGCTATTTCAGAAACTGAATGGCACCAGCCATTTTATAACATTGGCATTTTCACTAAAAATTACTAATATTGAGAAGTTGGTAGATTTAACTGATCACCATAATTTGACAGGACAAGGGGTAACAAGTTAAAACTTAAGACAGGGGAGGTTATACTGGATATAGGGAAGAAATTCTTTACTGTTAGGGTGGTGAGGCACTGGAATGGGTTGCCCAGGGAGGTTCTGAATGCTCCAGCCCTGGCAGTGTTCAAGGCCAGGTCGGACTAAGCCTTTCGTGGCATGGTTTAGTGTGAGGTGTTCCTGCCCATGGGAGGGGGGTTGGAACTGGATGACCTTAAGGTCCTTTCCAACCCTAACTATTCTATGATTCTATGAGTGTTATTTAATTTGCCTTTTTGTTTGTTTGTTTTTATATAAGCTCAGGCTGGTCAATGAACAGACTTGTTTGTCTGAATTTTTTATCTCCTAAAGCTCCATCAGGCTGGAAGTTCAGGTCACCCTATTTTCACAGTGAAAAAGAAAATGAGAGAATCTTTTCTGATAAATATGGGAGGTTTTATATCGCTGTTTTTAAAACCTGCCTCTGAGGCCACAGCTGACCTGACAGGTTTCTATTTTTCCAGAGGAAAGTTTTGAGTTCAGAAAGTTTCTGCTAAAGTGGAGTATCCACTAGTGTATTGTAATTTTGGCATGAACAGGCAGATGTTGAACATATAGATGCAAAAGAGATTGGGTGGGATAGTGATAGGTAAAAGAGGCTGAGATCTGTGAGTAGTAATTTGTGGTTCATCAAGTTCTTTCTAATTGTGAAAATGGATGAGGAAATTATATGAATAGCTGGGCAAGTCAGTGAGCTTCTGATTTTTCATGTTTTAAATCTAATATAATTCCCAACATAAATGTTTTGACAATTGTGTTTGCACATATGTGTTCTTCATTAGAATTGTTCAGTTAAGCTATTTGGGATTGCTATATGGACTAAGCACAGTATTGGCAATAGACAGTTACCCATAGTAATTGTCTCCTGCAGTGAAGTTTCGTGAAAGAATGACAGCTTTAACTTTTCAGCCACTGATTCCTTTTAATAGACTAGAGAATATAACAAAAAATCAGGGTTATCTTCAGTATGTGCCAGTTTGCTGGAGAAATGACTGCATCTATACTTAAAACATTTCTCCATATGTGAAACAAAAGAAACATGAAAACACTGAGCCACAGGAACCATAGCTTCCTGCAGCAGATAAAGTGTAAAACCTTGTTCCCTCTTTGTATTTCATTCACGCTCTGTGCTGCAAAATGAACAGTAGATTTATTTGTAATTATTAGGATGATTTCAGAACCACTATTCACTTTAGCAAGCAGGAGTTACTATGCAACATATTGAGCTCAGCACAACACTGCCATGAAGGTGAATGCCTGACTTCTGTTGCATATATATGGAACTTAGGAAAACTGTGCCAGATTGAAGGATGAGAGGGTAATAACTGAAATGATCTAGAAAGCAGATAAATCATTTTGGCAGTTCCTTAAAGAAGGCATCCAAAAGCATTGGCTTACAGGAAGGTCTCTCTTAAATTTGGAAGCTTTTGGTAACTATGGTTCTGCTAAAATGAAATTTCCATTAAAAGTAATATTCCATACCCCTACATCAAATTAAATCATAGGTAAGTGACATTAAGTAATTTGGCTTGCAAATTTAGGTTTGATTAGAAAGAGTGTGGTAGTAAAATTACAGTAACATTTCAGGAGTAAATGAAGTATGTATGTATTCATTGTAAAAACTGAGGAAGAACAGTTTGAGACAGCTGCTTCTTCTGGACACAAAGCAAAATTACTCTGGAAAGAAAAACGTTATACTGCTATAACCAAGCCATAAGCACAGTATATTCTCTGTTGAAATAACAATGGGACAAGTCCACTTCCATTTAGAAGGGCCCTTAGTTCAGTAGTCAGCAGTTTCAAAGTTAGGGGTCACAGCATAGATTATTTTTGATTTCTAGTAGATCTCAAAAGAAATAAATTTCTGAAATCATCTTCTATTCCAAGATTCATTTCATTCAAATTATCTAGTTATACAACTTTTAGAAATGTATCCTTTTTTCTGTAGATGTTAAGTACAAAAGGTGTATGCCTTTCATAATTCCAGATGTAAATTCAGTAAGAGGCTAGAAGCAGCTCTCTAGTTGATAGTTCTTCCTTAAGGACAAGGCTGAATGGGAAAAATCTTCATTAAGCAATTTCTCTTCCAGGAAAAGGATGTGACTCCTGATAGCAGGCTGCTGAGGCGAGTGAGAGAAGCTGCGCTCCAAACTGAAAACCTTTCTCCTTTTATACATATGAAGACTTCCACAACTCTTACTGACTTTTTTCTTGCCCTTGCCATCTGCAATACAGTCCTGGTCTCCACAGCTACTGAGCCAAGACAAAGGGTAATCTAACTTCAAGTGTATGAGGAAAATTGATTATGCTTCCATTTTAAAAACATACTGCTCAACATGGTGAAAAAAATGGTTTGGAAATTTTCTTCTAGTTCTTTAACCTTTTTTGTAACATCTACTGTTTCCCTGGCTGTGAATCTGCCTTCCTAACATGGCTTTTTATGTCTGTTGAATAGCTATGGCTACCACAGTATCTTCTTTTAGATTTTCTATTACATATGCTATAAGAAATATGTTGAATATACTGAGTTTTCTCTGATCTCTCAGGCTATTGATAGAACTACAAGGGGTTTGATTCCATCTCTGCTTCAGAGGTAGAGATACAAATCACCATCCGCTTTGGATGCCAACTCACCTGTGACTCCTCTACTGAATTCCTCACCACACTTAAATAGGGAAAAAATAAATAAAAAAAGAAAAATAAAAAGGTTGATTTTCTCATTATCACCATTTAGAAACAGAAAAATATATTGAGATTTTGAAAAGTATCTTGTAGTTCACATTTATTTCTTTTTTAACCATAGGTTTTCTCATAATTCTAGGTCACAGTACCACCACCAATAAAACCTTCAGGAATCACCCTGGAGAAGATTCACCAGATATTTCAGAGGCTAAAATTAGCAAGCCTTAGTCAGTCTTTTTCATCGTCTCAGTCTAGCTCAGACCTAGGTGCTAGCTTAAGTGCAAGGAACACAGAGGAGCAGCTTGCTGCATTGGATTGCTGTGACAATGACGACTGCTGTGCCAGCGGTAGAGATGATGGACTCCAGGGAAAGGACGGCACCGATATTGGTAGTGCTTCCTTGGATGAAGTTTTCAAATCTGTGACTAACAGTTCTTTGCCAACAGATTTTTGTTATGAGGCTGAGAGCCCAGATGAGGCAGCGCTTGTCTATGCTGCCCAGGCATACAGCTTTACTTTAGTGTCCCGAACTCCTGAGCAGGTGACCGTAAGGTTGCCACAAGGCACACTCCTGACTTTTGATATTCTCTACACTTTGGGATTTGACTCAGTAAGGAAAAGGATGTCTGTAGTGGTGAGACACCCTCTAACCAAAGAGATTGCTGTCTACACAAAAGGAGCTGACTCTGTTATAATGGACTTGCTGGAAGACTCTGCCAAAGGTAATTAGCCGATGAGCTATTTTTGTTGTGTCTCCTATAAAGGAGCACAAGGAGTTTGCAGTACTCTTTTCTGCATGAAATATTCTATCTAGGCATTAGATGTACAAAAAGAAGCAGCTTTCTCTAGTGTTATCTTTGCAGATCAGAAGTGAGGTATTTATTTAACTTGAGTAGTGCTCAGAATATGGAATGGGCTAATTAAAATTCACTGACAGCGCTAACCCATGTGGATTGTGTACTCTGCAATAATACTGTCATAAGGGCCTGACCATTGTATTTCAGCTTGTCAGCAAGAGTGCTATAACATTAACTAACAAACAAACAAACAAAAAATTCCAAGCCATGGTGTCTTAAGGGAAACAAGCATCTTTAGCAGGCTTTCAGCTTACGCACTGCTAACATTTCTGGGCTTTTAAAGGAATTGCTGTTATATTGGAATCCAGTGTTTACTAATGCCCGCTCCTTTTTAACCTCTAGGCCATTAAGTACTGAAATGGTCTGTGCTTAAACTAAGGATTCTTTTCCTTGTATTTCACAGATGACATTAGCACAGAGAAGAGAATGAAAAGAATAAAAGAAAAAACACAGAAGCATCTGGACTACTATGCCCGTGATGGCCTACGAACTCTCTGCATAGCTAAGAAGGTAGAAGGGTATTAGCCTAATATTGTTTATGGTTTTGCTCCGTGCACGTCAATAGATTTATTAGAAAAATATAATGGTTATAATTCTTTCTGCTTCAAAGAACAGCTCAGGCACAACCCATCTTTCTGTCTCTCTATCTGGTTGCTCTGCAGTCTGTTTTTGCTTTTTCCTCAGTGTGAGCAGATGATGGGGTTTTGGTCAGTCTCAAAACATTAATTTCTGTTTCTCTTATGGTAACTCTAGCTGACCTTCTCCAAAATGATTCCAAGCAGGAAATAAAAAGCCCACAGAGGAGCCAACCTATTTCTGTTTTGTTTGGCATTCAGCTCTCAAAAAACTTGCCCTTGGACTGGGTTAGTACATCTTAGCCTGATACTGTAATATAGAAGTTGTCTATGTGAGACACATAGGTGATATTCAAGACCTGCAGAAACAGAGGAACCTTCAGAAACTGTGTTTTCCACTTCAGAGTCCTAATGAAGGGCTGTGTGTTCAAGAGTTTCTTTGGGTCACATTTTTAAAGTCTCAGCTGTAGGCCATGTACACACACAGGAAGGCAGGTCTATTTTTCTCATTGCTACTAATTCTTGCAGTCTTCTCTTGGAAGTTTGTGTTATTTTAAAGATGGCACAGTACTTTACCAGCCTGGATAGGAGTTAAGTCTTTGGGATCCAGAATGTTTGCATTCTTTTCTTATTTAAGTTTCAAATGAACTCTGTTTTAAATTGTGTTATGCAGGTCTTGAATGAAGATGACTTTCAGAAATGGGCCAATTTTCGTCGGGAGGCAGAAGCTGCAATTGACAACAGAGATGAGCTGTTAATGGAGACAGCACAGCATCTGGAGACCAAACTCACCTTGCTGGGTAGCTAAAAATGAGAATTGTCATTGCATGAAGTATCTCACTTGCTCTCCTGTGATATTCTTGGCAATCAGACAGACAACACCTTATACTAATTTATATCAAAAAGCCTTCCTCTGAGGTTTGGAAATCTCAGGGCTAGGGTATACAGACCAATGACTGTCTAAATTTTGAGCAGCATTAACTTTGAAAAGGTATACTGAGAATATGTTCCAAGAGCAAAAACCATGTACATCAGCTGTTACTGTGGCTTAGCTGACACGGTAGATAATGAAGTTCCCATAATTCAATCACGTGTCTGTGTCCTTAGATAAGCTTTTAAAATACCATAAATTAACTTCAAGTTTGAGCACAAATTCCGAGGGAACTGGTAACTAAACTGTATTATAAAAAATTGTAATTTAAAAGTGTAGTGTATATAGTTTATATATATATTTTTTATATATAGTGTATCCAGTTTATAAAAAAAATGTAACTTAGAAGTGTAGTGAATTCCTGCTGCTGTTGCATTGTCATGTTTGCTTTCTGTACTCTGAAAAAAAGTATTTCATGTTAGAGCTTACATTCATTGGCACTTGTGCATCATCCATCATCCTCATATCTAACACTATTCTGTTCAATTGTGGAGGAATCAATTTTGTTTCCAAACATTTTGCTCTTTAGGACTTTGATTTTTGGAGTTATCTCAGTCTCATCTCTCTGTGAATACAATCTGTGCCCATACTTCATTATCCTGAATTTCTGTGATTGCAAGCTATTAGTGTTATGGCTTCTCATAATCATTGCAGTGATTTTAAAAATTAGAGTAATAACAGTAAATGCCATAAGCAGAACCACATAAAAGGTAACGTTGGTCTTGTCAGAATCTGTTACCTTTGCCAAATCTTAAGGATCTTGTGTACTTTCATTCTTAATTTCACAAGTGGTTTTTTTAGCTTCAATCAATATCCATGTTTAACGTATCAGAGTTGCTGCATCTTCAAACTGACCTTTGGTGGAAGAGATAAGTGGAGAAATATTGTAACATACAGATGGTGACTCGTTATCAGGATGTGTTCTTTCATCTGCTTCTAAGTTTGTTCATTTTCAAAAAGAAAACTTACTGTTCCAGTGCTTTTCCCTTTGATGGTTGAAGCATTTGACTTGATAATAAGGACAGCATTCATTTAAATAGTCAAAGTTCATCTTCTTCTGGTTGCTTTGATGGGACTTAATGCAGTACTTTAAAAATGCATATGGTGTAATTTCTCTGCCAGTACATTGTCGTTTTGGATTATTAAAAAGAAATGAAATGCATTGTTCTAGCAACGAGTAAAATGAAATGCCAGAACTCGGTTGCTGACACATTCAGATCTTAATCCAAATGCAGATCTTGTGCCTGTGTTTGTTTGCTGGACAATATCTTGGATCAGCTCTTAATAAGTTCAGGATCACAGCTGGAAGTCAAAGACCTCTTCTTACAAAAGAAAATGGCAGTATGATTTCCAAATGAAAGAAAACTAGTTAACTTCTTTTCCTGTTTGCCCAGGAGCAACAGGGATTGAGGATCGGCTGCAAGATGGAGTGCCTGACACTATTGCAGCTCTTCGAGAAGCCGGGATACAGATTTGGGTGCTGACAGGAGACAAACAGGAAACAGCAGTTAACATTGCATATTCCTGTAAACTCTTGAACCAAAGAGACACTGTCTTCACCATTAACACTGAAAGTAAGGTGAGTAGAGAAAGAGACACAGAATTTAACATCTTTCCCTCTCTTTGCAGCTTGACAGTGTTTTGCTTTAGACTGCATTCAGAACAAAACAACCAACCTAAAGCCTACATAGCAACATTAGGCCAGAAACCCTTTAGATCACATATAACGGGATGAATTGAAACACAAGACAGTTAGGTAGAATTTTATTTAATGATTTAGATTGGCTATAAGGAAGAAATTCTTTACTGTAAGGGTGGTGAGGCACTGGAATGGATTGCCCAGGGAGGTTGTGAATGTTTCATCCCTGGCGGTGTTCAAGGCCAGGCTGGACAGAGCCTTGGGTGATATGGTTTAGTGTGAGGTGTCCCTGCCCACAGCAGGGGGGTTGGAACTTGATGATCTTAAGGTCCTTTCCAACCATATCTATTCTAGGATTCTATGATTTTTCTAAAATAAATTATTCTTTAAAAAAAATAAACTGCTTGAGTCCTTAATAATATTAATATCTGTTTTTTGATCTTGCAATGGAAATTTCAGTTACAATGATATTTTAACCCTCTGAGCTACCTATAGGAAGAGATTTGGAAAGTACTGTGTGATTCAGTCTGGAAAAGGTATGTAGGTGTAGTTTCAATTCAGTTCAGAACTTTTTAGTTGTATGTTCCCTAATAGGATTAGGTTTAATCAGAAATTTATTAGTGAACAATTTAATCCAGTATTTTTTGTGTAAACAGCATTTCACCTTCTTGGAAACCTGAATATAGTTCTTGTGAGTCAGTTAAAAAATAACCACTTTCTTCACGTAGTTGTTGATGTGTACAGATATTCCCTGAATTTCTATGGGCAGTAAGCAAGGCAATAGGCAAAGCAAACATGCTCCAAAATGAGGACAACCACTTCAAGGGGCATCTGTCAGCTCCTGTGACTCACTGAAATACAGTGAAAACTCTGTGGTGTAATCTATGGCTGTTGTTGAAACTGTCTGAATAGGAGAGAGAGAATGAGAGTCCTAACCTTCGAAGAAGATGAATGTCATTGAGGATGGTGAGAGTACAAGACTTTGGAAAAGCAACCTTGGCTTTTGCAGTTTATGAAGCAGGTTTGTAAATGTAGTGTACCAGGAAAATGACACTTTGCTTTCTGAAAGCAGAATGGCTACCACTGTGCATAGCCTAACATTTCATCCCTCCAGGCATCCTGGTGGAGAAATGGCTTTGTGAGATGGATTTAGGGGAGAGCAAGTTCAGGCATTATGGTTAAACCAGACCCGTTGCATTTTTAAAACCGAAAAGCAGGGTCCAAAATGCCAGCTGTGATTCCCTTCTCTATTTTCTTGCTAGTGACTTCTTATTTCCCTTATAGTTCTGGATGCCCAGAGGTGCTCTAGACAGTAGTCAGTGCCTTTTTTCCACAGTGCTGCTTTGTCCTTTCTATGCAGCATCCACATGTGGCCCGTACTCAGCAGTATCAGGAGTTACATGAGACTAGCCTCAACAAGGTCTTGATTACCTCAGCTTTTTCTTCCCCACAGAAGAGGGGTTAATAACACAAGCTTACCTTTCTCTATAAAGCTATTGTGAGGATTAATTGTAGTTAAAATGCTGACTGTTTTTCATGTGATAGACAATTGTATACAGCAGTCAGATGGCCTACTTTCTAAATGCTTTTGTCTGCACTTAGTAGCTCTACAAACAAGAATAAAATCCTATGCAAATGTCTGTCTCTTTTAATGTCATGGAAATAGGGAAACACGCATAGATGATACAGAATTTGGCACGGAATACATTCCTTGCTTCAATGTGTAATTTCATTTGATACGCATATCTGCTTTAACGGGAAGCAGAATGAATATATTTAGGATGGAAATTAGAAGATGGTTTCTGTCAGAGAAGTGCTACAGGCGGGACCACCATGGCTCCTGGAATCAGAAGCATGTGAGCATTTACCCATAGCACCCTATATGGCCCTTGAAGCAGGCTCACATGCAAGCTGTGTGTATATGGCCACTGGTGTCAATATGGGTTGCTCAGTGGGCACCGGAGTTGCTCCACAATAAGATTTAGTTCCCTTCCTTTCAGAATGAAGCTGAGGACACTGGTTCTGAAAGGGTGTCCCAATGGCAGCAGCAGGGAAAAACAAATAATGCATACAAAGCATTTACCTCATTAATTTAGCCAGAATTAACCTGTGAACTGGCTTCAGTGGGAAGGGAATCTCTTTACCCCCTGAGCCCAGAGGCTTATTCAAATACTGAAAAGTAAGTATATTCCAGGAAGCAGCAACACGAGGAGGTCGTCTGGGGCATTCATTTAAAAAACAAAGCCAAGGCAAAACAGGAAATTCCACTGCAATTTTTGGTTTGTTCATGGAAAGATGCTGTTGCTTTGATATTTATTTTATAGGTTTTAAGTGTGCAGGCTAGATGCAGCTTTTTATTAGAAGTCAGAGGTACATTTGATTCCAGAACCTCCCACTTAAGTGTAATTTAAATCTTGCAAACATCCTACACATGTACATTATGCAACATAAAGTGAAAATAACATTTTAGAACTGAATCATCTCTCAATAAAGCTGACAGAAAAGGTAGAAAAGGGAGTGATTAGCTCCTCAGGTATTCAGTGCCATGCCATGGAAGGAGGACTTTTAGTACTAACAGGCAGCATAAATACTTTTAGATCATTCTGGCTTTCCTCTGATTGTAGTGTGCCAATTTAGGAGATCTGTATGGGAGAGATAAAAGTTCTCACCTTCAATCTTTTTGTATTTGATACTAATTCAATTCCAGTTGTTTGCATCTAAAACAGGACTTCATTCCAAAATGAGGCAGTTCTGCAAAAAGGGAAAGACTTAGTTTGTGTTTGTGGCACAGTGCTGGTGGTATGAAGCGTTATTTCTGTCTCTAGCAGAAATGTGTGTGTGACACACACCTGATTTGTCACCTAGAAAAGGCCAAACTGTCAAAGCTACCAATTAATTCTGAAAGTCTGAACCTCTTGTTTCTCTACCAGTTTGTTTCTGAGGGAAGCAAACACTGAAATATCTCACACCCTTCACAGCAGAACTAGATTTTGAAAACATCCTTTAGAAAAAATGAGTTTTTTTTAATTTCTCAACTTTAATTCCAAATACAAATATGTCCTCCTGATGGGAAGATTATTTTCTTTTAAAGTAATTCTTTACTACAGCTAACTAGCTTATAAGATTCATTGAAGGATTTGACTCTCAGATCTGACAAATCAGTGAGTTTCTCAGTTTTCTCTAATGTTTACCTGATAGGCTTAAACCCACTGGCGTGATTATACAAATATACACTTTGCAAGGTGCCGTGCTGTAAAGGGAGATGGAGATAACTATTTCTAGAACTGCTTCTGTTTTCTCACAGGAAACCTGTGAATCTCTCTTGAATTTAACCTTGGAAGAGGTGAGGAAGAACTATGAGGTTGAAAAACCACGGAGGAAATTTTTTGGCATTATCCCAACATCTTTTGCAGCCTCTGAGGCTCCAAGCCCTGAATTTGGGTTGGTGGTCGACGGGCGGACACTGAATGTCATCTTCCAGGGGGGCCTGGAGGAGAAGTTCCTGACACTGACAAAGCACTGCCACTCAGTGCTGTGTTGCCGTTCCACACCTCTTCAGAAGAGCATGGTGGTCAAGCTCGTCCGGAGGCAGCTTAACGTGATGACCCTGTCGATAGGTACCTCCATTCTGAATCTCAGAAGAAAGGGGGAAGCTTTTTCCTTATGAGTTATAGAAGTGTATGGAATATATTGTATGAGCTATTCTTTGTGCTTTAGATAGATACAGTGGGAAACCAGCATTGAATACTCTTTCCTGATCAAAAGCCATATAAAAGTCCTTCTTCAGCTTTCACTGAACAAACCTGTCCCCCATTTAAGCAAGATAAAGGTACTCCAAATTCAGAATCTCCCAGCAGTACCTTTCATGTTCACCTATACAAATGTATGTTCACATTCCTTTGGGTGTGGAAAGCAGTCAGTAGTAGTCACTGTTTTGCCTTTTGATATCTCTTTCCTGTCAGATTTTCCGAACTGATAAAAACAGAGTTATCCCAAGAGTGATATTAAACACTCACTCTTTTGCTTTTCACATCCAAATAATGTGAAATGCTTTAAGTTTCATGCTTCACTTTTGGTAAGTGTTCCCACTAAAATTCTTACAGAATTGATTTTTATGACTTAAAACTAGAGAAAATACACCTCTCTGGACCAAATAGAAAAAGAAGTGTCTGATGTATTTTCAAATTTCTTGCTTTGCCTTAGTGTTCAAAATACAGGGTTTCAGCCTTCCACTTCATTTATTTTGCTTTGTCAGCTAACCTAATTCAAAATCTCCACACTGCAGGCAACAACCATGGCTGTTCTTTCCATGGAAATTTCGTTATGTATAAAACACATTGCTGCAAGTTGAAATAAGCAGAATAACTCCGGAAACTGGCTTGTTACACCGTCAGCACCAGTCAAATTTATTGTATGATTTAGAGAATTTAGTGAAGTAGGGTGCTGCAAAGCATGTTGCAGAGTGCAAGGAGTTCACTAAGCAGAAACATACAAAACAATGCAGATGCTGATTGTGTTGGGGTGTGCATACCACCACCCAGCTGGTCCCACTGTTGGGGTTAGCCCTGGTGGATCCAGGTCTTCTGGAAAAGAAGGTGTTCCAACTAAGATCAGAGCCTAGAGGTCATGACTGATTGCTACTTGATGATGAGTTACCCTAAGTAACTCAAACCTAAGATGTGTGGCAGTACAGAATAACCTTTGTTTATCAGCATAGCTAAGGGGTTTTTTTTCTTCAGATATAGGCATTTTGTATCAAACACCTTTTCTTGCATCTTTATTGATCTCTTCTGTCTTCCCATTCTAGGTGATGGTGCAAATGATGTAAGTATGATTCAAGCAGCTGATATTGGAATTGGGATATCTGGCCAAGAAGGCATGCAGGTATGCCTTTAATTTATTTCCTTTCCTCATTTGTCACACGGTCTCTCGCTGCTTATTAAGTTTCATAGGAGCCCTATACTCGTGTCATCTTAAAAATGTAATTTGGCATCGTTACTGTTGTGAATTAATATGCAGTTTGTAATTATGGGTTCAGCCAAAAGAGAGTGTTTTGAGACAACAATTACCATGCACGGACAAGCGTGTGTTTGCCCATAAGCCTGGAAAATTAGCAGATGCCTGTCCAGTGTTAGGTCAGTATCTGGCTTCTGAATCCTCTCTGCTATAGCATTTCCAGGTTTTGTTTATTGTTTTGCAGTGTTTTCTGCCCCAGATTCCTTCGTATGTATCCCCCTTCTTCATTTTTCTAAGGTAGATAGTTCTGCAGAGATAGGAATTTCCAACTATTTTCTCAAGGTTTTGGTTTATTGGGGTTGGGTTTTTTTCTTCAGTATTCAATATGAGGAAATTATTTCCTCATCCATGTTCATTATGTTGATAGGGGAAAAAATATTGTAAATTAACTTCTATTTTTTTTTACCAAAGGCTGTCATGGCTAGCGACTTTGCAATATCCCGATTTAAGCATCTCAAAAAACTGCTTCTCGTCCACGGACATTGGTGTTATGCTCGCCTGGCAAAGATGGTGATTTACTTCTTCTACAAAAATGTGGTAAGACTCCTCAGACTCTGGAAATTTCCAACCTAGCAAAGATTAAGTCCAGGGCTGGGATTTTTTTGGGTGGTTGGTTTGGTTTTTTGCAGGTTATACTTTCTCACTTTTTATGAAGTTAGACTTCCTGTTTCTTCAGTTTTCAAGTTTATAACATGCTACCTCCTTCTTAGTAGTACGCTGTATAAAGCATCGAGGAAAATATGGGTTCTAAATATATTTTGAAACAGCATTATTCCAGAGGGAAAAGGACTCAAGGCTTAGTAACTTTTATAGGTAGTTCAAGAAACTTTATTAATAGTACCCATGAGCCTCAAAATAAAATTTTCATAAGGAAGAGCAGATTATTAGTGCCAGAATACATAAGATGACATTGCATTAAGAATTGTTTGCCTGTGAAACCTCAGAATTTCTGCATTTAATTTGATAGGAACCACTTCCAAGTAATGATGTGGTCATATCTGGCATTTTTATTAAAAATTTAATGTATATGCAAATGAGCTGTGCATTGAAGAATAATGTAAAGTGGAAAAACCTGATAGCAATAGTTTCTGCAAGACTGTGCAAACAAGTCCGTTTGACATGAAATACACTCTGAGCATGAAAGACTATTTACTTAGAATTCAAAGTATCTGGGTTGGGTTTTTTATATATATAATTTTGAATGAGGATTGCTTCTTATCACTGTTAACATTTATAATGAAAATGGAAACTTCTTTTTTCTTGATTGGGCATCCTTTTAGAGTTCAAAAGACAGTTATTTTCAATGCAAAATAGCTCTCCACACTGGGGTGTTGCTCTTCTATTATCTCCCCAGTACCATTAAGGCACAGGGGACCTTTGATTCTGCATGGACAACCAGTTTGCAAAAATGTGGTGCTCAGAGCTGTGAACAGTTTGCTTAATTATTCTATGATATGTTCTTAAAGAAACTTAATGGCTTTTAAAAAGCTGTATCACAGTGGATCAGTGTGAAGACCATCCTTAGGATATACTGCTTTATGAAATAAAGTGCAGAGCTCTCTCCTGATGGTACCTTTAACCAAAATAATATATTCTTGGGAGACTCTGTTAATAACCAGTGTACTACATAAACCTCATACGTGGAACTATGAGAGACATAGATCATCTATGCATTGCAAACTAAAGTCCAGATCAGCTGTAACAGCTAGGAACAGTGTAGGGAAAAGAAGTGGATGTGAAAGAGGCACCAGAAAAGGTGCAGCTTCAAAACTCCCACAACCCAGAGAAATGAAATCATATCAGCCTGAAAGATGTGCTTCTGCTCTTGTGGGGAATCACAGTTTGGCTTGTAAGAGTTTGTGTTTGTATTTGTGTTTGTATCTGCTTCTACACAGACCTATGTCAACCTGCTCTTCTGGTACCAGTTCTTCTGTGGGTTCTCAGGCAGCACAATGATAGACTACTGGCAGATGATTTTTTTCAATCTCTTCTTCACCTCAATGCCCCCTCTTCTCTTTGGAGTCCTGGATAGAGATGTTTCTGCAGAAACACTTCTAAGTATGCCTGAGTTGTATAAGAATGGACAAAATTCAGAGGTATGTCTTGATTGCTGAAATAGCTGCTTGAGAAGCCAAAGGACTGCACGTGTCTTGGTTTTGTGAGGAGTGAATTATAGATTTATTGGGAACCAAATGATCCATTTATGGTTTCTAGTTTATTGATGTTCACTAAAAGAAGGTATAATTGTAACTGTCAGAAAGTAAGGAACATATGGTTGAAGTTGCTTTCTGCAAGTGAGGCTGGGTGCTTGTTCCATAGTTGGAAGATGTAAATGGGAAGGTTTATTCTGTCATTAAATATATGGAGCAATCCTGTTTGGTACCAGCATGCTGTATTATAACAAGTGATGTGCTAGTGAATCAGCCCAGTGTTTGATGTTTCTAATCTGAAGAAGAGATGATGGAGTAAAAATGTGTGTGTTTGTATTTATATATATGTACACACCATACTGATGGAAAATTTCTCAGTGAAGGCATAAGGAGAAAACTGGATAAGAAATGTAATAAATTAGGATAAAATAGTTTAGCTGGTCCATGATTAAACTCTGCTCAGATTTGGTGCTTTGAATAGTCTCAACCTACTGAAGAAGAAAAGCTTGTTAAAAGATTACAGCAAAGTGACTTGAAACACAAAACCTTAAATTGATAACCAACTTGACCAGGCTTTTTCTGCTCTCACATTCAGATATACACCTGCTGATACAAAAAGGATTTTGTCACAGATTCGTGTTTAGCCTGTTCCAAGCATGAGCTGTTTCATTTAGTTACTTTTTTTACTTTGACTACTCAGTGTTGACAACCCTCAGAAAACATTCATGAAATACGACATGTTTTTACCCCAGTTTCAAGAACCAGCCTGATATCTCTATGTTTGCAAAAAGGACACATATACAGGCATACATACCTGGCTTTGCAGATACATACCGTACAGTAGCACTTATTCCCAATATTCCTATATTTTTAATATGAAATTATGAGAATGTTAATGAGCAAAATTTGAAATTACCTGAGTTTTACATTGCAAAATTGTAGGGTACTTAGGAATTTGCTCGTTTTCTCCTAATATTTACTTTCATTTTCCTGGACTGTGATTTTTGGCACTGATGAACACTGATGGTTCACACTGTGTTTAATAATGGTTTGAAAAACCAAGGCAAGAGAGTGCAGAATTTGAGGCTTTTAGGACTTTCTATCACTTTTCTTAGGAACTCTTGGACCTTGCATATATGCAAAAATATATGTTCTTTACGATTTGGAAGAGGTTATTGTTGTTGCTTTGGCATTTTGTGTGCATTAAAACAACATGAGTCCAGCCTTCTGTCACTCCAATAACATACCTCACTCCACACGAGCTGTGGTCACACAAATCACTAGATAAATATGCCAAGCAATCAAGTTAAAATGGCACAAAATAGATGATTTGGTAGAAAGAACTTTAACAGAAAGGTTATCTGACCAATTCTATGGCTCCAGTAAGAGCTTTGTTTGAAAAATGTTTGAGGAATGGTGTCCTTTGTGGAGGTGGGGGGCATTCATGACATTCAGTTTATAAGACCTTTAGTTGACTGGCTAATCTTCCTAAGGTCTGTCTTTAGTCAAGGTCTGTCTTCAGTTAACACAGTGAAAATGCATTTTCACAGATAAGTGTTGGTCTAAATCAGCTGCTCAGGAGCCATTTACTCATGAAGAGAGACCTATTATCTAGAATGGTAGTATGAATAGAAGAAAAACAGGCAGCAATTATGTCTTCAGGACAGCCTAGAGACGTATTTCCCATTGTAATGACTCTTATCTATAAATTCCTACAGATATACAACCTATCAACCTTTATCATTACAATGTTGGATGCCTTCTATCAGAGCCTCATTTGCTTCTTTATTCCTTATTTGGTAAGTATCAGGGTCATTAATATTCTCATTTTCCTGTTCTCCTTAAAAAAAAAAAAAAACAGATAAATTCACTTGTGAATTGTCTAGGTTCATCACAGTCTGTCTGCCTTTTTTCTAGACCTATGAGGACTCTGACATAGATGTGTTTTCCTTTGGAAACCCCATAAATACCATCTCCCTCCTGACCATTCTCTTGCACCAGGCTCTAGAAATGAAAACATGGGTACGTGTTTGACCTGTCCTGTTCATGTTTATTGCTTTTCTATTGTGAACACAGCATACTGTACAGACATTGTGTTTTAGAGCCATCTACCTGAATTCCGGGTCAGAAAAAGTAGCTAGCAGATGCACTATTGGATATGTTCTTTCTAATCTGACTTTATATCCTCCTGTCTTATACCCAAAGTCAGTGTCACAAGCATCACTGTCATTTTGCACATTCTGCTTGCAGACCCTGTTCCACCTGGTAACGATGATCGGCAGTGTGGCGTTTTACCTGGTCTTCTCTCTGATCTACAATGCCTCCTGCGTGCTCTGCAACCCTCCTACCAATCCCTACTGGATTATGGAGAAACAGCTTTCAGACCCCACCTTCTATTTGCTGTGTCTTATTACCCCCATCATCGCACTCTTGCCGAGGTTTGAATGATGCACTGTTTTACTCTCAATTTTTGTTTTGCGAATGTGTAGGCATTTGAGTGAAATAACAGTAATGCTGTGTGTGTTATGTGATATGTTGGGCACATGTGCTACACAGGGACAGGTGACAAGTGTGGAAGTCAGATGCCTGGGTTCAACTTTTCAGTTCATGAACCATCAATTTATTCAGTTATACAGACCTAGAGAATCACTTTACATCTATTGCTTTTGTTTTCCCACCAGGAAAACCTTTCTTTCTGGAGTGCTTCACAAAGTTTACCAGCACAAACCTGTTACGTAATTGTTCCTTATCATAAACACAGTGTTGTTGAGCTGATAAAAACTAGAAAGAGAGACTTTGAAATAGTCCTATATGCTTTGAAAGTTACAGAATGTATTCTGTTTAAGGACATTAGAGTGTATTATTAGACCAAATTTTAAAACATGTTTACATATTAAATAATTTTCTGCATCCAGAATTTGAGTTTTACTCTGTGTGGCAAATCAGGTAGGTTAAAGATAGCTTTAACTGAGGCTGAATATTATTTGGAGAGGGTTAGTTATTTTGATAGGTTACTGAGGAATATTGTTTGAAAAACACAGCAATTCTGTTCCTATGTATGTATGTGGTAATCATACTGCTTTTTATACTTCATACTGTAAGCATTCTTTAAGCAGATATGCTTTGGCTGAATTTCACTACTTATTTAGAATCTGTATTTGTCCTTGGACAGTAACAGAAATGGTTGGTTTCGCTATCTTGCTAGTGTCCTTCTCATCCTAATTGTCATGTAGTGCAGCATACTGGTATTGGAAGAAACAGGAAAATATTTTTAGTATCTGATTCTGCAAGTGCTATAAGGCATTAGAATCTGAGCCTTAACTTTGTCTAAAAAGGAACCTTTCAAGACAGGTAATATTTTTCTTCAAATTATTATTTCCCTATTTGAGTTGAGATGCTGTTATAGTTACATGTTACATGATATAACTTCAGGTCAGGATAAACACCACATATTTCAGTAAGGTCTCATGTCTTAGGAAGGGTATCCTTTCCCAGTCTGTTTGCCCCTGTGTGATCTTTGTTTTCCTATCAGCCCTCAGTGTCATTTTAGACCCTGAGCTTTCTAACGAGAGCTACATCAAACACGTGGTTGGAGAACTTGTGTCTCCATCTTGGGAATTCAGCAAGTTTAAGATTGTTGCTGCTTCAGCAGGATACTGAGCTTAAAGATTTGTATCTTCCTATCTTCAAAACTGGAGAACTACAGTTCCTTCAGTAGGTACTCCAGATTATTTTCTGCAGAGTCCTTCACAGAATATCTACCTGCAATTTCTGCTATGATTTAGCTGTGTCAGTGTATCACAGCAGCAGTGAAACCACCCTTTGTTAAAGTGCACTTAAGTTCACTTTGTTCATCTCACCACACTGCCAGCTCCCTGTCTCCTTCAGAAACCCTGGAGCCTTGAGATTATGGTTTCTTTTTAAGAAGTTTCTAAGAGGTTTTGTTAAAATCCTTGCTCTCCTTGGCTCTCTTTTGCTATTGAATTCTGTGCTGACACTTCTGAGACAGTGCAGGCACCCCGTGGGAGGTTGCCTGTGCCCTCCCTGCACACAGGCTTCTCCTGGAGCATTTTGCAGTGCATCCTCTGTGCATCCACATCTCAAAACTGCCTCTGAACTGTATTTTGGGACACAAACTGCACTGTGCTAGGTAGTAAAGCCCTCAAGTCTGAGAGGGATCTGAATACCATGTTCATTCATTGGCAAGGGAAGGTACTGTGTCTCTGGAGGATTTCAACATATGAACCAGATCTACTTCTCCAGCTATGGAAGGCAGGCTGTGGTCTGCCAGGAAGCACTGAAAAGGCCTGACAGGTAACTGGGTCTCACACTCTGCAGGGCTGTGGGAAGGGCAGAAGCAAATGAAAGCAATTCATGGGGTGAAACACACAGTTCTCCTTCCCTTCTCTGTCTTCCTGTCTGGTCCACCTGCAGTTTGCACAGAAGATAGGGCAGTTTGAGGGGCGAGAGGACAATATAATCCACACCAGATCTGCACAGCCAAGACCTGGTCTCTCTGTGGCTGTGCTCTTCGCTGCCCAACTCTAATTAGCGACTGAACAGCTCCCAGTCCTGAGATGCTATGGGATTAACCAGCCTGAGCCCAGGCACACCAGATATATGTTTATCCACTCCTGCTTGTGCAGATAGGCCTGAGAAACCCATTGCCTTAAAAGACATTTCTGTACTTTGCTTGGCTTGTTAGGTTTTTTAATCTCGTTATACTTATTTATGCATACATTTAGCAGCAGGATGTGAGGACAGCAGCTTTCTTAATGCAATTTCAAAGAGTCCCCATGTTTGTTTTAAAATGCATATAGAGGCCATCTATGTAAAGGTCAAATCCTATTAAAAAGATGCTTTGAAAGAGTCTTTGGTTTTCAGACAAAACTGACACGACATGGAGAGAGGCTGTGTGCTTTCTCACTGCTCACAATGTATGCTTATATAAGTTCTCTGTTCTGCAAAGGGGAGGTAGGATACTTTCTGCTTTTTACTGCCTCCTGAGCAAATACATAAGCCAAGGTTTTTAAATTTCTGGGTTCATGATATATATCAAATCAAGATCCCTTCTTTAGCCTTTTTCAGCAGTATAAATATAACTCCACCTCTTCAAATACTGCAGCTCTTGGTAAGTTTCTATGCATCATTCTTACGGTGTTCATTAATCAGGTGGTTCTGTTACATTTTATTTAGTATTTATATACATGTAGTTGACTTGACAGGTCAATGTAGGCGTATACTTACATGTTGCATTAAGATCCAGGAGTCAACCCAGGTATAAGATGTTTACTAGATGCCTGTAGAGCAATGGAAAATTAGCAACTGGATCCATGTTCTGTGATGCAGATTGTGGAAGGAACTCTTAAGTAAAATAATCCATTCTTTTCCTGTTTCATCAGGTTCTTCATTTTTGCTCTGCGAGGAACCATTGGAACTCCTCTGATTCTGAAAGCACAGCAAATAGATAAACTTCCTAAAGGGCAACAGGATCTTGAAATCCAGAAATTGAGATCAAGAAAACAACCTATTTCTGGTGCACGTGTAATATCACCTACATCTAATGATGATCTTGACCAAAACATCAGCCACTTATGTGTGTCACCATTTTTACATCCAGCAGCAGCAACAGTGTCTCACAGGGACACAGAAAGTCAGAGACTTTCAACATCCAAAGTGAATCATCTCAGGAAAGAGACTCCTGAAGAAGGCTACTATTTCTTTAATAGGTGGGCAGAGGAAGAATCTACTGCTACAGACCCTTCAGCAGGACCTTTCTCTGGCCATTACCCCCTTGTACCCAGCAGGGTAACAACCCCTGGGCAGGACAGTGGCAAACTGTCTAAAGGTAATGAAAACAATTTTAACCATGGAAGTCATCGGCGATCTGTTAGTGCAGTGACACTGTGAAGAAACATTCAGAAATGGGATACACAGTCCGCATGGAGAAGGATACTATAAGAAAAATGAAAAATCTATTTATACTTAACCATGATGCTCGCTACAAAAGGAGAGAGACATGAGGGCTAGTACAATAACATCTGTAATAAGTGACTTTTCCTAAGCGTGCATGTAGTTTGTCATTACGTAACTTCTTGATCTTCCTGGTTTTGTCTCATTAGAGGAATGTTAAATGAGCATTACACAGTTTCTGAGAAATGCACAATTACTTTATTTCATCAAGGGATATTTTTCTTTCACAGTAATTGGGAGTAATTGTACTAGTAATGTTTCGATGTTATTATGCTGTTGAGGTAATAGAGAATCCATTCTATATTAAGTCTTAGAGCAACACATCCCACTCTAGTTTTTACTATCAAAGTCTTAAAAAGACCTTACTAACTTAAAAATTACAGTTCTGCCTGGAAAATATGTTACCTCTTGGTACTAAAGGTATTTGCAGAATAGCAGCATTGGAAAGAAATGACAGAATGTTCCAGGTTTTAATATATGGAATTCATCAGTATAGCAATATCGAGTTTATAGTCTGTTTCCCTGAACAGTAAGCTCACTATTTTTATGCAGCCAGTGTTTTGACCATACTGTTAAGAAAAGAACAAATGAATTTATGAAGTAGAAAAATACAAATACTGAACCACAAGAACTGAGAGAATAACTCAGGGAGAAGTGGAGTCTACTTCATACCTACAGAAGGAGATAGATATAACAAGTCAAATTCAAGGGTATGTGTTCCAGAATTCTAAAGTTGTCTCTACTTTTTCATCTAGAAATTCAGTTTCTTCTTTACATTCTCTATATTATTATGTAGTGTTGCTGCATTCAACCAAGTATAAATTATGTTCCTCCCCACAGTTGGTTACATGTAGTAGTTGATGGAGATTTCAGTAATGAAGATTATGACAAGCAGTATATGAAGGTCACTAATCACATTGCAGTAAGTAAATAGTGTAGAATGACCAAAATATGCATAATACATTCATCCCTTTCAGTATCTCAGAGCAACAAGATGGAGGGGGGAAGAAAATGTCACCATCATCACTACGTATTGCAATGCAATGAAAGGTGACTGGTATTTCTTATAGAAATGTTGACTACTAAGACCATTTCCCAAGTTTTTCTTCACAATGTGGGGTGAAATCTGAACTTTTTAAAATTCAAGCCAACTATGCTTTTGTGAATCTACCGCTGCTTCTGACTTAAGTAGGTTTTAGGCCTTTTTTATACATGCCATATTAATTTGGCTATTTACTATCACAATGTGTGATCTGTTTCATAACCTTATATTTAGAAAATACTAATTTAACTTCTGTGTGTTATAATAATTACTGTAACTAAAGTCTTCAAGATGTTACTTAAAAGCAACCAGGCGAAATTGAGTAGCATATCTGCCACTGGGATTTCTGGTAGCCACAGCAAGAGCATACATAGAGCTGTAATTGTTAAAGTATTAACTGTCAGTTGCAAAACAATTCAGAAAGAGATTTTTTTTGCACAATATACAAAATGAAGGGAATTAGGCATAGCTGAGATTATTGTTAATGGAGTGTGAGATTGCTCAAATGTTTGCCCGCTCGCTGGGAATGGACCTTGGGTGACAAGACTTAAGATGAAACCTGCACGATTCACAGCCATATTCTTACATTAAATGGTCCATTTCCTTTGAGCCTAAAGAAGATGCCAATTTCTTATGCATTTTATTACAAAATGTGAAGTGTTTTTGTAATAATAAATGTAATATGGTCATGATTTGGTGTGCTGTTGAGAGGACAAAAACAGAGGCAGAAGAGTGGTTTTCCTATGTCACCCATGAGTGACAAACTCATGTTTTCAGAGGTCACTCCTCTATTTAATAGACCATTCCAGAGGAATGCTTATCACAAAAACCAGATAACAAATTTATCTGAATGCGCAAAGGGACTTAGCATATACGGGAAAGGGCTCGACAAGTTATGCTTAAGCAAATCTAGAAGACCTGTAGACATTCCTGAATTCAAAGCACCAATTAGTTCCATGTTTTCTCATCACAGCTTCTGCAAAACTGTTCTACCATGCATTTTACCCTGACAGCTGGGCTTAGGTTCAGGAATGGCACATAGCTAAAGGAGGGCCCTTTAAGAAGGTGAATGAAGGAAGGACTCCTTATGATCTCCTACAAAATCACCCTTAAAAGCTCTATGGTGATGGAGGCCTCAGTATATTAAAGGATGAAATAAGTAGAAGACAGTCCGTAAGTCGCCTCCACACTGTGAGCAAATATAGTTATTTCAGTTAAAGGAAAGAATCCAGATTTGAATGGCTGCATTAAGTAATTCTACGGCTAGAACAACCTGTTAATTCTGTTGTGGAAGATGATAACAAAACAGTTCAATAGATTAATTTTCTTGGAGATTTTGCAGCATAGAGGAAAGGCATTCCTGATCCTCCAGGAGAGAGAAAGCTGAAACAAGCAGAAAAAAAAAAGGCAGCATCAGGCAAGACCTGGCCTCTGCATCCCAGCTGCCTCTACAGCTTTACAAATCTCTCCCCTGATACCCTACCTCCTGGGTGACAGCGCTACCATCCCTCCTTCAAAGCAGATGCTGACATAGCTCAGGACCTATATTCACTCCTAATCAGTGTGATCTTTCCTATACTCTTGGGTAAGCAGTAATCATGAACTATTTCATGTTAAAAAGATGGTGAACAGGCACTTCCTTTTGATCATGAGCTGAAACCCCTTTGAGAAGTAGGATCTAGAGCTAAAAAACATGATTTTTTCTTCCAGTTAAAGTAAACCTACAGTAAGAAAGCAAGCCCTCCAAAGAATTTATATACAAGAGGGGAAGTGTATTTACTAAATGGGTTATTTAGACCTAACTGGAATTCCAAACTAGCTTTTTTTTTTAATTATTTCAATGTATATTTAACAATACTGTCAAGATACATGTTCCATTAGTTCTAATGGGAATGAATGCTTCACAACAGAACAGGAGTCTCACTTTACAATGTATCCTCTGATGATAGTCAATATTGCATGTACTTGAACTATAAAACACTAAAATTAATAGTGTTTTTATGGAATTATTGCATATTCTTTTTTTTTCGGTATATGATATTATCGTAGTAAGAATACCGTATATGAAACAGTGCTTTGAGCTATACAGAGTTATATCTATGCGGCATATTGAAGGTGTCACGTCATACAGAGGTGAACAGGAGCTGGATTACCAGGTCTATTTGTTGACTAACAGATGCAATGACAGGCTGCTTGCAACAGTCAGTGAAGAGCCATCCATCGTGTTCTCAACAGAAGTTGTTCAAGTTTTCGTAATACAAGGTGAGGGAAATGCATACCCATGTCTACACTTTGTTTTGTGTCTTAGCACAGCAAGATGGAGATGTGGTCTTTGAAAGTTACAGTTGATTATCTGCTTGATATCAGTAATAGCTGTTCAGTCTAAAATCCAGAATTATTCAGGTGGGGTAAAAGGAAGAATCCAGTTCGTTGTCTTTCCTTCTATTTCTCAGAAATACAAACTCAGGTTTAAATTATCTAGAGATAGGTTTGCATCGTGCTCTAGCACAGAAACCACTTTTCCCAAGGATGAATTACGTATATTTTGTCACTCTGTTGGCTGATGCTGCAATGTTTAATTCATTTGTTTGATTGCAGTTTGAGGTGGTGTGCCAGTACAGAGCTATTTGCTTTAGGGGCAAGGTGACTGCAGGCAGGATGTGGCATGATTAGGTACTTGTAAGCAGCACTGATGAGTAAAAACATAAACGTGGAGACAAGAGGCTCTTGAAGATAATGATCACAGAGGGTGGGATTTAGAAAGCTGACCAAATAACACTGAAGTTCTATAAAGTACTTTTGACATTGCCAGTGATTGGAACTTGCTGCAGTTATCAGTACATGAGAAAACTGTGAGCAGAACTTGCTGCCCTGCTCTTTAATTTAGCACCTGATTATTCTCAGCTACATAAACAAGACTGAGACTGAACAGAGTCTGAATCATTATTTTTCCAAACACATCAGAGGGGTAGTTGTCTGTTTTCTGAAGACATTCAAGCAATCGTCATTTATTCTCCATCCCCAGTGCAGCTAGTGAAGTATGCTCCCACCTCGAGGCATACATTACAGGTTTCTTTCCATGTTAGTGCCCAAAGAACTTGAGTGGTTATTATGTTCTTCAACACGAAAGCAGAGCTCTGTAAATTATCACCGCTGTAACCAAAAGGTCAATTTTTGGCTCCATGGAGACTGATTTTGACCTTGACTTCACAGAAATCAAAAGCTGCTACTTTATTGTTGTCATCCACTCAACACCACAAAGTTGTGTCAAGATCTCTATGGGACTGGGGAGCAGTTTTGCTGCCAGCCTTGGGGGCTATTTCTCCGCCACAGTTCATTGCCCTCATCATGAGGGTGGCACAAGAGCCACAGATAATCTCTTCAACTGCCTCAGATAACCCCGACAAGGAACTTGTCAGAGCTATGTGTTATGCTTTCAATTGGTCAGATCTTGTTCTCCACTTTGACTGCAGTCCCAGAAAGAGCTTGAAGCCAGCCAGAAAACAAAGTTGGGCTCTACAGTTGAATGCATTGGTTTAATAGCTGCTATGCTTATAGTACCCTGAACTATTCCAGTGGTCAGCAGATACTTCAGTCTTCCTGGGCATTGTACTTTGCACAAGATGACATTCAAAAAAAACCTCAAATGGAAACAATGTATTCCAAGCACTGAAAACAAATTAAGTAGACAATACATTGGAAAATAAATCCAAACACAGCTGGGCCTTCCTTTTGTATGCTGGTATTCCTTCCTGATTTACTAACATTGCT
This sequence comes from Melopsittacus undulatus, assembly GCF_012275295.1. Lineage (NCBI taxonomy): Eukaryota > Metazoa > Chordata > Aves > Psittaciformes > Psittaculidae > Melopsittacus > Melopsittacus undulatus. The sequence continues at coordinate 7,617,715 of NC_047536.1, forward strand.
CTATTTGAACTCAGACCATTTAGGGAACACCTGTACATTTTCTGTTGCATTTAAAAAAACTAACCAAACAATCAAAACCCCACAGCAAATAAAAAAACCCACCAAAAATGGACAAATGTAAATCCCTAGTCTGCAGGCAGGCCAATAGAGCTTGTTTAGAACCAGCTGGTTTCAACAGAAATCTAATTAAAGCCTTTCTTGTTTTGTTAATACTTCTGAAGAACTTTGTCAGCAACTGCTACCATCTACATGTGCTCAGTCTGAAGCGTTTCTCTTTCATAATGTTTAGGCAGCTTGAAACCAGTAATGTCATGGTCTAAATCAAGATCTGAAGAGGAAAGCAGGTTCTTCATTCTGTTACTGTGTACATAGGACAGGAGAGGGACTGATAAGTACCATACCAGGAATGCATCATAATAGTAAAGGAAGAACTTGTCCAAGACCTTCTGGAAGTTTCCAAACAAGTTTCTTAAACGACTGTTAGGCATTGTTGAGAGGTCACACAAAGTTTGAAATGTCTATCTAACATGTTTTATAAGTAAAACTAGTTAGGTATGAGTCCCTGTGTGCTCTCAGTTAAGTGCCGAAAACTGTGAAGAATGGCCCCACACTTTGTAGTAGGCTAAAATGATTTTGTTTTTAATCTTCTTTCAAGTGGAGGTAATGCTGTAAAGATTCAAATAAGATTTCTCCAAAATTTTGAATGTATATAAATTATGGGAATCTGTTCTTAAGATCCATTGCTGCTTTTTATAATCTTCAATTTCACAGTAAGGAGGGAATAGAGTCCAGAGACATCAAAGAGCCAGAATTGTGCTTGCAGCTATTAGTTCTCAGATAAAAAAAACCAACCCAAAGCTAAAATTTGCAGGTCAAAGGAATGTAACTCTCCAGCACTTTTTGAGAAAGGAGTCCAAGCACACACCAAATCAATATTTTAAATCCTACTACTGATTCAGAATGCAGCTTATTTAAAAGGAATGTTCTGGCAGCATGTGTGCATTTGACTTGTATTCATTTAAAATTTAGACTGATTTGCAGTTTTGTGAGATTACTCCACATTTGGTTGTGATATATTTTCACAGAAATGTACAACACTTGAGAATCTCAATGGAGAATCTGATCTCTTTGCAGTAAGGAGTTACAGACAATCCACATCAGCTGTTTGTCCTCCCAGGACTTTATTAACAACAACAAATGAAACTGTGAGAAATGAGATTAGTGGGGTTTGCTTGAAAAGGACCTGCTTATTGGACTCGCAAAGGTTCATCCGCAATCCATCACTGAAATAAAGCTTTACTTCTACTGTATAGAAATACATCACAATAATGGTAGGGATCCAGAGCAAGCTCATATGCTGTGATAAATGACAAGACTTCCATGGTGTTCAAAGCATTATCAGAATCCATTTCATACCTCATCTGTTATTATAAGCATAAAATGTGCAAATGTTCTTCACTGCTGTAAATGTCAGCATGCTGGGGGCAAATACTTTGATTTTCTATCAGCAAATAATGTTAAATTATATAGTGTTTAATCATGCTTAGTGAGAGTGATGAACTTTAAAGAACGAGTTGCTTTCAAATCACTCCATCTTCAGTTCTCCTGGAAATGGACATCATCATTTATAAAATCCTGAAGAAACCTTCCCCAGCCTGGAGGCTTCATGGTGGTTCAGGGCTGATGGTAGAGTGCTAAAATACAAAACTATTTAGACATCAAAATTCTTTTGATTGAGGAAACCAGGTATTTGAGCATAGAATTTGAAAGTTAACTTTGAAAATCAGAACCCTCATATAAAATTATAGAATCATAGGATAGTTAGCGTTGGAAAGGACCTTAAGATCATCTAGTTCCAACCCCCCTGCCATGGGCAGGAACACCTCACACTAAACCATGTCACCCAAGGCTCTGTCTTACCTGGCCTCGAACAACCTCCCTGGGCAACCCATTCCAGTACCTCATCACCCTTACAGTAAAGTATTTCTTCCTTAGATCCAATCTAAACCTCTCCTTTTTAAGTTTTAACCCATTACCCCTTGTCCTGTCATTACAGTCCCTAATGAAGACACCATCCCCAGCATCCCTATAGCCCCCCCTTTGAGATACTAGAAGGCTGCTATGAGGTCTCCAGGCAGTTTTCTCTTCTCTAGGCTGAACAGCTCCAACTTTCTCAACCTGTCTTCATATGGGAGGTGCCCCAGTCCCCTGAGCATCCTCATGGCCTCCTCTGGACTTGTTCCAACAGTTCCATGTCTTTTTTCATGTTGAGGACACCAGAACTGCACACAATACGCCAGGTGAGGTCTGACGAGAGCAGAGTAGAGGGGCAGGATCACCTCCTTTGACCTGCTGGTCACACTCCTTTTGATGCAGCCCAGGATACAGTTGGCTTTCTGGGCTGCATGTGCACACTGAAGCCGGCTCATGTTCATTTTCTCATCATCCAACACCCACAAGTCCTTCTCCGCAAGGCTGCTCTGAATCTCTTCTCTGCCCAACCTGTAGCTGTGCCTGGGATTGCTCTGACCCAGGTATAGAACCTTGCACTTGGCATGGTTAAATTTCATGAGGTTGGCATCAGCCCACCTCACAAGCGTGTCAAGGTGCCTCTGGATGGCATTCCTTCCCTCCAGCGTATCAACCAAACCACAGCTTGCTGTCATCGGCAAACTTGCTGAGGGTGCACTCAATCCCACTGTCCGTGTCACTGACAAAAATGGATTATTCTGGCAGGTTTTAGGCCACTGAAGTTCTTTGCATTTATAGAAGAGTACATTACCTGGTATGACACAACAACAAAACTGTTAATTTCTAAATAAAACGGTTGCATTTAGCAGAGCATATTTTAAGTACTTGGAAGGTAGGAGTGATCCACTCCTGGAGTCTGTGTTTTTATACGTGTGGAGAATCTCACTTACACTCTTTCTGAAAGGAAAGGTGCAGGTAAAGGTATAGATGCAATATAGGGAGGAGACTTTCACAGGCAATAGGAGAATATAAATCTTCAAATCCTAAAGACATAGTGAAAGGTAATACTGCTAGTATCTTAGCAACCAGAGAAACTTAAAGACAAGCTGTACAGGGAAATCAGCTATAACCTGTCTTTAAGAGTTCTCTTTGGTTTACACATATGTGTTTCTGAAACTGGGGTTTTAATCACAGCATTTGAAAATACAGATTTTTTTGTTGAAGGGCTTCATCATCTTTGGTTTCTGCTGAGGAGAGCTACATTTTAATATTTGGAGCTGTAATTGCTAATTTATTAGAGCAATTTCATTAGCACATACTAGACCTGAAGGGCTGCTTGTGAGAGACAATAGAATTCTCTTGTGAAAGGAAACCCCTCTGGGGTCCATGGCAGATCCTCTGCTGCATTCAGTGGCACAGAGACAGATCCTGCATATACCGAGAAATAGGAAAATCTGGTATTCTTGCTTGTTTTCTAATTAAATTGGCTTTAGCGCTTTCACTACAGCCTAGAGTTTCCGGATTTCTATATTAACTCAGTATAAAGAAATAGATTTTTTTTTTCTAAATCAAATGAAATGGAAATATAATATTCCATGGCAGTTGTGTGGCTTATATCAAAAGTTTTATCATGATACAGAATTAATATGAGATCTGTCTGTTTTTAAAACAGCTACTTTCCATACAGTGCTTTTGGTATAAAATAGGAGAAACTTTGGAGTTTGTGGAGTTAGTCAAATACTAAAATAATAGGTGCATATAAATGTAAGTACATTAAAGCTTCATATTCATTTTGTTGCTCTTTTATTATAAGAGTTTCAGCACCTACTGCTTGCTATTATTCCTGTCATCATTAACCTTCATGATAATACCACAAACATCAAAAGTCTGGAAAGTATTTTGTCAGAAGTATGTCCTTAGATATGCCCTATTTGTTGCATGTAATGTTTTAAACTCGTACTGGAAAGCTACAATCACCTAATAAAACAGGAAATAGGTTGAAGTGCAAATTAGTTGCATTTGATGAAAAACAGATAGTCAAAGTCAATGTTTCACAGGCCAATCTCTGCTTTTCAATTTATTTAAATATGCCATTCAGTGATACATGAAAATCCTTTTTATAGGAAACTATTCAGAATCCCCCAAATGCTCACATTCAATAAATGTTTTGTCTACTTAATATTGTTTATTTTGCTCTAATCAATTGTCTGTCAGCATTGAAAAAACTGTTTCGGCTCACAAAAGGCAAAACAGAATTTATTGTAAAAATGGTGTAATTAGTTCATGTATATTTCGTTCTTTGTTAAGCCACTAATAGTTCAACTCTGTTAAATAACCATATATTTGGGAAGAGGAAAGTTAACAATTTGCCTGTATTTCTGAAAAAAGAAATTGTACATAAGTGGTTTCAACTTTCAGTAAGATTTCAGCATGGTGTATTGAAACTGTCTGCCTGGAACCAACAGAAAGGTCTTACAGGGCTTGTTATTTTCTGAACATCCATTCCCCTCCAGGCCTTTTGGGGCTTTTTGTTTTGTTACCTGACTTGGAGCTGACTCGAGGGCATTTTTTAATTAGTATCCTGAGGTTAAGAAGTCACTTGCTCACTACCCCGCCTTTCCCAAGCCAGCCCTAAGGATGTTCTTCGCTCTGCGCAGAGGTTCCAGGGTCAGAAAGATGCAGGTGCCAGCAGCAAAATGGATAATGTGCTGCTAAAACAAAGAAAACAGACATTGAGAAGTGTGTATTTTTCTAAACTTGTGCAACAGATGGTTTAATAGTCTGTCCCCTGCAACAGCATTCTTAAACACATAATACATAAATACCCTAAAAAAGCAAGGAAAGGCTGCCTCACTGGCTGGTGTCCCCCAAAGGGGTACGGACCTGAGTAGCTCTCTGTAGGAAAACAAACAGGTTGCTTCAGGGTTCATCAGTTGCAGGTGCTGCGCAGTGATGCTACCTGAGCTAAATGCTTTTCAGGAGGTGTGGAACAGTCTCTCTGGTTGCCTTCCCAGTCTGTAAGTGGATATAATAACCCTTTGCCCTACCTGGTACAAGTGGTATGGCAATAAGTCTGTCTTAAGTCATTAGAGGCTGGGACGCTGGCAAAAGTTGGGGAGTCAAAAGAGGGTAAGAAATAGTGGTGCCAAATGTTGAGAGAACCCAGATCAGATTCCTCAGGAAAAATCCCTGCTATTGTATGGTGGCTCCTTGTAACCTTAAGAGAATTAACAGCAATTGTTTCCAAGGGAAATCTGAACAGTTTCACAAAGTGCAAGTTTTAAACATCATTATTTTCAATAGTTAACACCTCAGAAAATAAACTGGAATTAGCCTCTTGTACAAGTACAAATGTTTATCATCGCTGCTTCATGTCTTGCCAGTCTAACACCTGACATCCATGGCGTTCAAATTCCTTTAAGCTTGCCAGTCAATATTAACAAGACACTAAATACTCAGATTGCACCTGTCCATTAGAGTAAATTGACTAGTTTATTGTCTTCGCAGTCTTTTGAAGAGTGATAAGCACCAGCTTTGAACAACTTATTGGAGAAGATTTCTTGATTATAGCCTTTGAATCCATTCTAGGAGGTAGCTGACAGCTGTCCTTCCTGGTTTGGAAACAATCAAATTAGACTCACTGCTAAAGGATGATACTATTAAGAACAAGCTTATGTGGTGCAACAGAAGATGATGCCTTGATCCCTTTATTCAAACTGTAAGGCAAAGATTGGCAAGAGAAATTAGTAGGAGAGATAAATGCTTTGTTAATCCTCAGAGACCTGTTAACAGCAGAGAGTGACCTGCTCAGTATTACCTGGGATGTTCTTAATATAAAAGACAAGGTTTCATTTTTAATAATTCCACTCAGGGCAACAGGTGATTAAGCAAGAGGTGTAATTCAAACGAGTGTGCTGATGTGGCATCCTTGCAGATGCTCCTCTCTCTTTGTCCTGTAGTTCAGGTATTAAGTAGTGTGTGTTTAGGGTGAGAATCTCAGCCCTAACATGCAAGGTCTTTCTCTGATGCGAATGGCTATGAAAAAACATGCCAAATAATTAAGGTTTTGTAAAACAAAGATAAATATTCCCCATCCTGCATAAAGAGGTTGGATATCACCAAATAAATGTAAAATAAGACATGCTGAGCCCATGGTACGGTTTCTCTGGACTCATACTCAGCCAAACCCTCTCCATGAGCACTGATGGAGCCCTGCTGCTTCCTGAGCCAGGACCTGCCAGAGGTGAGGGAAAACTGGATAGATATGTCAAAGATGAGCCCATAGTGGCCATAAACAAGGGATTCCAGCTTTGCACCTTGCTCTGAATTTTTACAGATTTCTCTTTCTAGGTCACTGTTCCTTGCACAGACGCAGCCCAGCTTTATATAAGCTTTGTGAAATCAGGTCTCTCCTCATTAATTTTTCACTTGCAGTCCCTATCTATTTCTTTTTCTTTTGCCTACTGACTCTTCTGCTTGGATGTTTTCCTTCTGTTTCTTATTTCTGAAGGAGGTATCTAGACATGAAAAGCAAGAACAGAACACAGCTGAGCTAATTAGCAGCTGCTTTAAGGTATTGTTTACCCTGCAGAGGAACACATCTCGAATCAATGCCAATTTGGATCACAAAAATATTGCTAGAGAGAGCCAGGCCAAAGCCTTGAAAGCCCTTTGACAGCCCCTTTTCAAACTCACAATTTTGCTGCAGATAAACCCCACTGAGAGACATTTCCCAGCTCTATAGGTTCCTGCCTACAGGGAAATTGTTAGAAACATGTTTCTCACCAGTTCAGTGTAAGTGGAAACACCCTGTGAACACTTTGAGTCAATGTAGAGTCGTTACTATTTCAAAACAGGGAGAAAAGAAGCAGGAAATGTTTGTTTTAAGGGAAAAAAAAGAAAAAATAAAATTATGTGAACAAATAAGAGGGTGTTTGGGTCTTTTCACCCACTTTATAATATGGCTCCAGCTACTGGGAAGGGGTCAGGAAAAAAAAACATGTTTTTTTCTGATGGACCCATATTGTCAGGATTGAAGAATTGAGGCTCTGCCCTGGGTTCCCAAGCACATGCATACTCACATAGGTTTCTGGTTTGTATGCAGGGCCTTGCCTCCACTGTATGTGTGCTTTTTTTAACTAGTCTTCCTGAGTATGAAGGGGTGTTACAAAGATAATGCACTCTTCCCATCAGCTGTACTCAGTGGAGGCAGGGAAACAGGAATTAGCTACATCTTTGATAAATGGAGTTCAGGTTAGAAATTGTGAAAATGTTTCTTTCCTGGATCAGTCTGTGAATATTGTTGCTCATGCAAATATATGAATTGCTCTGATTTCACATGGAAAGATTTGCGTTGACTTTTTGAACTAGTTTAGTTATGAATTATATCGTAACTGGTGAAAGTATAATTTGAGCTTGCTTGAAGTTCATAACAAACCTACAATGATTGATTTGCAAAAAAAAAGATAGAAGCCTCTGTCAAACAAAAGCAGGATGTTTGCTTGAAGTCACTGCATCAACAGTATGAGCTCTCATTTGTTCATCAGGCTGAGATGACGGTGTCACCTAGCAACTTTTGAAGGGCATTCAGACTTGACAGTGCTGAACTCTATAAAAAAGACTATAAATAAATTAATTTACAAATTAATACTTTTTATGAGTGTCAAAAGCATCACATTTGACATTAAAAAAATAATACCGTAGAGGTGGAAAGGAACCAAAAAGTCGTTTTCATCCTGGCAGTTATGTAGTGAGAGGGTTTAAACTGAGTAGTCATTAAATACTGTAACCCTGGGAAGCAAAGGTGTGCATTTCCAACATCCCTACTTTGAAATATATACATGCATACCCATAAGGTTTATATATATATCTGTATGCATCTTGAGACAAGGAGGCACAAAAGCATAAAATGTAATCAGTTCTAAGTAATGTTAAGCTTGATGGCTTTGTAATGGAAAATAACTGTGGTGCCTGAAGGTAGTTGACATAGTTTCAGGTCCTTAGGACCTTAGTACAAAAGGTGTAAGAAAAGTAGAATGGAAAAACAGGACCTGGGGATGGGGAGTATCTGGGACTAGCTGATGGCCAGGATGGGAGCACTTAAACTAACTAATAAGTAGAAGGACAGGATGATTACTATGTATGTAATGTTAATTAAGCTGGGAAAAGTAAACGACCTCAAAGACCACCATCACATTTTTGTATGCATGTGGGAAACTTTCTGCAAAATTATGTAATATGCCCAGTGACCATACAAGGATGGCCTGTACAGCAATACGGGGACACACTTTAGGAGGAGGTATCTCCCGTGTCTCCCAGTGCCTCAATAAAGAATACCTGCTTGTCAACTTGAAACTCTGTTGGCGAGTTTGTTCCTGGAGTTTTCTCCGAATCAGTCTATCTATGTATATTATTTTAGGTGAGTTGAAGGTTTTTCCAGGTGCTTATGTTAACAGGGAATAAAGATTAATCTGTTTGCCCATATTATTGAATACCTCCTAGTATGTACAATTCCTTATTCTTCAGTCAGTTCATAACTCTCTGCTTCTCTCCCAGCCCACCTGAAGATCAAAGCATGAAGCACCATAGTGGTTTGTAGTGTCACAATCCTGTGACTTCCCATAGACTTCCTGCTGCCAGAGCTGCCCAATGGAGCAGATAATTCTCTGCATATGGAAGAGCTCAGCCAAAATGAACAGTCCTGTTGGCCAGCAAAACTTAGTGTGATTTTGGCTGATGGATCAACTGTAGTGAGGATCAGGTTCAACCAGTCTCTATGGCCTATGAAGTAAAATTGTGAAAAAGCAGAATTAACAAAAGCCAAATTAGGTCTAATAATTTGCAAGGGGGAGTCTTGAGTAGTCCAACATCATAGAGGCAGAGCCTAAGGTGTCCTTTGCACAGCTGAGAAGACAAAGTGTCCCTCATCGTGGATTTGAATTACTAAAAGCTTTCACAGAGGGAAAAAAATGTAGACTGTGAATTTCCTAAGACTGAATTTCCTAAGACTGATCAGACATGCAATATATCAGTGCATTTGCTAAAATAAGGGAAATAGAAAATATTCTAGAAATATTCTAGAAATAAAAATATTCTAGAAAGGGACAAGTGGGTACATATTGCATTGCCTGGCTATTTGTACAGTTGCTCTTTATCTACATGGCCTCTGTGGGTGCATTAGTTGGTCCCTGAACATGTGCTTACTGCTGCAGTCCCTGGTTGTCTCTGAGTTTACACTTGCAGTCGTTCATCACTCTCCAGGTCACACAAAGGGACTTCACCAGGGTGGGGGAAAGAATAGGTGCTAATGGGATCTGTCTGCAGACTTGTCTTAACAGGCTAGTCCAAAATAGATCTGAGAAGTCTAACAGGGCTTTAAATCAACTCTGAAGCTGGAAAAGAGGAATCAGTTTGAGTGTTTAAAAAACAACAACGAAAAAGACATTCATAGCAGTGAGTGTGGAAAAAAAACATTTTACAGGCATTAATTAATGGCTCTGCCCCAAAGCATTTGCTTTCTGCTTTCCTCCTGTGTCTTGTGATCCTTGGGCTTAACCTGCATTGTAACTGGGAATCAGCAGGGGGGATACCTGGCAGCTCAAAAGCAGCATAGCTCTGCTGGACTTAGCAGGACCCATCATGTCTACCCTGTATGGGCACAAGCAATACCTCTGCTGCCTTTCCCCCCAACCCCCTACAAACATATCTCTATCTGGTAGAGGGCAAAATCTCCTACATGCTCCTTTCTCTGTCATGGTGCTGTCATAGTGCTGGTTAGCGCATGAAGAGGGGGCAGGTTAACCAGGCAGGGTAGCCAGCTGCCTACACACCAAAAACCAGATAAGTGTCAGTTTTATTTATGTTAGATGTAATTTCTTGAATCCTCATGGATATTTTGTACACCTAAGGGCCAGGGCAAATGTTGTTGATTATTTTTGTACCAACCAACTTCTTCTCTATACATTGATAAATACAGGTCCCAGTTACACGGTTTCCCTTCCCACCTGAACGTAAGAGGAAGACTCCCAGTTTCCTGGACAAAGCTGCCAGCAGCAACAACCAGAAAGCCTGTGCCTAGCTGACTACACAGTGAGGTACCTCCATGAGCTGGTGTGCACCAGGTGGGAATGGAGATGTCTGGAAGGCAAAGCAACTCCAATGTATCTTTATCTCCAGGTGCTGTGTATGCAGTGGCAACAGAAAAATCAGCTTTTGTCCTGTACAAAGATATGCTGCTAGCTTAAGTAGACTTGGGAACTCAACTCTCAGAGCTGAAGAAAGAGCTCATAGCTGAGGTTAAAAGCTCAGAGAGGAGACAAAGACCAGTTGGGTATCTCTGGATTAAAGGGGTAGAAGAGGCAGTATTAATGAGTCTTTCCAAAACAGACTTGCTATTGACGTGTTCCCACTTCTACTCACTAAAAGCAGGGCCACACTTGTAGGCATCTAGTGGCTCACATCAATTCATGATGCCATTAATCCTGCAGTAGTGGCTCCCTTGTACCTCTCCTAAATCCATCATCTAAGATTACACATAGGTGGTCTGAAGGGTCCCATCTGTAAGCTTACTCACAGTGTCTCTGTTAACAGGCTGACATTGCATTTCCATCTGGAGTTACTGATGCTGAGCTGGAGTTGCAGTCAGGTAACAGCTGCAGAGGAAAGTCACCATTGAAATTCCCCAGAGAAGGAGTTTCTCCTTCCAGCTATTCCTGCTCTTACACACACTCCTGTTTGATCCACCTCTGGGCAAAGACACACAGGCTGATTTAGCTGCCAATGACGGCAATCAAGGTCATCCTTGACTATTTTTATACATCCTTTGGGCTATGTACGCTGTAAGCTATTTATAACCCACACAGAGGTATTCCTCTGCTTAATCAGTCTCCTGAGGGTGTGAGTCACACCGCAGATGGGTCAAGCTCCTACCAGACACCAGACAATGAACAGCTACTCTGGTTTCTGTGTCCACCTCCTGCCCATGCACTTTGATGCTAACGGTCTTCTGGAAGCACTCCATCTCCCAGGACATGCATCCACCACTGGGGTTTAACACCAGGACAGTGGAGGGAACTTTTAATGCATTGGATGAAGAGATGGAGAGAGGAACTGAATTCAACACCAGCTCAAAAGAACAATGCACACAGCTCTGCACTGTGAGCAATCCTTTTTGTCCTTGCAGAGAAGACTCCCACTGTGTTCAGCCTTAGGTAGCTTCAGGGTATGAAAAGCTGTGGTAAAATAGTATTTTATGCCAGGGAGGTATTTCTTCTTCAGCAACTATCTTCACCATGTACCATAAGGTGCAGAAGTCTGTTCCTTGTGCCACACAGAGCAGTGACTGTGATCCCCTGAAGTCTTGTTTCACTCAAACCTTGTTGATTCAACAACCACCCATCGGACACTTCTGCAATCTAACGTCCTAAAATTGAGTTCTACTGAAGTGTCAGCCTGTACTATACAGACCCCACATACAGTGAAAGGAACCCTCACCAGTTCATCCCATAGCACATTTTCCCTGGAGTTCTGTAATGGAATAAGAAAAACACTTTCAAGACAAGAAATTATATTGACTTCTCTTACTCCAAATTAGCTTAGCATTTTAATATTGTTTAATTAGCTACTTGCAGGGGGTTTGTAGACCACTTTATAATGCTGGGAAAGTATTTTATATTTTATGTATTTTATAATACTGTACATACAAATAATAAATTGTACAACACAGATGTTGCCACTAATTGTAATATTTTAAGTGAAGAGGAAAACAGTCTGCTTAGCATTTAATTAGGCTTATGCCAAACAGAAACAACAATAAAAATTTACTTGTCTTTTAAGTAAATATCATCTGCAATATATTTCTGTACAACAATCTAGTGCAAAGGGATATCTGTGGCTTGCTATACTCCTGTATTATCTTCTTTATGGTATGAAGCCTGTTGGTACAGTGAGGGTAAATCAGCAGTAGTGGTTGTATTGCAGCTTGGCTATAGCATGAAGCATGACCCCACCTGTTTCAGTCAACCTCACAGACATATTTTGTGTTAGAGGTATCCTTGACCTGTTATCAGGACTACACAGTGAATGTCTGTCTGCAACCCCTGTCTGTATGTCATTGGGCACTGCAGGACAAGCAGAGAGACTGGCACACCATGAGCCAGAGAGAGAACTGCAATAATGACTTGCTGAACCATGCACACACAAATTTTATCATTATTTAAGTGGTATGAAAGCAGTAAACAACTGCAGGAAGCAAGCCAAAAGCACCCATTGCCACTTTACAGCTAGCATTTTTTAACGTGCTGCACAACCATGCAGTTTCTTCCTTTCGTAAAAAGATAAGTCCAAGTGAAATAACCCCTAATACTAGCTAATTTATTTTCCCATTCCATGTTTTGCACTTCCAAAGCACAAAAAGTACCAATGTAAATGCCTAATGCCCGGGGAATCAGGCCACATTTGTCACTGTTTACTGATGTACAATTTGCATGTACAAGTTTACTTCCAGCAGCAGGGCTACAATGCATGTAAAGTAGGAGGCTTAGTTCCACATCAGACCATTGTGAGCTATTTATGCCCTGGGACCACTTGTGAGAGTTATTTATGCCCCGGGACCAGTGCCTGGCAGACAGGCATCACTGCTGGGAGGAGGGTGAGCCAGCTCCTGGGCTGGGCCAGCATCAAGCTGCATTAATGCAGCTCAGCCCAAGGGCAAAAAAGCAGGACCCATGAGGCAGCCAAACAGCCTCAGTTGCAGAGGGTGTTTTAAGCCTCTCAGAAACATCTATTGCACAAGACGCTGCTGCAGTACCACCATCTTTGCAGGCTGAGATCCTTCACTGATGTAATTCCCCTTTGCCCTCACCACCCAGTCAGACAGGCACTGACACCCCCTACTTTAATGGGTTAATATGAATTGTACTTCTCAAAATTGAAAGTGCTGTAAATGAGCCTCCTCAACTTGCTCTCTCCTTTGCAATGCAACAGGAGAGAAGAAATAATGAGAAAATCACCTACCACTGCTTTTTTCTTTCAAATGGGGAGGTTTATATTTAAACCCTCTGCTCCTTCCAGGCTGATATTAATATATACCCAAAGCCTAAAAAGCTAAAGGCATGCCTGAAGCCACCATCAGCTGGTGACAAACTGATGGGCTCTGTGTTCCCATGTGTGAGTGCTGGATGATATGAGGAAGGGAAGCAAAGTAGCTGACATCATACCCTCTATTTGTAGTTGTAATACTGGTTCATCTCCAAATCAAGCAGAATCAAAATCTGCTTGAAAATATATATATACAATTGTTTATTTAACCTTTTACTTCCTTTTCTCCTTAGTTCTTCTTGGAGAATGGGAGTGGAGGGGATGGGAGGAAATTACAAACTGAGGGGCTTCTTGTGCTCTCACACAGAGTAAATAATCTGTTTTAATCAACTCCCTGTGAAATCTTGGGGGGTTGCAATGCTTGGGAACACTGAGCTTGCACTCATCATGGCTGACCCACACATGGATATCAAAAGGACCATGACCAGCAGGTTGAAGGAGGTAATCCTGCCCCTCTACTCTGCTCTCATCAGACCTCACTTGGAGTATTGTGTGCAGTTCTGGTGCCCTCAACATAAAAAGGACATGGAGCTGTTAGAACAAGTCCAGAAGAGGGCCACGAGGACGATCAGGGGCTGGAGCACCTCCTGTATGAAGATAGGCTGAGAAAATTGGGGCTGTTCAGCCTGGAGAAGAGAAGGCTGCGTGGAGACCTCATAGCAGCCTTCCAATATCTGAAGGGGGCCTACAGGGATGCCAGGGATGGATTCTTCATTAAGAACTGTAGTGATAGGACAGGGGGTAACAGGTTAAAATTTAAACAAGGGGGGGTTAGATTGGATATAAGAAGAAATTCTTTACGGTTAGGGTGGTGAGGTACTGGAATGTGTTGCCCAGGGAGGTTGTGAATGCTCCATCCCTGTCAGTGTTCAAGGCCAGGTTGGACAGAGCCTTGGGTGATATGGTTTAGTGTGAGGTGTTCCTGCCCATGGCAGGGGGGTTGGAACTGGATGATCTGAAGGTCCTTTCCAACCCTAACTATTCTATGATTCTATGATTTCTCCTCCCCATAAGGAATTCCCCCCACCTCCAAGACACTTGTGTCTCCCTGCCAAGCCCAGGCACCCAACCAGCCTGGTGCTGATGCAAGGTGTTACATGTGGAGCCACTTGATCTGGGGGTGAGCTCCAGCCTGGGGACCTGGGTGCCCAGCTTTCGGTGTCATACACCCAATATCAGCTTCTCCTGGGGGCCAGCCCTCCTGAACTGCCACACAGAGACCTGCACACAAAATAATTAGCTTACAGACACTTTCTTTTAAGAATTCCCATAGCATCCCAAGTAGCCCTGCTTTCTCATCTTATTAATTTTGCTCTGGTTAAATGAAAGCTGATAAAATAAAAACTGCTGTAAAACCAGAGAAAATTGGGTTATGTAACTCCTTTTTTATTTATTTAGCATGATACCAAAGTTGTTTCTTATCATTCTTCAGGTACATTGTGCTCGGGGATAAATTAAACTGTCTATTCAACAAAGAGGAGCTGTTTTTTCCACTGCTACTTTTCTCTCTCTTTCTCAATTCTCACTCTATTATTAGGGGGAAAAAAAAATAACCAGCTTAGCTGAAGCCAGAGGAGCCCTTCCAGCTTTGCGCATTCACACCGTGCCTTTAACTCGAGTAATCCAAGTGTTCCATCTATCGGTCTCTGGCCGATACAGCAAGCATCAAAGTCAAAAGTACAATGATGTTTTTCTTTACATAATTACTTGCTGATGTTGACAAATGGAGTGACAGCTGTGCCCTTTTTAGGGCAAGATTTGTGCAGAAATCAAAGTCACGTAAATAATTTCCCTGGCTGATTTTTCCCCTTTCCTCATCCTCCCTGCTCTGTGCCCACAGCCCGGCTGTGTGCCGAGCTCTAGGGAGCATCCATGCGGCTGGAGACACAGATGGGCCCCACTCCCCCAGGTGCCAAATCCTGGTCCCGACAGTTTCTGCCATGTCTTAGATTTGCTTCCACTGGAAATAGGATTTGGGTTTTTATACACTGAGATGAGAAGAGCCAGCAGAGTCCTCTATACCCCCTGAGAAGGGGGGAAAGAAGAAGGAGGAGAAAAAGACAGAGCTACCTGTTGGGAAATACAGCAGAGCCATAGGGTTCAATGGGTTACTGCCCCTTCCAGATTTACCTCTTGCAGGGCTGAGTGAGCAGCATCTGGCTTTCATCTGCAGGCAAAGCTCAGTGCTCACACAGGACTGGGTATCTCCTGGAAGCATCCAGCAAGGTGAAACAGGTACTGGAGGAGAGCAGGGCTCGAGGTACAGTCAAGAGGTCACTTTACTGCTCTTCCCTGCCCTCCCTGCTCTGCTTCTCGTGGTCCTGACACACTCCTAGAGCCTGTCAGTCCCTGGCAACACATGAAAAGCACAAAAAAAACCTAATAAAATCCAGTTCTGCTTTTTAAAGGGTTCAGTCAGTGGGACAGGTCTTCCGGCAATCACATTGTGTTTCGGGGGATGGCAATGGCATAGGTGGAGGGGACTTGATCAAGGTCATCAACCCAGCAGTTATTGGTGGTACTGTTTGTACTGTTTACTTCTTCTGAAGCAATTTCATTGCTCCATATTACCCAGTAGGTAGCAGCATCTCAGGTCATCCATGCAGGCATGAGGAGGGACCAGGGGGTCCTTAAGGCCAGGATGCTACATCATATTTTTTTCTAATCACACAAGGATGTGTGATGCCCAGCAAAGGGTATGGAGAAACATGTGAATCAGAGACAGAAGAGGAGGTGGGGTGTATGTGCATGTGTGTGTGCATGTACACATGGGGGGGGGAAGGTGTCCTCTGCCTGTGCATGCTGCGAAGGGCAGGACAGCATGAGTACATCTATCCCATGACATCGCACTGCAAATATGCAAGTGTTAAAATAACTAATCAGAACCTGACCCTGCAAATAGATGAGCAATTCCTGTAAGGCACCAAGGTTCAGCTCCTGTGCTAATACATTAACTGTCTATGTTAATCTCAATTAGGCAGAAAAGTCTATACATATTAAAATTGTCAGTTTTCTTATGTGTGTAAGGGCAAGAAAGAAGTCAAGTAAATGTGTGGATGATACTGCTGAGGGAAAACACAAAGTACACCAGGGAAAAAGCCCTTTTTTTCCTTTCCCAAGGTGAATATGACCTCAAGGCTCCTTAGCATGCCAAGAACCTATGTGCCATTGCATGGTATGGTGCTGATCCAGAAGCACCAGTGACAGGTTGGATGAAGCCTTGCATGGCATGGTTTAGTGTGAGGTGTCCCTGCCCATGGCAGGGGGGTTGGAACTAGATGATCTTATGGTCCTTTCCAACCCTAACTATCCTATGATTCTATAAAATTTACCCAACAAATCAGGTAATTTTACCCAAATAATTGGGAAATTTAATCCCCAAAATTTACCCAATAATTTATAGTAATAAAATGATACAGATCAGAAATCTTTTCTATGTGTATCTGTGGGTGTTTACATGTGCTTTGATGCATTAATGCAGCTAGAAAAGGCACTAACAGGTAATGATTTCTTTCTCATCTTATTTTCAGTATGACTTTCTTGTCCTGCTTCTGCTTCACGCCTGCTGGCCTGAAAATGGCAGTTCACCGGTTCAGATTTCACCATCAGCTTTGGTAGTTATCACATTTGTGCTTATATAAAGGCTATGAAACACCTTAGTTCTTCTGTTTAAATAAAAAGTAAAATCAATCTTTCCTTTTCTTTTTTCTTTTTTTCTTTTTACAAATGACAACAAAACTGTGAACACAGGTAGGAAAATAATTGATGCATTCTAAGAAACTGTCAGGTGTGAAAAATGTTGGAGGCTCAACAACCCTATTAATGCTATGAGAAGGTGTTAGCAGATTTATGTAGCAGCACCAACACAGCCTAAGATATATATGACAGAAAGTAAGAAAACAAAATTCTGTGCAACTACTCCATGGTTTTTTTCTTCTAGAAGCAGTTCTGCAATGCATGATCTGAAACCCAGCAGCTGACAGAAGGATATGAGGCAGGTCTACCTAGACAGATACCTTTATCAGTAATAAGTACCCACCTTGGCATTCCTGCAGAGGTTTTGGAAACACAGCTGCAGGTGGCAATAAAAGGGCAAAGCAGTCTTTTCTCCCTTCATGTTTCTGTTGCTAGCTCATTTGCCTAGGAAGTATATGAGATGGAGGTTTAAACTGTTCTCCCCATTTAAGGAGCTTCCCCACTCCTGCCTTAGGCTCTCTGTCCTGCCCATGCGTTAGTCTAGGCATCCACAGCACAAAAGGGACAGTCAGAGCCCTTCTCCTCTGTAACCAACCATACATGGAATTGTCGAGATCCATGCCCTTCCTTTGCATCACCCCAAAGACATGTGGGTCTGTATAGCCACACTCCTTTATGAGTCTGAACATGAATACCACCAAAAAAATCTGGTCCTATTTGATTACCAATATGTGTAACCAGGCTTCAAGAGCTGAAGGCACTTTTCAAAGGCTCTCTATGCTGACACTGATGTTGCCGGAAGAACTGGTTTCAGTGATTACCTCTTTCCTTCTCTCCATCACACAGCACTGTGTCCTTTATCTTAAACTGCATGGTATCATGCCCTGATCCCTTTCAGGAAAAAGACTCCCCTTTCCCATCCAGCTGTGGATAAGTCCATTGCAAAGCATCTGCCATGTTTGTCTCCAGACAAAACACCATGAGAGAAAACCAAACTTTTCTATATCAGCCTGAGTTTTTTTCTTTACATCAAAACCAAAACAAAAGCTCTGAAATGCATTAATTTCCCATTAGAACTGGAAATGTTCTCACATCCTACGATATTGCCTTTGCGTTTCACTGTTCTGCTGGCATTTCAGAAGCTTCAAATGAAAAATTAGCTTTCAAATAGTAGGATTTCTTGATTAGAAAAACCTGTTGAAACTGTAATGGAAAGATCAGAACAACTTCATTAGTCTTCATTAAATAAAATAAACGTTATTTCTATTCCCTTCACATGCAATCATATATTGCGACTATTAATATTGTAGAGATGTTTCTTTTGTCCCAGAATTGAATGTATAAAGCTGCAAGCCTCCTTGCATGAAAAACAACTTATGATCACTAGAATGACATGCAGTTCATCTTTTTTACGTTCATTAATTTTCTGTAAATAGAGCACAGTCACTTTGCATTGTTTGCACTAATGGAGAGCTCAGAGCAGTTTACCCTGCTACTACTTATCATTTATTTGGGTGATAATTTTAAAAAGCTTTTAAATTAAAATGATAAAGATGGTTAGGGGGAAAGATGCAGCCTTTCAGAATGTTTCAAGTATGATAGATTATCCCAGCAGAAAAGATGGTTCTCATTTAAGAGACGTGCCAGGGCTGACCGCACATCTCAAGCAATTTTTCAGACCCTCAGCTCATGTTAGGCATCTTTCCCAAAGCCATTTTGGAGCATGATTGCACCAGCCCTCAGCTCACCCCTCTGCCATGGGCTCAGCCTCATCCAGCAGGTCCCTGGAGCACCTGCCACACAGACAAATGGGTTTTCCCTGGCACCTGGGCTCTGATTAGGGATCCACTATGGCTCTGCTCTGCTCCATGGGTGTCAGGCAGCAGCTTCCAGGGGCTGGTAACACTGCCGGCTGAACTCACCATAGTCTTTGGCCTCATCATATCCCTTGCCACTGTTCAGAGCAGCAAGAGCTCCTGGCATACTCTGTCCCATGTTTGCACCCTCTGTGTACACTGCTCAATAGCACATGAAAAATACCCATGTTTGTGATGGGACCATTGTAACCAAAATACTTGAGAGAAGGAGGGACCCCTGGTCTTTGGCTGACACCTTTCTGCAGTGTTCAACCAGACAGACACCTCCCAACACTAATTTCCCTCCCCCATTTGCTAATTATTGAACAACAAGTAACTTAAATTTAAAAGCTTTTAATAACATATGTTTTAAATAATATACTTTGATAATATAAGCTTTTAAAATCCAAGCTCTATTCACATTCCCATTGCTCCTCAGAGCCCTGCACCCCCTGAATCAACACAGGCCAGGCTGGGCCCCCCAGCACTGTCCACAGTGGGAATACTGCCTGGGGGCTGTAGCAATGGCTGACACCCAGAAATCTTGGGTTTTGCTCCAAGCTGTTTAAAGGGGACAAATAGCTTCATAGCAAGCAACACCCTTGAGTAAAGTCAGCCTGGGGAAAGTGACTGTGGTAGCTGTAAGCAATGGCCTGTTATAAGTCAGGAGATGCGCTTAGCCCTGCTGCCCTGCAGCATTCCTAGCACTCTCCCTTGCTGCAGTGGGGCTAACTTAAGGCTGAGGAACCTATTACATCCAAAATACATTTATTCCCACTGTCAGCCTTTTGAGCTCCACTTACTGAGTCCTTCTGGGTCTGCACACTGATTGTCCCAATGCGGTGGGAGGTTTTCAACCGTGCAGTGCTGCAGTGAAGAGCCACTGTGACACTGGCTGTGGGAGTGCTCCTCCAGGGAACTGCTCATCAGCTGAAGGGGTATAGGCATTTCAAGGGGGAAAAAATAGTGTTCTGTATTTCTGTCATTAATGGTTAATTTGTGTCGCTATTGGACGTGCTCATCATATCACCCCAAGCACTTTCTGAAGAGAGAAACTTACTTAAAATAGTGGAAATAGAGATTACACCAGTGTCTTCAGCACATAGCAAGGCAAGCGAGCCTGTTTTGCCATGGGCAGGGTCAAAACCACTTATCTAACAGGTTGTTCCAACCTAGAATTAATTGCTTGTCAGTAGCTCCGTGTGACAGCCAGTAGTGTTTGACATGGTAACTCTCCAACTAGCATCTTCCTCTCTTCCTACAAGAGCTTTGGTTGCCTGCCAGAGAGATCTGGGGAGGGCAGGAAAACCTGGCCAGATCTTGGGAATGATTTAATTTCCTCCCACTAATCTGGTTAGGGGCTCTGAGACAAGAAGAATGAGGAAAGGCAGGAGCAACTAGAATCGTTTCCCATAAAGGCAGCTTATCTATTTCTGCCAACTATGGAGAGAGCCTAAAAGCCTGGCTGCCTTAGACACAGAGTTTATGGGTCTGAAAAAAGACAAACCACAAAGTAGCCAATATGCCTATTCTCCCTATTGACTAGGCCCTCCAAGCACTCCTCATGCATATGCATTGGAAAACAAGCTGCATGGGTTAGGTCATCTTTGCTACTAAATTCACTTGAACCTCCTCCCCTGAGGCTGATGGTGCAGGACCACAGCATATTGATGGCCACCATACGGAGGAAAGTAGGTCCACACCATTATTGCATATAACTTGGCTCTTATACTTCACTCAATGTACTTTACATATTCATTTTTCCAATCCTTTCCTGCCCATTAACCAGGACACCTTGCTTTTATGGTCAAGCAGGTCACTCATCTAAATTTACGTCAGCTATCCATCAGCATTTGTTCTTACCATGCTTTTATTATTATTGCAGCTTAAGCTTGGAAATTACATTCTAACAAAAAAAACAAACCAACAATTCCATCAGACAACTCAAGAAAATCTCATTTAACAAAATATCTTTTGTTTTCCTTTTTTCCCCCAAAAAAACAGAATCCAGTCAGTAGTGAGTTCCCTTGTCATCCCTAGATGCTGGGAGAAGAGGTAGGCTCTTGCTATTCTGAAACAACTAATACCAAACACCATGCAGTCAGTTGAAGAAAATCCTTTATACTCTACATTAGCTTCCAAAATCATGGGCCATACCAGGATCTGGATGCTGAGAGTGTTTCCATGCATTATGTAGTCAGTGAGGCACTGCTATAAACTATAAAGCTAATGTAAATTTAATATACAGTCATTACACAAACCAATATCCTGCGAGCTGGGCAGAGACACAGGGGTTGATTGCCATTCCCTATTTTCTTCAGAAAACACTGAGGCTGCCCTCACACTAACAGAAGGTCAGAGTTTCTTCTCCAACATCTTTAAATCCAGCCCATTTCACTCCTTATTTCACCAGACTGAATCAAGTACTTCCATAGAAAAAATGCAGAAGACACTTCCCAGCAGTAAGAAAGAATTGAATAGTGTTTGGTATCAGTTGTAAATTTAGTTCATCATAAAGCACTTAGAAGTGGGTTTGCTCGCAGTATTAGATTTAGGAAATGGCATATGGCATGTCAAGCGATTAAGGCTGTAAACTGTATATTTAAGGTTTGCTCCTAATGAAGTTCTTGAGAATTTTGCAATTAATGGGAGAATTGGGCCTTTCATAATCTATTTAAGCAGAATACATCATGTGCCATGATGAGCTCCACAGCAAACAAGCTGTCCAGGCATTTGTGTCCCATTGGAACCCAGAAGCCCTCTGAATTGCGAAGGGCCCTTCCCCTGCCCATGTTTCAGAGCCGGGGGATGATGGGGCACAGGGAGGCGGGTGTCTCCACAGATGGCCAAATGCTCTGAATGCAGCAGCATGATGTCCCCAGTGCCCACCTTCTGACAGCCACCCAGCACAACTGTTTGCTTTATGCAATGAGCATTTGTCATTCTGGTTTTGTGTGCTATTCAAAATTTGGTGAGAACAACTTCATCCCAGAGCTCCGCTCTCACGCAGTCACATCCCGCTCTCCCTCTGCTCACCCACAGCTTATGAATCCCTGAAAATAAGGAATTTTAATGGGAGTGCTGATTCAGCCTGAACTTTGCTGTACCAGCACAGAGTGCATTGAAAAGATGAAATAAAAGGACCTTACAAACTCCAGCTCTGTGTGCCTGATGATTTTCTCTAGGGAACAACCTGGCAAGTTATCTGACAATACTCATCCAGAGAAGCTTTCAGTTTGCCTGTGTGCTGTGCATGCCAATGAGGTCTGGAATAAACAAGCCATGCAGCAAAGCGGTGTATTATTTATGCATCGTCACATTCATCTATATATAACAATTGGTCCTAAATTAAAAAAGCAGGTATCGATATTGCCTACGTGCTGGCTCCTGGGGAGAAGCTTGAGGGAAGAAGGCAGAATTTCGGTAATAAGGGTCCTTTTCCTCCTACTGATGTAAACAAACAGCCTGTGCCATTGTAGCAATGTTTATGCCAGCAAATACCCTCAGGTGTTGCACAGAAATCAATCTGTGATAATAAAATCTCAGCAGCTCCTGAGATCAAGCCCAGGCCTTGCTGTATGTTTGGGGCTGGGGGTGAAGGGTGAGGTAATTAGAAGGGTAAACTCTTCTAATTTGCATGGCTCATGAAACACTATCTTCCAAGCCCTGAATACCACACTGATTACAGCTTGGTTCGATCAAATTCAAGGACAGGAGAAACTGCAGGATGGAAAGCAAGTAGAATTGGCTGCAAGCTGCATGAATACGTGTTTAGAGAAAACTTCTGCAGTGGAGTCAACAGGGAGGAGACCACTTCTATAGAAACCAAATGACTTGGCAGGTATTTTTCCACCCTCCTGTGATTGCATATTCTCATTGCAGCACAGCCAGGTCAGGGCATGGCAGCCTGGAAAGAAATGTCATGCCTGGCTCTGTCACCTCAAGGAGCATCATGCCCTGCAGTGACTCTGACATAGAGGACAGAATTACGGTTTCACTCTAAAAAAAGCAGGGGAAAGCCTTGCCTCACTGTAAAGCCAGGCATGGAGCTGTCTGTGATGACTGTAATTTGTGTGGCTATTCTGCACCTCGGCCAGCAGCTCTAGGAGAAGCAAGTAAAGGAGTCAGGTAGCTGTAATTTTAACACACAAGAAAAGCCAAGCTTTGCTCTAATTTTCCCCTAAAGCTCCCAACGTCCCTGCAGCAGTGAGATACTGTTATTACCCACACAGTCTCCTTTTCTGTTCCCCTGACTTCAGAGCACAGAGCTCTGCGAGCATGCTGGGTCCTGGGGTACAGGACTGGGCTCCCATCACTGTGTAACATCAGTCAAATGAACATCTGCATATTTTCCTCTAGCTGCTCTTTAAGTTTCCTCCCTGACTCAAAACTCAGCAAAGTGAAATCTCCACTGTGCAGAAAGTTTGGGCAATTTATTAATGGTTATGAATGACCCTGAGATCACACTGAGCTGGAGTTGCTATAGGGTGGCCATGCTTCATGGTGCTCTCAATGCCAGAAAGAGCCATGAAAATCCTAAGACTCCATCCCTCAAGTCCAAACACCCTTGAAATACCACAGAGATTTAAATATTGCTCTTACCACTAGTGATGGCCATGAAATTACCTAACCAGGTGATCTATATATGGTATAAAGCTCAGGTGAGATATTCCTGGGGTCTGATGTAACAAAGCCTCGAACAACTCTGTACAACTAGAAAGAGGTTGAAGAGAGCAAAGTGGTATGAAACAGAGCTGAAGAGACCAAGTCCTCTTTGACCAAGAGGTGATGT
Organism: Melopsittacus undulatus; assembly: GCF_012275295.1. Lineage (NCBI taxonomy): Eukaryota > Metazoa > Chordata > Aves > Psittaciformes > Psittaculidae > Melopsittacus > Melopsittacus undulatus. Next base: position 7,641,127 of record NC_047536.1, read on the forward strand.
TGCTTCTGGAGAGCCAGCTTGGATGACAGCTCCAGATTTTGCCTGGTCATACAACTCTTCCAGCTCTACAAATCTCAGAAGGTCTCCAGTCACTCAACATCCTTATGAGTTTTTCTGTTATGACATGATGAAAGGCAAGGCCGGTGCTCTTTCCAGTGGTGTCAGAAACCCCATGAGAACTCATGGCCACCAGGATCCTCTTATTACCAAACCTGGTGAGAAAACAGATATATTGGGGAGAAGGTGTTGGCTTAAGGAGATATGACTAAAACTTTCTTCTCAAACTTCAGGCTTGTTTTTTGTACCAGTTATGAATGAAGATTGAAGTTGGCTTTTGTTCTATTGATTGAAAAGGGGAATGATATGTGAAACATAGTGGAAAGGACGTGAGATTTTTACAGAGGTGCTCAGATAGGATTGATTCATCATCACTGAGATTTTAGAAGTCTAAAGAAAATCCATACAAAAGATAGGGAAGGTTTTTCAGATCTCAGACATCATCAAAAACACTGCTGCTTTTTGAACATAAAAACTCCACACACTGTAAGGAGCCTTTGGATTCCAGCATTTTTAGCTGAACTACTCTTACTATAGATTTTAGATCTCCCCTCACAGTACCTGTCCCTCATTTCATCATTCTTTTCACTATAAGAAAAGCAAGAAGCAGGAGGCTCACAGCATACAGTCCTGCCACTCACTGCTCTTTGTAACATCTTCTGAGTATATTTATTTAGAAAGAAAGTAAAATACTTTTGATAGTGAGGAAAATCTAGAAAACAGACCCTTGCAGTTACACAGTCCTGGTCCTTATGCCAGCTTTGTGCGATGGACTAACCAGACCCTGGCAGTCTATCAGCAGTCAGATACAAATCCCAACCAGATCCAGGTCCCAAACAGATCCAGCCTGACATTCAAAAGTCCCACAGGCTTACAACTTTACTTTTTCTTATGTGATTGTCTTTCACTTTTGACCTAGTACATATATTATTAAAACAGAGTTTTCTTTGGGTAGTAATTTCTCCACCACCCTGTTAGACTCTCGAACCCATGTACACCAGGGATTGGTCCAACAAAACTCACACTGCAGCACTGCAGTCCCCTCTGTTTTTAGTCCCCTCTGCCTGTGGATTTGCTATGGTAGAGCCACACCACAGCTGCCTTTTCCTTTGATAAAGTTTTGCAGCCAGCCAAGTCTTAGGACCACTCTGATTTTCTGCAAGCCTGCTATTCAGCCAGTCTTCCTGCCCTTCCCTGTGCTATGTGAGGGTATGTGCTAAAACCAGTCAGCTTTGGAGAGCACAAAAGCAGAAGAGGTTCATAATACGTTTCTGTAGGACTAGATTCACAAACTAGTTACAGAATCCCTCAGCAGATCAAAAGCTATTTGTACCTAAAATGGAGTAATTAAACCCAGCTCACAGCACAGTACGATTCTTGGATAGGTGAGATTAGCTGGATGGGTCTTGCCCTACTATTAGGCTGTAATCTGAAACTATGTCCAAGAAGAGCTGAACAATGACATTTGTGTCTGCAGGCATCATTTCTAGTGGTGACCCTGGAGTTTATCTTGGCTGAGATGCTTGGGGTCAGGGCTGACCACAGGAAGCTGCCATGTTATCCTTCCACACCGATTTCTCAGGTGGTTCAACACTACCACCTCTGAAAATCCCAAAAGTATTTCACTGGCTTTGCTAAGGGGGTAGTGGTGGCAGATCCTGTTGGCAAACAGGCAGTGCCACAGGCATTTGATCACTACTTTTGATCCTCCCTCTAAGGCAGCTCCCCTCAGATGAATTCTAACTTTCCTACTGCACGCTCTCTTTAAACTACACCCCTCAACAGCAATAAAAACGTGTTGACAAACGAGTGTGAAAAAGCTAACTAGTCCAGCAAATGCCTGATAATATGTTGGTTTCCTTAGTCTCTAATAATAAACTAAAATCTAAGAGGCTTTCGTCCTTTCTAGCACTTTTAGACTGTATTTCTTCTTCCATTACCTTGGTGAAGATACAGAGCAGATGATATTCAATTCAGGTGATGAGGAACCATAACAGGGTTGTTTTTCTGCTGTTGGCAGCCTGGCAATCAATCACTGCAGCCCCATGGGAAGAGCTTTCTTCTTCCTGCATCCCTGGAGAAGTGCCCATGACATCGAGCCTCCAGCAGCCTCTGCTCTCCCATTCCCAACCGCACAGCACTGCAGGAGCTTTGGGGGGGCACAGTCACTTCACAGGTAGGCTGCACACACCTGAAAAGGACTCACAGCAATCCCCAAAATCCTCCAGAAGATTAAGGGACAGGTGGCACCCACTCAGGTCCCAGGGGTGCCGCACTCCTCCCCATGCCCCAGGGATGCCCATCAGCCTGCCCATGTGCTTGCAGCAGTTGTCAGCCTCCCCCAACAGCTTCAGGCTCTTTCACTCCAGCACTTATTTGCAATATCTACCAGCTCTGACTATTTAAAGCGATTGGAGATTTACATCAGGAGACTTTAAATATAGAAGTAATTTTGTGTAAACTCTTGCCTTTATTGCTGCAAGGAGAAGGGAGGGAAAAGCCTTTCTTTTTTTAGACTTGGCAGGAAACAAGCAGTTAAATAAGTGAATACTATAAAATGAAAATCTTAAAGTGATTACAAGTATGAAAGGAGTGAATATCAAATTGAAACAGCCATTTAATCAAGACAAAGTACAGAAATCCAGCAAGTGGCCTCTTTCCATGATCCCATAGAGATGCAAAAGCAGGCAGCTTACTGTAGCATTAACAATCTCAGTTGCTTGCTGCTCACTGCTGATACCCCAAAGTCTTCCACCCTTTGCAGCTTTTCACATGCAAAATGCCTTCCTTTATGGATCACCCTTGATGTAAAGTGGCTTTAATTATCCAAGAACTGAAATAAAGATGAAAAAGTAATTGCATTTTAATTGCTTTAATAATGGCTGCACTGGCTTAAATACTGAAGGGTAAAGATTAGAATACCTTTATGTTAAGATGCCTTTCCTTCAAACACAGCTTCTTTGCCTTTTGTGCCAGTCTTCCCTCACCCCATAAACATTCACATCAGTGTATGTCACATTTATTCCTAAACTCCAGAGGTGGTTTGGTGTGTTAGACAGTGATATCTGTACATTGGAGCTTTTTACCATAAGCAATTTTAAGGTTGAGAGATTTTCCTGTGATGTACCAATACCAGACTTCTCAGCTTGAGATATTTGCTTATCCCAAGCATCTGAAGACTGGGCAATAACAGCCCTTTGGAGATGGGTGACGGCAGTGGGAGGTTGCAGTGATGATGTTAAATGGTGGGGAAATTATGCTGTAATGCAGGCAGCTCCCCGAGCCTGACAGACAGTATGGCTCTGATGGCCCCTGCCACAGGGAACCTTGGATTGATTTTCCTTGTTATGTGCAACGGGCACACAAAATCCCCAGGATTTTGGAATGGGAAAGGAGGGCATTGAAGAGGATTTGTTTTCTCTTTGCTGTACTTTATGTGCCCGTTATGCTAAAGCGTAGGTGGAAACAGATCCTGCCAGTCAGCTGCAGTGGTGGGAAGAAACCTTGCCAGGCAGCCTTTGGCAAGGAAGCTTCAAAAGCCTGACCTATGCTGCCATACCAGCACTTTGGAAATGAGTGTGAAAGTCATTGTTCAATACCCTGTATCATCTCTGAAGGTCTCAGCTGACGGGTTTTCCTTCCGCACAAGGAAGATTTCTGCTTTTGTTGTCACCTGTCACAACAGGAGCTTTAATTCCTCACACCAGTTTCCCACCGCAAACCAGAGCACTCTCTCCTGCACACAGTTCCAACACCCAGCAGTGTCAAGTCAGACAGAATAAACTCAAGAAAGGTAAAGATGCAAGCAGAATATAGAGTGAGGCTATTGACTTGGTGTGCCAGACACAGGCTGGACTTGACTCCAGATGTGAGCTGAACAATAACAAAAATCTTGTACTTTATCGCCTTTTAAAGTACCTGGAGACATGTCCAAACAATTGCTTCCAGTGAATGATTTCAGGCAGTCATTAGCCTCATACAGAGAGAATAACACATAGAAATAACAGGCCAGTCTACTGTGAGTAGAAAAAAGTTATCAAAACAATTTTTAAGAAACACTGTAATGTACTGGGGGGAGCAAACCTCATTCTCTCCCCCTCTCCCACTCCCTCTTGCTATTCCTCTTCTCTCACTGGTTATGACGCTCAGTACGAGTTCAATACTGATGGAGGTTATGCTGCATTTTCATAAGCAGTCCAGAGGGAAGCCTTGAGGTTATAAAGCTGTTATTACTGGAGTAGTTCATTTATGCTGGAAGAATCATTAATTCAAATTGCAAATCAAAATGGAAGCAAATTCCTCTATTTATTAAGCAACTAATTTCTCATTTAAATTAAAGCAAAAATAAGCCAGATATTGGCTATGCCTCAGCAGACTCCTGCTCTGTGAGCATTAGAAACCACAGCAGGTTGGACAGACCCAGTTCCCACCAGGAGCAAAACAAGAAGTAAGTCACAATATGGTCCTCACAGGTGCCCAGTACACCTACGGACCTGATGATGCTGTTACCCTGAGCTGACCCCTCGGTGCAAAACTGACACGTGAGGAACAGCACAAAAGGCTGCTCTGGGGGGAGATGAAGCCTATTGAGAAAAGAGTTTGCTATGCTAAAAGCAAGAGTAAAGTAAATATTATAGACATTCTTCAGCCCTGTGTAATGGGAATACTGCCATAGTTAAGGCTGAATTGCAATTTGCATTCAAAAGTAGAAAGAAATTACCGTATTTCACATTTCAATGAATGAAATTCATCTAATGAATTAGCATATGTTGCTGTGAGACCATTTCCAGTTTCAGAGGAAGCCAAATTTTGTGCACAAGGCTTTAAAATATTTTCTGTTTTTTGCAGAAATACTCTCAAACGTTCCTTCTTGAGCCATCTCCTCTCTTCCCCCACACCACTGAGAAGCCCAGGGGAACCCCCAGATTCCTGGGAAATTTTGTGCAGCCTCTCCAAGCAAGAAGACCCGTGAAGCTGTCTGTAGGCACATCAACAGGAATGTGTATATCTGCCCTGAGGAAAGGGGACAGTGTGGGGCCAGGTCAGGAGAAGAAGCGGCAGCTATGCAGGGCGAGATGAAGCCCACCATGAGCAGAGGGGCAGACTACCTCATCCAGAAATGCCACCATGCTTCTCCCCGGGAAGCCTGGTGCCCCTGAAAGCAGTGATGCTTTATACATAAAGTATCCTGTAATGCTATTCATCACTGGTGTACCTACGAACTCCTCAGATAGGAGTCAACCAGCACAGACCTTTGGCAACATGAGACCTTGTGAGCTCTTCCATGCTGCAAGGACCCAAGGCTGGTCACCTCCCTCCTATCTTGCTGCAGCTTCATGCTCTGCTCCCTGCAGGATAATTCTGGGACACATGGTAGGGTTTCAGTCTCACTTTTAATTGGACACATTAGACTTGAATATAGAACTTAATAGACCAGAAGGAAATAGGGCAGGTGGGGCCAAAGGCCACATGATCTTGAAGCTCAACCCATGCCTGTGCTCCTCCATCAAATTTAGCACCTCGACATGAAAGATCTCTGCCACTGATTTAAAGATGCTTCAAGCACAGGTAAGATTTTCTCCTTCTGCATTCAGCTTAGATGTTATGGCTGGTCAGACCATCTCTTCTGGGCTGCAAGGATAAAGGTAAAACTCATCTATGTGCTTCAAGAGCCTCTAAAGTATTTTTATAACACTCTTAAATGACAAATCACCTGTAGTAATTGCAATGTTTTCAGGGCCACCTCAAAAAAGAGTGCTGCCATGATCCAGCATGGCTGCAAAGCTGGACTTAGTCTCACAAAGCCAAGCTTTCTCACAAGGTACTTGAGTTTCCTGCTCCTTCTTCAAATGCAATAAATACCATATTTTTACCATTAAAAATTCAGCACCTACATTGCTTAAGCCATCAAACCTATTACAAACAAAGTGCTAGCATATTTTAAAGTAATAAACCAAGCACAGTATCTAACAGCGAGGCCACTGCATTGTTCTTGGAAAGTGCAGTAGGAGGATGAAATTACATTTGTGACAAGGGATTTCACTTGATTTGAATATCAGCTCTATTAAACAGAAAATAACAAATGCATCAGCTCTACACACCTCTGATAGCATGCTGAGGAAAGTATTTGGTAGGGTCAGTAGGTAAAAACTGAGCACAATAATTCTCCTCATTGCTGTCTTCATGGGGAGCTCCAGAAGTAATATGCATTTACAGGGAAATTTAACAGAGTCTATGGAAATTTATTCTGTGAGAATTTTCCTTTCTTCCATGGTAGTTGTTTGGATTTTCTTTCCAGGTTCAGATTATGAAAATGATTATTCAGAGGGGAAAATAGCATTGTACAGATGCCACTTTGCAAACAGTAACTTCAGGAGGAGTAAAATGTTATCATCAGAGAACATGGCAATTTGATTTACAAGTGAGCAGACAGGAAAACGTGACAGCAAGAGAATAAAGATCAGCTCTCAGTGTGCAGCACCTGTAGCACTGCCATGGGCTGACAGTGCAGCTACTGCAGAGCCTCCTGCTGCACTTACCAGCTTGTGCAGAGTCTCTGCCATTTGCAGAGAACGCAATGGTCTGTAGAAGGTTAAGCATGGCAGATATGAAACTAGCCCAGATTTGCCCTTAGCTAAAGCTTCCTTGAGGCTATACAAAGCCTATTCTGCTAAAGGATAATTCAAAGGTCTTTGTGTTTCTCCAATACTTCCTAAATTCATCTTAACCATCTTACGAGAAGTTTAGGTGTCTTTCTAGAGCCCTCTTCACCTCAGCAGGCTTCCACTTCTAAGGCAGAGACCCTTCAAAACCCTCTTTCAATCTGAGCTTCTGCTGGTGACCCTATTCTGTAGCTCACAGACCACCCTAAGGGCATATTATAGCCAGCCTGCAGACAGTTTTAGGAAAGGCATAAGGGAGAACACTTTCACAGAAAGCATCATCAGGCTGTCAGTGGCCTCATTAAGCAGAGGGCACCTTGGTCCCCAGATACACAGGGAGCAGCGCATGGGCCATTAGCAAAACCAGGGCTGCCTGGGACACAGCACAGGCTGCTGTGGGGCTTACAGCAGGATGAGGCTCACTGCCCTGGCAAAGGAAGGGGCAGAGAGCAGGCAGGTTAATTAGTTCATCTTTTTAATTAATTTACCATTGCTAATGGGTGTCACAGATATAGTCCTGGATTCTTGCTTATCTGACAGGGTACATTTACTACATGTCAAATGGCAGGATATGATTTCCCAACTATTTCTGCCCATATGTGCACAGACAGTGTTCCTGGGAGCTGTGTCTAACTGGTAGAAAGTATTTTGGTCTCCAAGCCTCATCTTCCCCTTTTCAGACTGAGCACTAATCTGGTCTCAGGCAGGCTCCTCTGTGCTGGACTGTGATGTGCTCTGTGTGCGTTTGAGTGTGCTGCTTTGCCTCTGTGTGCGTGCACTGCTGGGGTTTCTTGTTGCTAGAAACAGTCATGTTTGAGGCTGCCATCTTTTCTTCCTTTCTGCTCTCTTTTACAAAGGAGGGAAGGAGCTGTTCAGTGCCTGTGGTGGGACCTGACTTCAGGCAGAGCTGCTGAGGGGGCAGGAGCTGATCCCAAGTCATGCCACATCCCTTCTGACATCAGGCTGCCAGTGCCAGTGCTGCTCCTGCCACAGTCAGACTGCAGCTCTGCTGTTTCTGCCCTGATTGCCATCCTCCCAAAGCACAGGCACTTGCTTAGGTTGAAGCATAAGGGGAGTCTCACTGAACATAAAGAGATGCACATGGATTTCAAGTTAATCCTTTGGACAAATGTGTGCAGGAGCAGGCTTCTGCTCTGCAACCAGCACAGCCTCAGGAGGCAGGCTCTGAACCCCCCTAAGCTGTCACACCACCTATATTAATTGTACCAAAAAAGAACAGATTTTTGCCCCAGAAATTAGCAGCTCACCACACTGAGATGTCTGCCACGTTTCCCAGCAGCTGAGGCACTGTGATTGCTTACAGGTAAGCCAGTGGTGCCCTGGATCTGTACTTCAGCACTGGGCTCACATCACTGGAAGAGGTTAGGTTAGAAATCCAACTTCAAGTGAAGAATGGCATTTCTGTTTCTTCCCTGCTGCATGAGGGGAAACTGGAGGAGAAAGAAGAGGTGAGGGAATCAGACCTGAGTGCTTCCAGCAATAATAGCAAATGTGGGCAGCACACCCAGAGGGCTCCACAGCATCCATGCAGAGAAACATGTTTGAGCCAGAAAGCTAGCCACTGAGACTGTTGAATCAGCAGGGAATATTGATGTGATTAGCAATGATTTGATTTGGAAATCAATAGGAAGGAGATTGTTTGCTTGCTTTGTCCAATTTAGTCCATGAAATACTGGCTTCAATACAGGGAGAAATTCAGCCGAAGCAGGAAGGGGATTTTGAGGAGGGGTGGAGTGGGGTGTGTTTGTTATTTTATCAGACATCCGTCTGGATTCTAGCTGGTGAAAACTTGAGCATTCAATCAAGTGTTTTATGTGTGTCTATAATAATCCAAACAAAGGAACAGCTGACAGCTCATGATCATTTAAAGATAGAGCAATTTCTATTTAGCAATCTTGTGACTGCATTTTCTGTATGTACGTGCAAGGCTTCCTAATAGTTCTGTGGGGTTTGTTGCAGCTTGGCTGCAAATGAAACACTATGAATTTACAGGAAACCCAGCACAAACACTAAGTCTTTAAGAGGAATATTAAGAAGCCATTCTCCTGGGTCGCAGGGCGAAGAGGCTGCATATGCACAACTATTAAAGGCTGCCAGGTATAAATTGTTGGGTTTATATTCTAACCCTAGGAGGAGTGATAATTCATCACAGGTTGCTTATATTAGAAAGAAGCATTTCTTAAACTGTAGTCACATTAAATTACCTCTTCCACTTTAGCTCCAGGGAGCTGGTTCTGCCAATAACTCCTGGGAGCACTGCAAGAACTCTGGGTGGAATTTCTGCGGTGTGGGCTGGGAAGCAGACCAGTCGTTGATAAGTGATCTCTCCTACATTAATGTTTGTTGAAATAGGTGAAAAGCTCCATGATGAAATCCTGGACCCCATCTGAGGGTCTTGTTCTGCCACATTAATTTGGCTGAGTAACCACTTGCTCCACAGAAACCACTATTAAAAGTCAACACAAGGAAGAGCAGTAAATGACACAGCAGTGATGAAAGCCTGTCAACTTAGTATTGCCCTCGGGAAATTTATCCTCCTTAAAAGCAGCAGCTTTGTCAGTTATGATGTAATTCTTTCATAACTCACTGTGGGAAATAGAGGTTTTGTGTGCCCCATGCAATCCAACAGGTTACTCAGATACCCATTAAGTGCTCAGTCTCTCCACTTACTTACTTTGGAGCTGCAAGGCTCTCCCTGGTTTGAATCAAGATGGGATGTTCAACACCAAGTCAATTGTGAGTAAGCGCGACAGCCCTGCCCTTTGCACAGGTCCTTCCTACAGCCTGCGATGGGCATGGACTGAGAGGGTTGCAGGACCCAGGCTGTATCAGGCACCTCTGCCTACAGCAGGAGAGCTTCCTTTCCTCCCTCACAGCTCTCAAGGCAGCACCTCTCCTTGAGTACTATCAGAGGTCTGCTCTCTGCTCTGCTGCTGGAGGCTGTGTGAACTCTGCTGGCCAGAGAGCTGAGAACTGGCTTACTCATCAGCATAGAAAGGAGCAGGACTGCCTATACAGCTTATTGGAGACATGGCTATCTCAGACACCTCCTGTTGAGACTGCTCACAGACATCCCTGCTTAGAACTTATCCCCTTGCCCTTTGCTGTCCTCAGGACAAGTTTCTCCATGTAGTTGCTATCCTTAGAGAGGAAAACTTAAACCTCCTCAGAAAGTCCTTACCTTTCTGATCCAGTCCTTGATCTACTAGAAACAAAATGCCTCCTTTTGAAGCAGAAAATCACGACTGCAATGCTACCACCACAATTTCAGCATGACCATGTGGGCCTGGACTTCTTTGACAGAAAAGTCCCACCAGCTGAAGATACCTCAGTGCTTCTGAGCAGTGGGACTGCTGCAGCTTTGTTTTCTGTGCCAGAACACATTTCTCCTTCAAACAGCTCAGGAAAGTTGAAATAGCTACAGACCAAATGAAGTGCCAAAATATCAGCTTATAGACGATGCTCTGCTGCTTAGAACAGATTAACACGTTTTACGTACAAAAGCAATGAATGGAAACATTGAGTTACTCTATATTTAGACATTAGGCAATACCAACATAATCCAAAGAAAAGTAGGAGAACAATCTTGCAGTGGAAAATGCCATCAGCAGTGAGGCTGAGCCCAGACTGCAGCAGTTAGCAAGTTAAAACGATTACAGCAGTTTGGGCTGAGATCACCTGAGACCTCAGAGATTCTTTGCTAACCTTTTTTCTGCAACTATATTCTTCACACAGTAGACAATTTGAGTAGTGATTCAATTCACTGCAGCCTCCTCCATGAGTCATTACTGAAGCAACTCCTAAGCAAAGGTTAAGCATTTTAAACAAATGGCTCTGCCTTTTGAGATGGGATGCAAAACCCAGCTGGCCACAGCTAGGCAATCAGAGAAAAGGGACTTCAGTTCTCCCAGGTGAGATCCATCTACAACCACTGATGCATTTCTATTTCAGGAATTCAATGCTACCCTTTTGTCTCTTTGTGCACCTATTCAGTGAGGCTCTTTATCTCTCTGCTGTATTTGTAATATTTATTCACATTAAAAAAAAAGACCTAGAAGACCTGGACAACAGCCAGAGCTTTTTCAGATAAAAAATACCCCTACCAGTAAAAGTATTATCTGATTGGAGTAGTTCTGGCAGCAGGGGAGACTATTCTCTCTCCTGTGTGTGGAGAAGGAGAGTTCTGGTGTTTCTCTGCATTATGGAAAGGTGGCCCTGCACACAGGAGGGCAATGCCAGGTGGGTTTTTTCTATCTCTGTAATATGCTCACCTAACAAATCACCTGAAGAGCTGTCTCTTTCACTTTTATTTCCTCAGTGTGGATGGAGTGGCAGGCACACAGTACAGCCTTCACAGCACCCCATACCTCCATTGTGACAGGGTCTTTCAGCCTCTGTGCCTAGTCTGAGCCTGCTGAGAGCTTTCTTTTGCCACAGTACTGATCCAAAGATCTGCACCCATGAGGATGCTCTGCACTGGATCTGTGTCCAGACTACAGTCCTGGGGACAATTGGCTCTGCAGCTCAGTACTTTGCTCAGTAGCTCTCTGTGCTTCTATAAAGGCCCAGTTATACTTAATTCCAACAGCATTCAAAACTAATACCACCACTGCCTGTATGCAATAGCTGAGCCATATCCAAACTTTGTGTGTGTGAGAGATAAACACTACACAGCCTCGTGGCTTGCCTATTAAGGTGTTTGCCCTGTTGTTCTTACCAACATCAGCACTGCTGACAGAAAGCAAGCAATGCATTTTAATAAACCTGGAGTGCTGTGTTTGGTTTCCCAAGCAGCTCTGCAGGCAGCTCAGCAAAAGGAACCTACATGCTGCTGCAAACCAGGCTTCTTTGGGAAGGAGGATGGAGAATAAGCAAATGTTCCTGGGGTTCAGATGAAAAATCTGTGCGAACAGGCAATCCCTGAAGCAAAGGCAACTGCAGAGCTATTCTGATTCAACAAGCCTGGGAACACTGAATTTCTTCTCCTGCAGAGTCCAGGAAAGGGATGAGAAAAATTCCCAGTGCCAGTCAGTGGAAGTATTGGTTTTGAGAACAACCCATTACTAACTTTACCCGTTGTTCCAATACCACCTGGAATTGTTTGCTAAAACTAATAATTCTTAAAGCAAAATCATAGAATCCTAGAAAGGTTGGTGTTGTAAGGGACCTTAAAGATCTAGTTGCAAGCTCCCTGCCATGGACAGAGACACCTTCCACCAGACCAGGTTGCTCATAACCCTGACTAACCTGGCCTTGAACACTGCCAGGGATGGGGCAGCCACAGCTTCTCTGGGTAATCTGTGCCAGTGTCCCACCACCCCCTCATAGCAAAGAATTTCTTCCTTATATCTAAATTTACCCTCTTTCAATTTAAGGCTATTCCCCCTTGTTCTGTCCCTACAGGCCCTTGTCCAAAGCCCCTCTCCAGGTTTTCTGCAGCCCCTTTAGGCACTGGAGCTGCTCTCAGGTCTCCCTTTCAGGAGCCTTCTCTTGTCCAGGCTGCCCCAGCCCAGCTCTCTCAGCCTGGCTCAGAGCAGAGCTGCTCCAGCCCTCACAGCATCTCCATGGCCTCCTCTGGACTTGATCCAGGAGCTCCACATCCCTCTTGTGCTGCTGCCCCAGGGCTGGATCAGGGCTGCAGGGGGGGTCTCCAGAGCACAGCAGAGGGGGAGAATCCCCTTCCCCTTGACAGCCCCACACACAGGGTGGGGTGGCTCTGGGCTGCAAGCACACACTGCCAAGTCAGTGAGCTTCTCATAGAGCAACACCCCCAAGTCCTTCTCCTCAGGGCTGCTCTTAATCCGTTCTCCTCCCAGCCTATATTTGTGCCTGGGATTGCCCTGACCAAGGTGCAGGACCTTGCAGTTGGCCTTGTTGAACTTCACTGGCCCACCTCTCAAGTATGTCAAGGTCCCTCTGGATCCATCCGTTCCCTCCAGAGTGTTGGTAGCACCACACAGCTTGATACCATCAACAGACTTGCTGAGGGTGCTCAGTCCCTGTCACGGACAAAGACGGTGAGCAACGCCAGTGCCAATAAACAACCCTGAGGAACACACCTCCTCTTCCACTATTTGTACACCTCTAGAATTAACTGGCAGAGGTTCATTCTCTATCTCCCTCCTCCTAAAACACTTGACAGACACTTAGCACCCTGTATCACTAGATGCCCACACCCTGATTGCATCTTTTCCCCTTGCCTTGCCTTCCCTTATGAAACTAAAAGAGGGCTCCCCCCACTCTCCCCTCTTCGCCGTTACATTCCTGCCCTCTAATGGGAAAATCGAGCCTCGCAACTTCCCTTGCAGAGGAGAGGGAGGAAAAGCCCCGAAGCGTTGAACGCAGTTAATTCCTGGCAGTGCAGCCGCGGCTGTGCCCCGCTCCCCCCTTGCACGTGTAGGCGAGGGGAAGGCTCCAGCGCCTCCGCTGCGGCAGAGCCAGATGGCAGGAGACAGAGCTTGGAAGGCTCCTATAAATATTTGTTCTGCTCAAGCAAATATGCACTTTTTCAGTTTCTCAGCCAGTTTTGAGGAGTTTGCACCAGAGGCTTTATCACAAGATTTCTTGGACCTCAGAAGGGGTTTATAGGAGATGGTTTCATTTAAGCAGAAGTTCAGAGCACTTTTAAAAATGTATTTAATTTGTTTTCCTGAGGGTGCAAACTGCAGGATTAAGGGGAAAGAGAAAAATCCCTGAAGGAGAGTAAAACCAAATGGTAGAAATAGGAGGCCAGAGCTTGCCACGTGTAGCCAGGATGGAGTGATGAAAGTTTAAACACTAAGCAAATTTACATAGACTAATTTCAAAGCTACTGACACACCAGATTTACTGGAGAGCTCCTGTGAAATGATGGAGAGCAGTGGGTCTTAAAAACCTCAACACGTTAAATTAGAGGACTAGTTATGTTGGAAAGAGCACATTGTATCTGAATAAAGGAAGCCAGATGGGCGACAGATCTTTTGAAGGCTCCTATAAATATTTGTACCTTTGTTTCAGTGTAAGCTGTCCTGCAAGATCTTGTCCTGGCAGCTCCATCGAGCCATTGGTGCCACAGGTCAGAGCAATGCCAGTAGCCACAAGCTGCTCTGGCAGCAGCAGCCCAACTGGTGAGTGCTGAGGAGCTGCAAGGATTCAGTGGTTCCTTCAAGCAGTTTTTGAAAGCAGCTTTCACAAGCTGCAGCTCCTGTATTTACTTGGTTAATTCCTTCCAGTTGTGAGCTGCTGTTAGAGTTTGTTTTCATGTTTTCAATAGTGGGGAAAGTGCAGAACAAAACAAACAGTGTTGGTTCCTTTCCAAACGGAATTTTTCATTCCATTACAGTTCTGCAGCTAAAAGCACTGAACTGCTGAAAAAAGATCTATCTACATCTTATCTCAGTGACTGAGAAAATTCCCATTAAAATGAAATCTAAGCAAAGGTGATTGCCAGCTGCAAGTTAACTTATACTGAAGCAAATCATCCCAGCATCACTCCCTCTCTTTTTCCCTCTAAATATGTTCTTTCTCGAACCACTGAATGAAACCAATTTGACTTAAAACCCCACAAACCAACCAGATAAACACACCATGGTGTGCTAGAGCTGCTAACACAACTTTCTGACTGCCTCTATGCAAGCTGAGAATAATATTTTCATTGGAAGTCAGAAAGATTTAGTTCATGGTAGGACTGCCTGAGTACAATGTCCCGAAGTAGATGGTGTTAATGCTATTTTAATCCATGGTTTGGCATGGATCCTGATGTGTCACCAGCAGACGGATGGGAATGCAGTGGACCTCTGTGTGCCTGCGTGCTGCACATGGCACTTCCCAGAAGAGGCAGAAGAGCTTTAGTTCTCGGGGCTCACCAGGTTATTTTCTGCATCAGACCTAGCAGAAAAGAGGATGTACATTGACTGGATGATGTCTTTGCAGCCCTGTACCTCCAGCCCATTTCATGCTTCACTGATAGTGAAGGATGGGCACACCTCAGCTTTCCTTCCTGCCTGTTCACCTCCATGCCAAAGGCGTGCAGGGCTCTGCAAACCCTTTGATATGTGGTTGTACTGTGATAGTGAAATTTCAAAACATGAAACTTCTGAAGCCCAGATCCAGGCCTGAACCCAAGCCCTACATCTCCTTGATGTCTATGAATGCCTCCCAGCACATTGCATGGTCTAGACTAGAGGATTCCTTCAGATTCTCTTCAGCCTTATTTTCTTTGATCCTTCCAATTTCCTATCAAACCAGAAACTTCCCATGCTGATACAGGTACAACTCCAGCCCCTTTAGAAATTCTTGCAGTCTCCATTAGAGATTCACAGCCCTGAATGAAGTGCAATTGGTTTAGCACAATCAATGGACAGCAAAGTTTGATCATTTAATCTCTTTTGTTTTCAGTAATGCAATTCCCCTTCTGGAGTCCTGCCTATCTAGTAGGCATATATTCTTCTATGTCCTGGTCCTCTCCCACCTGATCACTGCAACAGATGCGGTGTATGGATTAGACACTGGATGTCCATTGTGCCTGAAGGAGGGTGGACACAATGTCAGTTATCCAAAATGCAGAGTGGGAGGGCTGGGAGGTGTTGAATGTTTCACATCCCTTGCATGTTTTCTCTTAGATGTATTGCAAGAAATGAGATCAATTCAACTCTTTTTTTTCTACAGACTAGTATAAAGAAATACAATCCTCTTTGACCATCCTGATAACACCTCCGCAGCTGGCTCATTATAACCTATTGTGAAGCATTTCAAAATATGAACATTTCACCATATGGGTCAGGAATAATCCTGTTGGTATGGATAAAAGGTACCAATGCTCAGTTATACAAATGTGTGCTAGCTGAGGAATGTGCCCATCCACACCTAAGGCATCTTTCAGTGCAAATCAGTAGCTTCAAACCTGCCCAGGCAAAAAACAGCATAAGAGTGATGGGGCAGACACATACCTGCAGTGGCTGGAGGACAAAACCCCATCACTAGGAGCAAATTTCCCTGCTGCAGCCCTGAGAGCTTCCTAGCAAAAGAGCCCTTGCTGTTACATCTGTAATTACATAAATCCCTTCGATGCATTTGTGTCAAAACCATTGATCAAGAAACAGGATTAATTAGACCTAATCCACACTTTGGAGGCACCAGAACATATCATCATGGCTCAAGGGGTTTAGGGCAGCAGAGTGTATGTCTCAGCAAGGCATCCTTAATTTTATCCTGATGATTTTGAAGGTGTGAATGCACAGAGAAAAAGAAGAGGGAGGAAAAGGAAAAATAGCAGCTTTGCAAATGTAACTCTACTAAGGTGCTGCCAGCACAACTGAGTTGTCTGTGAGCAGTCTACAGTGACTGTACCTAGAGAAACTGAGTACACCCTGAAAGTTTGTGTCTTTGAGAAACTTTGAAATGTCATGGAGGCACCAAATTACCTAAGTGCAAGCATGTCTATTTGATTCTCCTGGAGCAGGCAACTGGGCAAGTGCATGGGCAAAGGGCTAAATAAATCACCTGGGTTGTCCAATGGAAGGAAAATCTGGGATCCCTGGCAATGCTCCATCCCCACCACTGTCCTTCCACTACACCACTGCAAAACTAGAGAGAGCAAGAGGGCAGGCACAGACAGGAGGAATAGGGAGCTGGAAAGTGCCCCAGGTCTTAGGCTCTGAAGAGTTCAAGAAACCAGAGGAATCTTAAAAAAAAAGCAAGAAAACAAAACACCACAACCAAAAAAACCTCAGAACAACAAAAAAAAGAGCTAAGCAGCAGCTCCCACAACAAAAATGTTATTCCCAAATTAATGAGATTTAGATAACCTCCCTCTTTAAAACTGGAATATTCCATTTTAAATTGGACAAAGACAAAAATCTTCATAAATAGCCTATTAAGAAACTTCTGCTGCTGTTTCAGAGTTTTGGTCCAATGCAGTGCATGAAGGTTGCCATAGCTACGAGCAGATTTTTAAATAACTGTTTTTCATCAGAGCAGCTGCAATATCGCACAGAGACGAGGGTGAAGTGGGGAGGCTGGAAGGAGTCAGACCAATTCTGAGCTCCTAATCAAGCGACTCCGAGATTTTCACAAACAGAGCTTAGCAACTTTTAATGCGCTTTCTGCTTTTTAAAGACAATATTGCCCTTTGTTGTTTGGCAGCGCCCCAGCCAGTGCTGTCAGCACTGCATGAGGGCTCAGTCAAGAGAAAAGCTTTGTTTTCCTGCTGGGAAAGATAAAAATTTCCACTGCTAAACCCCTACCATGGTGCAAGTGCCCAGGCACTGATGGACGTGCTGCAGCCTCGGGTCTGTTCTGAAGGGCTGTGTGAACCAGTTGATGTGCCTAAAAATGTCACAAGAACCACAGATTTCTGCATCCAGGAAAAACTCTTCCTTATGTGAACCTGCAGAGGAAAACACAGAAAGGAGGAAATATGTAAAACAAGTGAACCTGTAAAATGTTAACAGGAGGCTTTTGAGGTGGGTCTGATTTAGGTGGTTCTGCCTCTGATGGTGTTTGGTGATCCGTGGGCATAAGGAGGCACTTTCCTCTCCTCTAAGAACTCTCCCTGGCAGGAAGAGGCAGAGCAACTTTCTGAGCAACAGTGTAAGCAGATAATGGACATTTCTGTACTATGGGCAACTGTTCAGAGGAGGTCTGGGCTTTAGACAACACTGACAGCATCCTTCATACTCAAGTTTTTCAACCAGTGATATTAACTATGGCAAAATTCCTAGAAAACTTCAAATAGATTTATTTTGTGTCCTCAGCCAAGTACATCCCTGTGTCCCAGTCCATAAAATGAGAATAAATGCAGAATAAAATTTCTCACAGGAATACAATGAGATTCAACTCCAGCACAATAGTAATTGAATTGCTATCTACAGGAACTGGAAATGCTTGGCTGAGCCCGGGTGTTTTTCTAGACAACAAATTAATGATTATTATTTAATACACTATTATGAATCTGAAAGAATCATCCCAGTGATGATTATTTTTGTACAAATTGGTTCATTTATCTCTGATCTGCTTCTAAGAGGTAGCTCCACAGCACAGTGGAAATGCTGCCTGCTGCTCCAGCAGTGATGCATGAAGGCTGGTGGTGCTCTGCCATCACCCGTACAGCAGAGGAGTTTACAGGCAAGCTACAGATATTAACACATACAGACAAATCCTCTGGGATTTGTGTTTGTATTTCAAATCTGATTTTAGAATTTCCTTCACATCTTGCAATGGAACAGCTTCCTTTCCCAAAAAACTGTGTTCCAAAATTGATAGTATTTTCAATAGGTAGTAGACCATAGAACTTTTGTGGGGCAAAAGAGAGGAAAACAAAAGGGTGGAAAGTCAGAGAAAGGTTTTTTTTTTTAATTAAAAAAAGCTAAAGAATCTTATCTTGGCAGATTCTTCCAACAAATGACATTTTTTTACTAATTCCAAGGAATTAGTCAAAAATTTCCAAGTATTCAAGGAAGAGTTCAAGGCCAGGCTGGGGGGGAATTTGAGCAATATGACCTAGTGTAAGGTGTCCCTGCCCATGGAAGGGGGTTTGGAACTGGATGATCTTTAGAGTCGCTTCCAACCCAAAACATTCTATGATCTGTAATTGCTGGGGCAGTGCAAGTCCTATCTTTAACACAGAAAAGAAAAAGTGGTGAAGTTCCTCATTATAGAAACTAATGGGAAGCAGAAACATCTCAGTGCCTCAGTTAGATAAAGGCATAGCCTGCTTCAGCTGGCTTTGCCCAACACTCCTCTCCAGGTTGGTAGTGAGCAGTCAGACAATGGAAGATAAGCACAACCACCAGAAAGAGAGCCCACCAAATATCCTTCACAATAACTCTAACCTAATGTAAATTTTAAAAGTGTGTCTTTGCCAGTGCAAGAGTAGGCTACTACTGCAGAGTTAAAGAGGGATGCCAATGAGAAGAGGTTTCTCTACTTAAGTGCATGTGTCCTGCCAAAGAGGTAGACCTTCCAAGCTATCTTTAGGTATTAACTTTTCTCATGTAGTGGTTTTTTGAAGGAAAGAGACAGGAGATAAAAAAGGACAACCTGCTGTGTGTCTGGGCTGCCACAAAAACAGAGTATGAGTCATTGAAAACTAGTGACCTTAGTCAGCATATTGCAACTCCATAGCTTTTAAGCCCTGCTGCTTCTTTCCCAAGGCAGATGAGAGGTTCGTCAAAGCTGTAGTTTCCATATATACACATGCACACTCACGCTCATATAAAAGTGCTGTTGCTCCCAACTGTGCAGACATCAGGATTACTGAACCTGACATAAACCCATCATTTCCCTGGAAGTGAATAGGGATTCTAGCCAAAATGAAGAGCCACATTTAGCAACAGCTATCTTGTCTCAGGGTACCAAAGAGCACCAAGTCCAGGGCCATCTCTAGAGCAACATGCAATAAACAGCTACTCATTTGAAAAGACTTAAGATCATCTGCTGAGAATAAATGCCTGTCTGCAGCCTGCACTAATGCCTCTCATCAGCATTCACTGGACAAGGCACACATGGTGTAAGAAAGAAATGCAGAGGCTTAGAGAGAAAATGATGGGTGGGAGGCAGCAAAAGGGAGCAGGCTTAATGCCACAGGTTGCTTTCTTTTCTCACTTTACCTGCAGTGCAAACCACAGGAGCATCTACAGGGCTGTTACTGCTGCAGCAGCTCCTCTCCCTCTGTCTGCCTCTGTCCACTCCCCTTGGTGTTGCTCTGCTATTTTTTTCCATTCTGCTTTTGAAGCGGTACACAAGCCCATCCAGCACTCAGGAGGTTTGATTTTTTCACCAGATTCAAGCACTATCTCATAGCAGGGAGAAAAGAGTCCTGGGGGATGAGCTGGAGAAAAGAGGAAGAGCAGCACAACCCCACCATATGCAGGGGAGGAAAAACAAACCACAAGAGAGATGCCCCAGGAGAGGCCGGGAGGGACTGAGGACCAAGAACTGGGTACAGAATGTCAGCCAAAGGGGCTGGGGGCAGAAAACCACACAAACAGCAGCAGAAGGTGACACTCGGGCATTCCAATACCAGAAGAAGAAGGGTGTAGGTATCTGCCCTCATTTGTTTGCTGTGAATAACAAGCAGAAAGCCACCAAGTGCAGAGCAACAAACATGCTAGAGAATTTGGGGCTGCTTCTCCATTTTAGGTGTTTGGACTCTCAGTTAAAATGCAGGTAGCCTTGCTAGTCTGCCAGAGCTGCACCAGGTGATTCAGCCCATTGATTTATACAGAACAAAATAAACAGAGTAAGATTATAGAATAATAAGCACCAGAAGGTGGCATAGATCAGCTTGAAAAAGATAAGGGTATATTCTTTCAGCAAATGCTTTACTTGCCCCAAAGTCACGTTACAAATCTAGAGCAGCACTAACAAATACAGCTGGATTCACCTCAGTGATTCTGCCAACAGGAAAAAAAGTACAATGGAAAAATCAGAATTTCACTCTGAAATGAAACATTTAGAGGACCAGACTGAAGAGATCAGTTTTGTAAGTCAGGGAACAAGAAAAGATGAGAAAATACTTCAGAAGAGACACAGTCATCAGAATTGTGATGCTTTCACTTCTGGTGCTTGTGCACAAAGCTGGTGAATTCAGTAAGGTCTTGTATCCATTAATACACGTAACATGTTCTACATCTGACAGAGCGTCAGGAAATGAGTCACTGAATCACTTCAGCACCATGACACTGCATTACTTCAGTGTGCTTAGAGGCACGTAGCCTCATGCAGGCTGGCTGGAGTGCGAGCTGCAGGCTGAGGCATCCTGAGGACTGCCCTGGCTACAGTGAAGTAGAATAAATCAGTGCACTGAGAGGAGCACAATTAGACAGACAGAAGGTACATTGGTTTGAAACTGCATAGTAAGAATACAGTTCTGCTGAAAGACACGGCACTATCAGTCTGCAACTGGAGAACTTACCCGATTTGAAGATCCCAAGAATGTCCAAAAAGAAGATGCCTTGTCAGCCACAGGGCAAGCAAGGTTCGAAAGTAACTACAGGAGCCTAAAGCAAAGGAAGAGCACACTGAATGATTTGTCACTGCAGGGCTGAAAGGCAGACTTGCTTCTGCTTTCAAAATAGCTCTGCATCTAATCATTTTAATCTGTTCTCTCCCACCCAGCAGGAACTGTGGAGCACAGAAAACACCTAGGCAACTTTGAGACAAAAAAAGCAAACTCTGGGAACAGCTCTTTCCTTCACCATTTTTTCAGGTGAACGGCTACAATCACAACATATACTTTTTCAGAACAAAAATACCAATTACTTTTTCATTACATGTGGGCTGTGCGACTGTTTTCCCACATGCAAGCCCAACACTGATAAAGAGCTGAAGCTCAAAAGCTAGACATAAGTTTCATGACGTTCACCTAGGCGCAGGCAGTCTGTGGCACTCGGAGATGTTCAGTGCTCTTCACATACAACTATCAACTCTTTGGTAGTGATATCCTATTTGCAGTTCAAAGGTGTGGTGCTCTGGTGTGTGAATTTGTAGGGAATGAGGAACCACACTCTGGGGGCTCACCATGAGAACCCCCTCACCCTTCCTACAAGTATTACTGCAGGCACAAGCCATTATCAGCGTGACAGCCCTGTATCTGTTCCCTCAGATGATGGTGACTTGTTCACCCCTTCATCTTTTAACTACTTCAGCTTAATTCAAGATAACATCAATTTTGTTATTATTAGTTCACGACTTACTGTGGACTTTGAGAAAAAAAAAGTATTACTTACACCATATTTTGAGGGTTGCCCTCAAAGAGACGGGACTGCAAAGACTCCTGCACCAAAGACCATCTTGATTTCATCAGTGACCTTGTGTGGTTACCACTATAAACACATCGTCTTCTCTGCTGCATCACTGCCTGAAGGCTGGACTTCACAGCGAAGGAAGTGGATGAAGTTTTGTGCCTTCAGCCATCTGCTATCCACCACGCTGCCTGCATTAGACATCCTGTAGAACTATTCTGTTCCTCTTCTTCTGCAGATTTTTCTAACTCTGACCTCAAACTTTGTTTCCTCTTTCTGACAGGGATGATAGAGGAAATGAAAAAGTGGGACTTCATCACTCTGCTTTGTGCATTCCTCCCTCTTCTTTAATGGATATTCGCACAGCAGGAGCTGCTGAAACTGCTGAATTCTTCCAAGAACTGTAATATCTAGACTAGTGAGCACAATACGCTTCAGACAGCCACAAAGAACATCTTCAGCACCTAGAATAAAAACTTATATGAAAAGCACTTCAGTATGAAGGTACATCTGTATCCACAGGCAACAGTGATTGTATCTGATTATTTTTAGTGTAAATACATTTTCAGAGTAAAAGGCACATGACAGTTTTAAGCTACTTAGCTGAGCACACTGCTCCTGCACCTGTGGGATTTTCATATTTCTATGCTTTTGAGAGCATTGCACCACAGGGATGAGATCAATGTATCACTTTACTGAGCTGGAAAAATGTAATTTAGAAGGTGTTATTATTGCAGGAAAGAGGTGGAAAGCTCATTAGCAGTGATAACTCTTTACATGTTTAAAGACCACAAATATTATTTTCCTTATGCCTGAATGAAAAATTTTAGCATAGATTCTCCAATAAAAAATACATTAGCCTGTGACTTAAATAAATCCCCCTATAAAGGGATGCTTGTGCTGCTGAGCTTTCAAACAGCACTCACATTGCCATCACTGATTACACTAGAAACTCCCTAATCCAAACACTCTGGGAGCATATTACCATGTTCAGGAAAGCAAATGTGTGTTTATGTAAGGGTGCTGGCAGCTGGTGCAAATGCATATTCTTTACAGTCGCAAGCCAGATATTTTTCTTGCTGACAACGGATATTTGGCAAAGCAAAAGAAACAATAACTGCACAGTAGTGGTACCAGACAGAGGAGGTTACAGCACATTATCAGCTGGGAAACTTGGTGTTCAAATGGGGGAGATCCAGGGTTGTACTGGTCTAGTGAAGTTCACCACAGCTGCTCATAGGAGCACTGCATCACTTTGCACTATTTGGGGACTGTCGTTCAATCAGCAGTATCTCAGGATTTATAAGTAACCTTGATAAAATTGAGAGAAAAGAACGGAGTGAATTAAGCAGTGAATAGCAACATAGAGCCTATCAGTTAAGGAGAGATTCAATCACCATATAGCTATATAACATGAGAGAGCCTGGCCTTCACAATGAAACCTGCCTGTTAAAATGATTCACATCAGTTATTCGTTCTCTCCTACTTGCAGCTATCACCATCCAGAAGAGTCAGTGAATGATCAACTGCTTCTTTGATCTCCCGTGTGTATGAAGACAGAAATATCCAAGCTGAAGAACTGAGCCCCATGGGTCTGACAGCGGATTCAATTACAACCCATGGAATTCAGTTCTCAAAGCTGAGAATAAACGACATTCATTTTAAGGCTGTCCTGACGCACAGTAGTATCTCATACTCCTGCTTGCTCTCTCCAGTGACTGGCTGCCTTCCAGGTGCTGTAAAACACAAGAGTGAAATCTTCACTGCAGACAAAGCAACTCTACCCAGACTGTAGGTCAGATGCAGAATAATGGCCTGAGGACATATATATTGAGAAATGGGCTATTTTATATTTCCCTCTGGCACCAGAAGTGGCCACACACATACACAGAATGTGCCCTAACATATAGTAGAATTCTTAGTAACAAAAAAACGTAATTTACAGCCAAGGAGTATAACTGTATCCCATTTTGCACTTTTCTGGAAGCCTTTGGGAATTTCAAAGAAGTAGGTTATAAATTTTCTTCCCTTTCTTTTTTTAATACAATGATACAGGCAGAGAGGTGAAACCTTCCACAGACACACAGCAAGCTTCGTTAACAAAATAATCCATCCAGAAGTTCAACAGAAGGAAATGTGCAGCCAACCAGAGTTGTCAGAATCTGGGTGGCAAAAAGGCCAGCAGAAGCCTTCAATGTTACAGCTACATGGTTATGCCCTGACACAACATGGGCTGATGTGACAACCTCATCCCAGGGTGACAATCTCACCCAAAGGCAGGAGGGTGAATACAGATAAATATCGTTCAAATGCACTGAAGATCAAAGCTGACATCTCAGACAGGAAACACCTCGTCGCTTCTGACACAGCCTGAGAGAAGTCACAGATTTCATTAAACTTTAGAGCCTAAACTCAGAATTTTGGAGGAAAAATAGACTGGTTAGGATGGTGGATGATGTATTCTTCTGTAAATTAGCTGTCATGTTTGCACAGCACCATGTGTAAACAGTGTCACTTCAGTTATAAAAAAAATAAAAATTTCAGATTTATTTGGAACATTTTAAACATATTTCTTGGTGGTCCAGTGAGAGGAGGCACCACAAAAAAATCCCTTTGGGTTCAGTCAAACTAAATATTTGGTCGGTAATAAAATACTTGAGGTCAAGGGGATTTCCGATTAAACTTTTTAGCCTTAAAAATAAATTTAAGTCAATTTACTCAACAGAATAGTTCAAAGAGAAGGATTTTTTTTTAGTGTAGCATTTCTAAATTGTAGATAAGTGTGATTTTTTTTGAAATAACAATGTTGAATGAAAATTAAAAAGCATCAAGGAGTTTATAGCTTTTCCCTGAGAAAGTAATTTGATTCAAAAATATTTCCAATTTTTTTTGACTGGAAAAAACCCAACTTATTCCAACCAGAAGTTTGCCCAACCCCAGCAGGAGTTCAAAGCTCCCCCAGTAAAACTCACTCATGAAGCTGAAGTCAGGGGTATCAGTGACTGTGCAGCCAGCACTGTGTGGATATTAAAACACCATTCTTTGCACAGCATGTCCTACAGCAATTACTATCTGGGTTTCTAAATCATTTAATTTACCTAGGAACCCACTCTGAAATTTATCTCTAAAATCTTCATCTCAAATGATAAAATTGCATTGAATGATTCTTGATAGCATCCAGTGTCACTTTTTCAGCTAAATTAGCAACATATCATCGGCTGAGCGCAGAGCGCGCTGTTTGGCATGGACATCCAACAGCTCCACTGCTGCAGTATCCAACTGTGTGCCCATGTCTTTATGGCTGTAATTGTTTTCTTAGGCAGCTGAACTAGTCAAAAAAACAACAGAAATTAAAAATATGCTTCTTTAACTGTTTCTCTTGCTGGAAGGGAGACCTCTGAACAAACATTTCTGCAATATAACTGGCTTGTGTTGCCCACAGTCCCACCAACCTGTGAGTGGGACTCTGAGACTTCTATTACAGGAAAGAAAAACCAAATTAACAAATAAGACACAATTTATCTGCAACTTTGAAATAAGATACCAGAGCAATGAATTTTGTTTGTCTGATTTTTCTGGGTGGTCACTGGAGTACTGTTTGTGAATGAGATCGTTCTTGACATTAAGCAGGGCATTCACCAGCAGCATGGCCCTTCTGCAGTGATCACTCTTCCAATCTCGAGCAGGACAGAAAATCAAACGAGCGTTGATGAAAACATATTATGGTAAAACAGAGAAAGGCTCAGGAAGATTAAAGGATGTTCCCAGCCCTTTGGGACAGTGCCCCTGCCTGTGTTCAGCACACGGCATTTCTATTGAGGTCCTGCAAGTTGTTGGGTACCAGCATGGTCACCACATTCAGCTGGGGATGCATAACTTTGGCACTTGTTTGCATTGTGCAATGAGGCACATTAACGACAAGAAAAAACATTAAATGCCTCTCCATGAAACACAATAAATGGACCTGTGATAAGTCTTTAGTTAGCTTGCTTGGACACTGCTGGTGGCCCTACCATGGCAGCCCCCTCCCTGGCCAGGAGTACACTGGGGTACAGCATGGTGTGCTCCCCAGCCCTGTGCTCAAGAGAAGCTAAACTCACCTCTCCCACTTCCCAGGTAAGCACCTGCAGAGTTGTTACCTTCCAGCGAGATGAGCATGGAGAGCAGACATCCACAGAACAGGGATGCAGATGAGATCTCTGACTTGGGAACCTGCAGCACCCTCTGCAACAGGCAGCTCTGCTCCCTCCCAAAGCTCTGGGATGGACCTGTCCCAAAGGTCCCCTTGGGGAGGACACCCCAGCTGAGCCGTCTATCAGTGAGTGTGTTAGTAAAATCCCTAAAGGGCAGGTATGGACTGGTGCACGCTCATAATTCCTCAGTAATTTTCAATGTAAATAGGTTTTAGAGGTTTTTTTAACCAAGTAGGAGAAAAGGTCAAACTCTCTCAATTTACCTGCTGAGTTTAACACTGTTGCAGTGCATTAGCTCTCACAGATTTTAAAAAACACAGTGCCAGTTTCAGCCACCCTCTGCTTTGACCGCTTATCAGCTTCAAGTGTGCCATCCTCTGTCCTTTCAGTGTCATTCCTGCGGTGCCCCCTCCCTGTGAGAGCTCATTTATTCAAGGATTAAATTCATGCATTTGCAAACAAGAAGACAGCCCATAAAATTATACTGTTCTCCCTTAGCAAGAGCAGCGAGGAGGTGAGTTTTCAACAGGCCATAAATCTACTTTTTGAAAAAACATTATTTTTTCCTATTCCAGCAAGTTCCCTTAGTACCTCATAGCTTGGAGATCTCATTACAGGAGAATTAACTATTCCTGTAGAACAGATACTTTGTAGGCGATCATTATATAAAGTTTTACTGCTTTACCGAAAGGCAAACCCTTCTGGAGTGATTAAGTAATGTTAAGTGCCTGAAAACCATTCTTCCATAATTTTCCTTCTGGAGTAAATATGTTTTAACAGGAAAAGAACATAAAGATCCTAAAGCCATTAAGTTAATGGAATGTATAAATTCTCCACTTTTTCCTTATCATCCCTTACTTCTATTCTTGATGTTGGCATCACTACCTTCCCTTTTGATACAACATCTACATTTCTCAGAACATACAACTGAAGAGTGGGATTTTAATGCTTTTTAAGCAGTCAATGATCTACTGCAGCTTTGCGTGAAATCCAGATACTATTCAAAATGAGCTCATCATGGGTGGTAATTAATTAGCATCAATGGGCAACTTGAAATAAAATATGAGTATGGTCACATTTCATTAGGAGCATAATGTATCTTCTTCACCCTTATTTAGTTAAATACATTTTCCCCACAGCTAGTGGAAAAATACATATCTCACAGCTACACTGACATCTGGTTAGTTGAAACAAGAGGGCTAAATGGAAGATGAAGTCGCTCTAGAGATCTTGAGATTAATAAAAGGAAAGCCAGCACGCATAAAGGACCACAGTGACACCAGAGGCAGCCATACACTCAAACCCAGCAGAGCCTTTCAGGTTAAAGCTGTCCTGCTATGTCACAGGGTATGAGAGCTAAGGGTTTCAGAAGCAGGTCTGTGGGCTGCATGCTCTGTGGAGCCCGGAGTATTTTGCTTGCTGGGCAGATGTCTTCCACCCACCCGCTGTAACAGCACTGCCAGGTGCTGCTGCACACCAGCCTTGCACCTGCTGCTAGGGTCAGTGAGAAACTGCTGCTCAGCACAGCAAACCCAGACCTCAACGTTTAAAACCCAAACCATCAACCTCTAAAACCCTTTCCTGACCTTTCTGTGCTTCTCCATGTAAAAAAAGTCCACATTTCTCTGACTTTCTCTTCTTTCCCACATCCCTTGGCCAGACTGGCTGCTTGCCCTGGCCCGTCTGTTCCCGCTTACCCCAGGGCAGGCAGCCTCCTTTGCACCCCACAGTACTTGAAATTCTTTCCCCAGCTCACTGATCTGTAGGAGCTGCACGTGCTGGGCCTTGGGGAGCTTGCCTTGTCCTTGCTCTGGGATACACCACACCAAAACCAACCTTTCTACACTGACCGTGTCTGTTTCCATCACTCCTACACAAACAGCAGAGCTAAGGATCAACAAGAAAGTCTTGACTCTACTGGTTAGGTACAAGGCAATTGTTGCTCATATTGCAACACACCTTAAATATTGTTAATACCTTTGAGTAAAGAAAATATGCATGTTTACAGGCAAAAACTGTTCACATGCAGAGACATGATTAATCCTTCCTTGCTCTATAAAGATCATGTTCACCACTGAGAAAACCAAGACCAAAGTTTCGGTGCAGACTTAAAGAAAAAGCACAACTTAGCTTTGCTCTCAAGCTAAACTGCCACTATCAAACAGTTCACATCAGACATTGATACACTGGTGCTAAGCTCCAAGATTACAACCAGGTTCTCACCACATCACTGCCAGATGAGGAATTGCCTGTAGGTATTCTTTCTCCTGAACTCTTCAAGATGATGAATGCATCAGGCCCATAATGCCTTCAGCCCAACAACTACACAGACACTTTTACTGTCCCCCCACCAAAAAGAAGGAAAAAAAATGGTTAATCAGTATTTGGAAATAAAAAACGTACATCTCTTGATGAACTGGTATCAGCCCAAGCACATATTTTGGGCTTGGCAGAAGCAAGTGCATTTGTTCCCAATATGCTTTCTGAAACTCCCAGATATTTCCTGGATGCATTTTTAATATCAAGTGGTTGTTATATTTCTACTGCCAATGTCTATGTCATGAATAACAAACATTCAATTTCCTCCCCTGTAGAATTATTCCACTCTGCTTCTCTGGACATTCAATTCTGTTGTCCCCATTTTAATCACATTTTCCAACAACACAGCGCTTTGTGCAATAGGCCATCTTCCTTCAAGGATGATAAAATTATTGCATATTCCATTTCATTTTTTTAACCTAAAACCTCCTGATTTGCAAGGGAAGGAGGCTTTTTTTTTTCCTATTTTAAAGAAAAAATACATGGCAAAAGAGATACCAGGCACAAATCACTAAGAAAAACAGTTTTGAGGAAAAAGGTTTTTTACAATGAGGGTGATAAAATATTGAAACATGTTCCCCAGAGAAGTGACAGATGTGCCATCCCTTTAAGTCCAGGATGGATGTGGCTCTGGCAACCTGATCTGGTTGAAGATGTCCTGGCTCATAGCACAGGAGTTGAACTAGATGACCTCTGATTTATGATTTACACCTAGTCAGCCATCTGGACACATTGCATCTGGTTAAAACAGTAATATAGAAAAGTCCGTAATGAAAATGTCATTTCAGATTTTTACAAAGATCTGGCCACCAGCAATAAAGACTTCTAATACTATTATTTTTAATAACCTCTATAGCATATACTCACAGTATAGTTACAATATAGTATAGTTTCAGTTATATTCACAGTAAGCCATAATAAGTTACAGCCTGGACGCAATTTCAGCAAGTTTTTTTGTATTGAAAAATACAAGTATTTGCAGGCTTCTTTTATATATATATATATATATATATATATATATATATATATATTCTCAGCTAACAAGATGAAACACTGTATAGAGGGATGTAAACAGTCTCAAACATATTTTGCACATTGACACAACTGGAGAAACAGCTGCATTAACAACGTCCAGATGTTGTAAGCTGGAAAGCCAATTTTCAGAGCACTAATAAGTGTAAAGAGAACTGAGAAGTTAAAAGCGCCTTGCAGCTCTGTGAAACACCATCTTTATCTATTTGTTATAACTTCAGCAAAACATTTTTACTCTAAACATGCAAGAAATTTTATACTAACTGACTAATAACGAGGATGAAGGAAAAGACCTACCTCTTCGAATGTGGAGCTGCCTCAAAACCCAGTAACACTTCCTACCTTGGACAGGATAGCTGATCACCGTACCCACGGCAGATGCTGGAGGTGAGACACATACTCCCTCCAGCCCATGAAAAGACAGGCGGGGTGGTAAGATAAACCATTCATCTGAGCCAATTCCTGACAAGTGTAGGGGAACTGAGTGAGCTTGAAATGACTGGTCAATCCATGTGTTTCAGATGTGATCTAAACACACAAAAAAATAGGAAGAGGGTAAAAAGTAAGCAGAAGAGAGTATATGGCCATTTCTTGTTTCCTTCCAATCTCCATCCTTGTAATAATTCAAAAGAACTGGTAACATTTCAACTGCTGAAAGTACACAGATATTTATGGCATTTGTTACTGCATAACTATCATATTATTTATTATTAATCTCAAATGGTTAGGCTCTGTATTAGCTGTTAAAAACCAATCAGGCAAACATCAATTAATCACCTCTTTGTAACTCTCCTGTTATCTAAAAAAGGAATGTGACAATCACCCAGCAAGGAGTTTATTTGGAAAAACACACTGTAATAAATAACAGCAATGTTGGTAATCTATTAAAAGCCAGAGATATTTTTTTTTCTTCACAGTGGTTCAATATATAAATATTGAGATATAAAAGATTACTGTATTTATATTTTATATCATAACTACACTGTAGTTATTGAAAATAGACTATGAATAGCATGCAATACATTCATATTCAATACATATGGTCTGTTTCACTATCAATTTACTGAAATAAATGAGTGTGATATTAGAACAATGAAACAGCTCAAGTACTGTGAAAACTGGCCATAGTTAATGCAGAGAATGATATGTGCCAGTTAAGGTAGTCTGGGAGCAGTGAATTTTGACCCAGCTAAGGAACCCTAACCCCTGGAAGCTATTTAGGCAGCGTTATGCAGCCAGAGGGCTGTGGACCTGCTGTCAGACACCAGGAGCTGGTCCATGAACAGTCTCATTTAGCAGATGAAAAAATACACCTCTATCCCTGTGCTGTTGGCAGGGATGCACAAGCACTGGCAGACAGAGCTAGGAGCCTGTTTCTGGATGCTGCCAGGGATTGCCTGCAGGTGCAGACAGCTCCTTTTCGGCCATGTGAAATGGTCCAAGGTTTTTGTTTCAAAGGGGCTCCATTAAAACAGGTTGAGAAATGCTGACACAGCCAGCCTGGGGGAACCTGGTGCTGCCTTCCTCTGGGATACGCTCACCTCCTGTTCAGGGTTTTAAATCGTGCTCCCCTTGAGCTCACCTGATCTCATTTTAAAGAAACATTTTTAGGTGCTGTTGAGATTCAACATAATCATATCTAGAACTCTTAGCCAAGTGTGTCGCCTACAACTAATGGTTACAGTGAAAAGCAAAGATGTTCTTTGATGCATGCACAGACTTAATATAAGCTTGTTAGAGGTGCCAGTATGGCCTTGGATATCCAGTATCCACTAAAGAATTAGATACAGCTTTGAATAATTTTTTGTGGCTTCTCCTTAATGAATCCCCCAAAAAAGGTCACAGGTAGTCACTGACATACTTGAAACCTCTCTCTTGTCAAAGATCCCCTATTGAAACCTCAAGCCCTTGTCCTGCCATCTCTGCAATCCTCCCTTCGGGAGCTCCAGGCCCTGCTTCCCAAGAAATATAACTGTATTAAGCACCAGTGAAGCTCCATGCTGCAGCAAACTAGGATAGAGTACAGATACTTGAAAAGCTGCAGAAGAGATTAGCTAAAGTCCTGCTCATGAAATTGGGGAATTGGTTCAAAAATTATACACAAAATCTATTTCAACAATGAAAATTGACTTTTCTCCTTTCTTTTAATTATAGGAAAAGATGGATAATGTGTTTATTTTGACCAATAAAAAGACAAAAATATACATTTTTATAATCCAAATAATTCACATTTTCATCACCATTTCCTGGAGAAAATAAAGTCTCACCATTCTCCAGGATGACCATGAAATACAGGCAGTCCTAATAGCGGTCTGTACCAAAGATAAGGCTATGAACAATTTTTATACCCACTAAGCAGAAAGAATTAAAAATAAGGCAAAAGAAAAATGTAATTTGGCTGAACCTGGAATGATTTTTTCCCCCACCCCCGATTATTTTCTGAAGACAAAGCACATTAACTTTAGATACATTACAAGGGAATTTTGGGGGCCTGAAACAAACAAACAAAAATTGTTTCTTTTTTGCTATCATTATTACTATTATGGAAACAGAATTTCTTTTAAAAATAAGTTTAATCCTGAAAATGTTAAAATATTGCAACTTTTTACTATTTACCAGATACTGTTTGCTGCACTCGGTTAATCTTTGTAAATTATTTTAGCTCATTCAAAACTGCATGTTTCAGCAAGCAAACTATTCAGAAAAAGAAAAGAGTAACTGCCTGTCTCTAATCAGGCTAAGAGATGGAAGGATGGGAGCTGCCTTATCCTGCAGATGCCAGAAATCCATCCCTGCACCTTTCCAGCAGAATAGGGAATTTGTTGGAAATTCCACCATGGAAAACTGTGGCATTTCCTCCATCCTTTTTTTTCCATACTGTAAAACAAACTTTTGAATGCCTAAATAAGCTCAGAGCACAGACTGGAAAAAATAGATAAACCATCTTCAAAGAAGCAAAGGATCAACATAAACGAACACCAGGTATAGCCACTCAATCCCCTCGGCTGCAATCAAACATTGCACTTTCAGAATCAGTGGCATCTGATGGAGATCATCATACTATATTTTATCAATTAACTCACATCCTCTCCCTGTTTAAATAACTGCTATTTAAGTGGGTTAAAATACAGATTTAAAAGGAAAAAAACATATACATAAACCATAATACAAGGAAAACATTAATACACATAATGTTACCACTGCCCCTTGTTTCTGAATTGTCATTGGAATTGAAATAAAGTCATACCAGTGCTGGAAGGACAACAGCAAAAAAATCCTGCCTGGTGAAGAGAAGCATTAGAAAATGCGCAGATTCCCTATACAACAGTATTGAAAATCATTCTAAACTTCTCATTGCGTTAGCATAAATATAACCCCAAATGACTTCAAATACTTGATCTTGATCCTGCTGTTGTTTGCAAAGCATAAATCTGTCGAAGCTGACAGAACTACTCTGGTTTAAAGCTGGAGGAATTGAGGGAGAACTTGGAGTTTTGATTCAATCTTTAGTGTACAATTTACCTTTCACATACACAAAGCATACTGGCTCTCAGGCAGAAGATAAGTATGTAATAAATCAGCTTACTTTTTTTTTCAGCTCTTACTCACAGTGGAAGCCCCAAAATTCATTTTATTTTATCTTTTCCCACTCTTCAGCTTTTTCTCTTTCATTTTCCTTCCTCCTCTTCAATCACCACAGGTTTGCATTTCTCATTTTCTATTTTACATCACTCCGCTTTGTTCTCTACAATGGAAAGACAGACAGGCAGAAAGGCAGACAGACAGCACGGAGAGAGACACAGCCAGTCCAAGGTAACAATCTCGGACACCCACATTCTGGACGATCTGTTTCTCTCTCAAAAACATTTTAACTTTATAAAGGGAAGGAATCAAAACTCATTTGCATACAGGTTCATTCCATCTATTCAGCTCACCCGTTTATAGCTCTGGAAAGTCCCTTTCTGATTCCCTGGCTGATAAAGAGCCAGGAAGGTAACACAACAGCAGGGAGAGGTGAGAACTGTTTTGCTGACCTTGCAAGCAGGGCTTAAACAAAACGCTCCATTTGCCTTGCTCAGAGTACCCAGCTGGGAGATTTGGGTGCTTTTTGTCCTTTAGATTTCAAGGTTCAGACCATGCATGTAGAGCTAAAGACTGAAGTCAGAGAAACCCCCACTCTTGCATAGGAGGAAGCTCTGGTCAGGCGCTCAATACTTCAGCTTCCTGACTGTACACTCCGCGGTCTAATCTGGGGAAATCCTGAAAACATTATCAGATGCCTGATAAGCTCTTTAGCTTTCAAGTACATAGTGATTCAGTTTCGGTCAAAACCTCAGTTGAATACAGTTTTAAAATCTAAATAAAAAGCAAGACCCTAATGGAAAAGAGATTAGACCTGTAGCCTTACAGCTCTGGTAGCCAAAATAATGTGACTGATGTTTAAAACTGGCATGAACAAATCTAGTTTTCCATACCGGCATCAAGATGCTCGGTGTGTGTAATGCCAGCTTATTAAAAAGGGATGGAATGAAATGTCTGGTTAATTAAATGGATTTATCCACAAACAATGCAGCGGAAGCAGCAGCACAGACTGGATACTCTATCTTAATGTTCACCACTGACTTGAGGCAGATTGTTTCTGCCTCAAGAGAAAGGGACTGCTTGAAACACTGGTACCCACACATCCCACGGGTTTCTCGTGCAAAGCTGGCAAGTGTGCCAGTCCTTGTTTTGCTCAATGCAGACACTTGTTTAACAGGCATTAGAAAGATGTTTCCAAACCTATTTCACAGACACTCATCGCAGGCTAACAACAGGCTCTACTCTTTGACCTGTGGATTTAGCCCTGGAAGAGTAAAGCTCCACCACCACAGTCTGAACCCCCAACATTTTCCAGTTCTGGTGGGTACTGAATCAGGACTCACCCACAGGAAATCACTCCCACTCCACTGGTCTCCTCCATCTCTGTCAGGCCACGGAGCTTTTCCAGGATACATTCCGGGAGGTTCTCCATCACACACAACTTCTATAGATCTTGGAGAAACTCTCTCCATCTACAAGTCTGGAAGCAACTAAGAATGTTTTCCCAGCAAGCAGTAAGGGCTTAATCTGCTTTCCACTCCCAATGAATAAAACATATCAAACACATTTCATGAGAGCTCTGATGTTCTCTACTGCTTTCACCCTAAGGGCTACCACAAAAACAAGCTCATGTATGGACCAGCTACTTTGGAGAGAAGAAAACTGGGAAGATATTTATTGTTAATAACCACATTCCGCTGAGTCAGTGCAAAGGCTCAGGTTGCCCATACTCAGGGCAAAAGTATTTACCATCTTTTGTTTCATCCCAAGATCTGGTTTACAGATCTCCATCTAGGCTAATACACAAAATGCCTTTCATGAGAGCAGAAGTTTCACACACAAAATCATTCTTCATTTTAATACATGTGTTAAAATATGTAACAGCAGTAATTTACACTGGAAGACAGATCCATTGACACTGAGTCCAGATCTAGATGGGAAATATTCCCAAAGCTTTGAAAGCATCTGGAAAAGGGATTTTGCTTTTCACCAGCATGAGACCTTGTGTTAGCTAATAAAATACCATGTCTTAGATGCTGCCCTGTGTCAATTTTGGGCACAAAGAAGCAAAGACCCTCCTAGGATTAATCAATAAGGATGTGCAAATGAATTTGTGTAAATCATGTCTTAGGAAGAAAGGAACAGTGATATTTCAGGCTGGGATTGAGCTATATTTGCAGTGTTCAGTGGTACACCTTTCAAAATGCATCCTCGCTCTAGCCCCAGGTTTAAAAGACTCTTTGTAAAAGACACTGAACTAAATTAATCTGTTCCCTGCTGACCAATACATCCTTGCTGGTTCTTTAAGTAAAGATTATTCAAGTTTCCTGGGTCCCAAAAGGAAGGTTTCATTATGTGCATGTATTACAGCTGGATAAGTTAAAGCTAAACACAACCCAAGTCCCATGGTGAGAGAATCACATTCCCCACTCCTCAGCATATCTTCCAAGCAAAAAGGTGATCAGGAAAATGTAAGCATTTAGGCAGGCCTTTACAAAGGAAGGATGACAGGACAGGTTCTCTGCTTTGTGAAACAAAAGCAAAGGCTAACGGGGGGGGGGGGGGGGGGGGGGGGGGGGGGGGGGGGGAGGGAAGAAGAATGCTTGCACACAGTGACTGATAAAGGAAGAGACAGACAATATACTGTGCACTGCTCGACAGCTGACATCAGTCAGGACAGTTATTATTGTCTTAGCATCTCATCTGGAAAGTTTTGACTAACTGAATTTGGTTTTGGACAGGAAGTCTAAATTCAGTGGCTGGAATTTCTTGAGGCAATATTATGTTAAGCCAAACACCACAACCCTGAGCGCAGCACTATCAGGAGCACAATGTGTGGTCATGCAGTGCTTTCTAAAAGCATTAAATCACAGCCCAGATGCCAGAATCATCACCATCAGGTAGTTCTAGTTTCTCTCCTTTATTTATTGCTGCTCACTGTATTCTGTATAAATGGTTGACTTCCTTTTTTCACTGAGGGGAAAGGTCCTCACAAAAGGAAGGATCTCTCTAAGTTAGTTAAAATCTTTACAGCGGTATAAAACATGCAGGCATCAGAGATAAATCAGGTCCTGTATATAAAATATCTTTCACAAATATATAGCCTTCAGAAAGCACAGTAGACATATAGCCACTTCTTGCATGATTTCATAAATCTTCCATCCCTGCTTACAGCATTTCATTGTAACAGACAGTGAGTTAATACCATGAGTTATGAATGCCAAGAAGAGCTGGAGCCTGGTCCCATAGAAAACTATGGCAAAATCCACAATGTTTTTGGAGAAACTGGGCTTTCTTCCTCAGTGGTATTAAAACAAACTTTCCCTTGTTTCCCTTGAGGTATGAATTCTCAATAAGCCTGGGCCTTTTTCTACACTATAGTGTCTTATACAAGTACCTATATTATTTTTTACTTTTGTGCTTCCAACTGTCAGGTTTCTTTAAGCTGAGTTGACTTACAAATCTTATGAGCTCTCCCATCGATTTCTGACTCATTGCTTTAACATCCAATACAACTTGTTCAAAAGAGATCAGGCTGACAGACAAACCTAGGTAATACTTTATAAATCATGCACCTTTCATAGCCCACTTTGCACATGTACAAAGGCTATGGTCAAATCACAAGCCAAGGAGGATTTGACTAGACAGTTCTTATTTTGCACTATGATAGACATATAAATTAGGACACTGTGCTCCCACCTCTTCTGCAAGCAGTGAAGAGCTTTGTCAGGCATGCTTGGGTAACAGAGGAGAGAGGGGATGGCAGAAATAGCCCTTCCACATGCTCCTGATGACCTTTACAGCTTCCAGAAGCCACAGAGCTCTGCTCGTGGACAGGACTCACAAAAGAGGGAGGAACAAGCCAAGACAGGAGCACTGCAGCTACCCTACATGACACATTTCTCTAAACTGGGAAGCTTTCCCGGTAGGAAGTGCCCGCAGAGATTCATACAGAGGCATTAACCTTAACCCCAGAGCCTGTTTGTGTACGTGAGTGCATGTACATGCACATAATTCTTATCCTAAAGGAAGAATTTAGCTCTGTAGATGCACAGACAGCTTGGATGTTACAAGAACAGCTTTGCTCAGGGTCACAGCAGCCAGATTATCTGTCCTAGTGTCTTAAAATCCTGCCAGAGTTATTCTCCTCAGGTTTATCATTCCAATAATTGTTTTTCCGTGGCTGGCTTTAACATGCATTAAAGCCAGGCTGAGAGCCGGTACAGCACAGACCCCACCACGCACCCACAGATCTGCCCCAGCTCTGTCCTGGCCTGCAGCATCTCTGCTGCTCACTGCTGCCTGAGATAACCCTGAGCTTGCCTGCACCCTGCACGTGTGACAAACGGCTCTCACCAAGATGAATGCAGCATTCCAATGAGTAAAAATGTCTGCTGCCACCCTATCAGCCGGCTTGAGTGAAAAGAATTGATGCAGAATACTGTCAAGCAGCACAGTACAATGTCTGTCATAAGCTTCATAGATGGCTTCACTAAGATGCTTTGCACTCAGAAGTTAAAGAAAACAGGAAGGTTGCAAATGAGTTACTAAGGCAGGAAGTGAGTCAGCCCTGAGCAGGAGGGACAGCAAACAGCAACCTCTTCACTGCAGATGCACAGACAGGGGACAGAGACCGGATCATCCACAACTGGAGCAAGTGAACCTGAGGGCAGAGTATGCCAGCAGAGCAGGAGCAAAGAGAAAAAGGGACCCTTCTTCACTGAGCAGGGAAGGGAGGAAGTCCTCTATGCAGAGGACCATGCCTTCTCCCTGTAGAAGCAGCCTAACCACCAAGCCACCATCTCATCCCCTCCCTGCCCAGGCACATTGAAGCATCCCACATAGCTCTGCTCAGGAGGAGCAGCTGAGAAGTGACCTCCAGAATAACTCAACTGGGATCAGGATTTGAAGTCCCCTCAAGCATCTTGAAATCTGAGCACTGGCCTCTCCCGCACTCATCTGAGTACTGTGCTATTGGAAATAGAAACACCAACACCTCCTCCATCCTACTCTGCCCACATCCCACATGAGAAGAAATCTCTCTGAAAACACTGTCACATCAGCCTCCACAGACCAAGGAACATCTTAGCAGGGCTTAGGCATAAATGGGAATCTAGCTTCTTGTCCAGAAGCAGATGCTTACCCAAGTATCCACTAGAGTAAACAGAAGAGCCTTAAGCCATCAGTGCTACCGCAGCTCAGCTGCACGATGGCAGAAGTTCTGAGGATCTGCATGTTTGGAATAAGTACAAAAAAGGCCCAAATCCTTCTGTAGGTGTGGCTCCAGGCACACAAATTACAGCTAAAAATAGAACCTGTGTTCTGAAGTCACACAGGCAGCTTTGAAAATTGTACTCTAGTGATTTGACAGCACTGCCCATCACACAGAAATGCTGTATTCCTGGCTGCAGTACCAGGAAATAACACTCGGACCTTAAGTCTGGACAGTCACACAAGCACTGAGATTCTTGATGGGCAAATTCCCATCAGCTTTTGCAGGCTCCTAAATAGGGAAATAAAGAACTAGCTGTTCCATAGGTAGTGCATCAGGTTCCTACTATGTTGGCCTCTGTTGCGAGCACACTGTTGAAGCTCTTAGGAGGACAAATCCATTTTTGCTCTATTTATTAATCAGAAAAATAGGATGCTAGTTCCAACTAGAAAAAGCAAATACCTGGAGAAGGACAGACAGAACTGGCTGAGTTCCAGCACTGCAAAAGGCCTTTACCCCTCTATTCCTTCCAAGAACAGTATTCTACAAAGCAGCAAACCACTGTAGCAAATGACTTCAGAATCACAGCATGGTCACATACACCAGGCTGGGGCACCGAGATACGCCTGAAGTAGGATATTGAGCTTCCTCGAGGCAATTGGATTTCAATGCAAAGCATTTCCAGATCCTTCCTAGTTTCAAAAGAAATTCAGAATAAGGCGTGGGAAGACAGGCACAGAAAAACAAAACTCTTCAGAGGGAGGTTTACTAACACTGAAAGAAGCTGTTGAGAACCTCTTATCTGAAGAAAAAAGGCTGAGGCAAGATTGGGTAGAAGTAAAAAGAGAAATCCGGCACCTGGTTACAACTTGCAAGTTTTGAACGGCTGCCAGAGGAATAATTATTCTTAGAAAAGTGCTGTGCTGTTGGAATCAACTTCCCACAGGAATGATTCCATTTTCACTTTGGTTGTTTTCTCCCACACGAGCTCCGGTAGGTCAGCATTGCTGCTGGAACGGGGATACCGCATTCACAAAATGAAGTTTAGAGAGTGAGATTTTGTAGGTCAGCTTTGGAATTAGAAATCTTGGTTTCCTAAGAATGGGACATCATAACTGGCAATTTAAAATACCTAAAAAGGATTTTATCAGCTCCTTCACAAAATCCAGGAGGTGAAACATAGCAGGCTCTACTGCAAAAGATCATGGAGCTTCTAAAAGCAGCCTTCAAGGGCTGTGTATTTTTTAAGGAAGATGATGGGCAAGGACTTGGCAATACCTAAACAGCCTTAGGAAAGGGTTTCAAGCTGAAAAGAGGTTGAGAGCACAGAAACTGTCACTCACTGTTTGCTGCTGGATGGGTTTAGACGAACAGAACTTGGTACTGAAAATGAACAAAGTCCATCAGAGAGAATCATAACTCGCTTCTCCGGCCTGGAGCTTCCACAGCAACAGGTACAGAGAACCGCAATTCTGGCTACTCAGGTTTTTAAAAGGAGACTGGTATCATGCTCAATGAAATGCAAAATGCTCTGAACTACTCAATTCCAGCAGTACAATGTATTTGATTAAAGAACAAGACAGTAGGTTAGCTAAACATGATGTTAGTTTATGGATTCCTGAGGCTGGAATGGTTTTGCTCACCTGGCTTAGAGAAAACTGAAACCAAACAGTAACTGGTTCAAGCTTGGCTTTGTTGTTTGGGGTTTTTCCTCATTCCAGAACTGAGTCATAGAAGCTTTGCAGAACCTGCACTGGAACAACAGCCAAAGAAAACATTCCTGCTGAGGAGACAGTTCCGCTGAAAGCTGATATCCCCGATGGGGACATCCCAGCACAGAGGGTGTCTGTGCCTGCTGCGATCTGCCGTGTGCTGCAGCCCCAGCCCTCGCAATGATTCACCAGCGCATGGAGCAGCCCTTCCAATCCCTGCCCTGCAGAGGTGTTCAGTGCTGCTCTTCAGACTCCAGCAGGGACCTGCTCACCATGGGGACTTCCCACATCTGTACAAGCTGCTGCAGAAGGAAGGCTGGCTATAGCCACGTTATTCACCCCACAGGCTGGAGAAGTGTGTACTGTGCTGGAAAGCAGTAAGGAAGGGCCTGCAGGCATTTCCCTGCAACAGTCCCAGGGAGATCCCTCGCTGCAGGGACATGCACACATAGGTTTTATGTCTCTGTGGATAGCTGGGAGTTTACCAGAGGAGGAAGAACAGGATGACCTGGGCTGCATTCCCAAGGAGCTCTGCTCACTCTCTCCTGCACTCCCTCCAAGGTGCACACACACAGTGCAGCTGTAAAAAAACACTGTAGAGAATATTAGTATTTCCAGATAGTTTTGCTTAAACCCTCTAAATATCCAGTATCCCATCCCTGTGGTGCTCCAGGCCAGGTTGGCCAGAGCCTTGGGTGACATGGTCTAGTGTAAGGTGTCCCTGCCCATGGCAGGGGGTTGGAACTTGATGATCTTAAGGTCCTTTCCAACCATAACTGTTCTATGATTCTACCCCAGCTGGCTGCTCATGGAAGGTTGGCATCAGCTTTTTGTTTAGATGTCAGAAGCAATTTGAGCAGCAACAGTGGAGAGAAAAGTGACAGAAATATGAAAAGGCACTCTCTGTTGTTGCACAGCAATCACTGCCACAGCGCACGAGAAACTACGTTTGTCTTTTGGTGAAAGGGTCAGCATCTGCCCTCTGTGAAGACTGATTCGGAGAAAGCTCCAGGAACAAACTTGCCAGCAAAGTTTTCAAGCTAACAAGCAGGTATTCCTTCTTGCAGCACCAGGAGACACGGGGGATAGCTCCTCCTAACGTGTGTCCCCGTATTGCTACACAAGCCATCCTTATATGGTCCCTGGGAATACCTACATAGTCATGAGGTTACCTATGGATTACATTATTTTCCAGAAAGTTCCCAGCATGAGTACAAAAATGTGGTGCTGGTCTCTGAGGGTCGTTTACTTCTTCCAACAATCTTCATCACTTCTGGCAGCCTTTGAAGCACACGCAGGAGATGCTCATACCAGTTTAATTGGTTCACTAGCACCAGAGACATAATAATCCTCCTATCCTCCTACTTATCAGTTAGTTTAACTGTAGCCCACCCTGGACACCTGCAC
Organism: Melopsittacus undulatus; assembly: GCF_012275295.1. NCBI lineage: Eukaryota > Metazoa > Chordata > Aves > Psittaciformes > Psittaculidae > Melopsittacus > Melopsittacus undulatus. The sequence goes on from NC_047536.1 coordinate 7,682,047, forward strand.
TTCCCAGATACTCCTTATCCCTGTGTCCTGCTCTTCTAGACTGTTTTTCTTAAAACTATGTCAACTATAATGATTTATCTTGAACAAGAATTCTCAGTATGTTCTCTAGCTGTGCTCTACTTTTTTTTTCTGAGTGCACCTCAGTAATTTTCCATTGCTACTGTTACAAAGCCATTAAACTTAACATTGCTTAAAACTGATTCTAAAGGCTTATATATTCCATTTTGTGATTTTGTGCCCCCCCTTGTTTCAAGACAAGGGTCTATAATTCAGGATCAAGCAGAATTCTCCTCCTTACTTGGATCTATGTCACGTGCACAGGCTGCGGTGGCCAACGAAAGAATTGGCAATGGGAAGCACAAGTAAGGCCACCAAGAGCTAGCAGTGGCTGTGTGACTGGCAAAGCACATGGAGTGGTGATGTGCACAGAGGCCATAAGGCAGAGGCTCTGCCCCTGCCCTGCTGCTTGGAACTGGTCCCTGCACCCTGCAGGGAGGCTGGGGCTGAGGCCTCGGAGATGCAGCCTCATAGCAAGAGGAATGTGGCAAAAGCTGGTTTCTGCCCACCTTTTCCTGCCATCCAGCAGCAGGGCCTCCCTCTCATGGCTCAGCCTCTCCTCTTGTCTTTTCACAGCACTCACACTAAAGCCCCTCAGATGCCATCACTGAGGTCTCTGCATCCTTCCACAGCCATCCTGCATGATGCATCATTCACATCTCTCACCAATGAAATATTCTCTTCATGTAACCCCAATCGTGTCATCAACACTTTGTCCTCATCCTTCAAAGCTCCCACCCAGACTTTTCCATTTTCACTCAGTGTCTGGTTCTGTCATCCACTGAGACTTTGAACAGCAGCGCAGCAAGTTCAGCACCTCACCAGACAGCAAATGCCCTGCCTTGTTATTCCTCTGCCAACGAACATATTTGTAACATTATAGGAATTACAAACAACTATCTTTGCAATAAACATATGCAAACATGACCAGATTTAAGTTCATTTTCACTTCTATATTCAGAGATGAAGACTGGACTTACACAACACCAAGCTCACAATCACTGCAGCAATAAATAGGTCCTGGCTTTCCCTACAGGCATCAGTCTGGCAAGAGGGGTCTTTCCTCTTTCGTGCCACCAAAGCAAAGGGCCACTTATGTCAAACGATGAGGCTTGTCTCTCCTGCCAGCATCCGGGGCTCCCACCTCCCAGTCATAGTGAGGACAGCCCAGTTCTCCCTGTCTCATCTCCCCAGTTTAATCACCCCCAGGTATGGCAAGGGGCTGCCTGTGCCAGCCTTGGCATGGCCCCTCACTCTTGGTGTGGTGACATCCAGTTCTACCTCCATGCCATGAAGCTCACCTTCCCACCATGCCTGCTGAACCCAACCTGAGGATTTGGGCTGGTTTTCAACCTGCAGCAGGAAACGGGGAAAGGGCACCAAGAAAACAGCAGCTCCCACTTGCTACACTCTCTCTGTGTGCAGCAGCTTGGTTTTGAGACATGTCTGGAGCAAGGCAAAAGAGAGCTTGGATGTACACAGACGAGCTGTTATCACCCCCTCCTGACTGCAGGGCTTTTGAGACTCCTGGGCTTACCCAGTGCTCTCAAAGTTTTGCTCACTGAAATTTTGCCTGCTTTAGAAGAGAGCAGAAGATGCAGGATTCGGTCTCTAGGAAACACAGGAGCAGATCTCACAAGGCTGTTGAGTGCTCACATGAAAGTAGGACTCAGCCAAGGCTGCAGTGCTGTAAAAGAATGGATTTACAGCATGCACCCCAAGGGTCATTTTTAGTTACATTGGTGCCTTACCTCTGTACTGCTGGACAGAGGAAATGGGGTCACATTTACCTGCAGAGCTGCCCCAACCATGCTTTTATCTTTTCTGCAGGACCTTTTCTCAAGTCAGAAATACACAAAATGCACACTTGCCACGAGGAGAGGCTGACAGGTCAGCTCCAAAAGGTGTTTTTATCAAGGAGGCTCAGGGTTAATCATGAAAATGAAACCAAATGTCTATTCATGAAGCCAAGCAGGATACCTGAATGTAAAAGCTTATTTCTTAAATGCTCAAATAGCTCAAAAAACAACTGCTTCCTCCAGGATTTGGCTTTATGAGGAAAATACTCAACTCCAAAATACACCTGTGAGCTGAAGCAAGAGTGACATCTAAACCGAGAACTGCTGCCAGAGCACACCTCAATGGTACAGCAAGGTGATAGAGGTTTTTCTCGCATCAGAAATCCGTGTTTTCTGGGACATTCTGTTGGCTGGTTTAGGATCTATGAAAGCTACTGTGTTGGTTTTGGCTGGGATAATTAATTTGTTTCACTATGTTTTGGATTTTTGCTGAAAGCAGTGTTGATAATACAGGGATGTTTTTACTGTTGCTGAACAGTGCTTACACAGAGTCAAGACCCTCTGCTTCTCAAACCAGCCCACTGCTGGGAGGGAGCAAATAAGTGGTTCTGCCAGCTGAGATTAAACCACAACAGTCCTTTTTGGCACACCACATAGGGCTCAAACAGTTTTAGATAACAGCAGATTTGGCTGGAATATGTTACATCACATTTGTACCTGTTATTACTGTTCAGCTATTAATCAGAAGGCTCCTGTACTTGCCATGGAGCTTGCTTGCCTTACTGTGAATTATAGTCTAGTGCTTGTTAGTGGCTGTTTT